>NC_135500.1:122226186-122526936 GCF_052857255.1 Amblyomma americanum
CACTGCCGCCTGGAGATTGAAACTTTTTTTTCTATTCTTTCGTTCTTTATGTAACTTTTTACGCGCGTTTTCTATTCTTAGTGCTGTTTGCTGCACAGAGTGTCCTCCCTGCAGGGTGAGTTTTCGGCTATGCTCCTTGTTTAGCACGCATGGGTGCTGGCGGTGGCTTAGTGTTTGAAACAAAGAATAAACTGGTCCTCTTCCGCTTCATTGTCAAACATTTTACTTCCATTTTGGACAGCATATCCTTAGGCATCGGTCTAACTTGGTGCCCTTACTAACAAACCTTTTTGATCTTCCATTTCGCCATTTTCTATACTTTGTGGCTAAGCAGTACTGCCTTGAATTCGTTTCCTTCCACAATCATTGTGATTGAACGCCTCTAGTGTGTATTAGACAACGCCGATGGCGGCAGAATAGAGGAAAGATAGGTACTGACTTTGTATTGACTACTATTTTACCTCATAGTGACGTCCAGGGATTAACTTCCTGGGCGATTTTCTTCAGTGGTGATAAATGTTCGTACTGCTGGTAATACTACAGTAAGGTTAAATGATCCAGATGTCGCCACTTCAAAGCTATTCCATTACCATATATGTAAAAAAAACTATCCCCTTTTTTCATTCTCACAGAAACCGGCAACTTGACACGTACCTACCCCAAATAGGCTGCGCTGTCTCCCTACAGTGCAAGGTGATACGTCCACGTGAGAATGAAAGCTTACAAGCTCGCGAATGCACGTTCAAAAATTTGGGACGGGCACACATTCTTAGGCGGTAGGTGTGAAGTCAAACGAAAGTAAGTGAAAGTGAAAGTCAAAGTAAGAAGAGCTGATTGATACCATGCGGTGTGCATTCAACTAAACATGAATCGAAGAAGCCTTCATGGAAGCGTTTGTAAAACATTAGGATCTGGAGTGTCTAAGGCCTGAACTTAACGCCTCTAGTGAGCACGTACAATCAGAGGAGAAGCGGTTCAAATACGCGCTCCGAAAATAGTTTTCTCGCCCTAGAGACGTCCTGTTGTTCCGCCACAAAAGAACAATTGTAGCGCAGGATGCGCACGGATCAATTGATCCGCACCTAAATGAGGCCGCCCCACGTCCTTTGCCCTCGCATCTGGGATTAGCACACACTGGACGCCAGCGCTATTTCCCACGCTTTGTCCAGAGGGCAACTTTAAATGGCGACCACTTAATTTACGCGCTACTTTAGGAAACTGAGGCCCGGAGAGATTGGACGCTTAGACTAGGGTCCTGGTTTGTTGTAACCTACTTACAATGCTTAATTTCTCAATAGGCTCGATTGACACAAGCCACTGGGCGGAAACGCGTACGAATAACGCCGGACGATTGACTTGGAGTAAATGACTAGGAATGGCTTTTGTAAATTCGAGAAAACTCAATCTTCGCTATGTGCCTTAACAAGAGCACCTGTAACTCAGTAATCGCAGTGGAGATTGTGTGCAGCTTCAGAGTTTTTTTAATATGTCTGTTGGGAAATATTTAGGTCATATCATGCAAAATTTGCGGCTTAAACAGAACGTTGTGACGCCACATGATCCTTATGCAAGTGCGAAAACGATTTAAGAGCTGCGTTATTGCCGACGTTACCGCTGTGCAGATGGTAAACAGTGACGTCACACAGTATAGTTTTTTTGTAATCTGCATCCATCAAGATCCCTCTGATGCGTTGGAATTTGTTGCCACCGTAGCATACTCGACTTATAATACATAGTACATAGGAATTATAATTATAATAAGTTCGAGCTGTTTTCTGTCCGGCTTGTTGAATTCGTAGGGCCCTATTCTGAGCCCGAATAACGAATTACTCAAATGCACCTCAGGTACCCGCTCGTACAGTAACGTAAAAGAAACCTAAAGACAAAAATGACCTGTATCTCTAGAGAAGGTTTGTTTAGTCTAACTTGAAGGCTATAATTTCGCTGAGTTAGACCTGCGCGGCCTGCAACATGGATATAGGCACCTGAGAACTGAAAGATTAAGCTACTCTTCATATTTGTCCATTTGACCTGAGTTAGGAGATTCCCCAATTAACCTGCCTTTACGCTTCAAACAATTTTCCGGCAGTATGGCTGCTAAATGTGGTGTTTTACTTTCTTTGTTCTTTTGCTTCTTTCCGTCTAAATTTTATGAGGTATAACGTCTCATAGCAATTCTATGAGGAAGGCTGTTGAGGAGGACACCATAGAATTTCGACTACCTGAGGTTCTTTAAAGTGCGCTGACATCGTACAGTATACGGGAATTAGCATTTCGCCTCCATCGAAAGGCGACCACTATAGGAGATCGAACCCGCATCTTTCGGGTCGGCAGCTGAGCACCATTACCACTGAGCCACCGCTGCGGCTAACGGTGCTTTTTGTCTCGTTATGAACACGCATGGCTGTTAAGTATAAAGCTCGCGTATAAAGCTCATTGCATGCTTTCTCCTACCATGGCATTCCCATTAGCACATATGGACGGGTTACTAGATTTGACGCCACCTGTGGACAAATGGTGAAAGCACGCTATACGAATAAATTCACTGCATGTTACAACTTACCCAACGGTACTTTTTGCAACGTCACACACTTCTCGTTTTCTATTTCTGACAACAGGCGCCACCATCATTACCAAGCCAAAAACACTAAGCAGCTTCCCAAGTTGTTTCCGCCGTTTGTCGTTGCCTGTACAACATTTCTCGAAACCGTGTAAACATTATTATTGAGATTGTTGAATTTTCTGACGTTATTTGGCGCATAATACGAGAACTCTACCAAAGATGCTCGCAGTGAAAGTTTAATTTTTTAAGGTCAAGCATGCGATGCCCAGTCTGGTGGCGATTATTCCACTCTGAAACTAAACACACTTGAAAAAAGCCATTTGGGTCACAACTAAAGGGCGACCGCATTGTCAACTATGAGAGTTGCGATTCAGTCTCATAGCACTTCGTTGCTTTAGTGCTCCCAGCATTGCCTTCTCACGCAGACGCATGCTACGTGCGGTTTCGACCGGTTGCGGATGCTTGAACAGCTGGATGTGCTAGGGCAGTGGAGTCATGAACACATTCTTAAGCTGGTTTTTCTGCTCACTAAATTGTTTGTTCTTAGGCTTCGAGTGGCATGGTCAACTTCAGTGAAAACTTCAGCGCAGGTTCCCTGCAACAGTGCCAGTTCATCCTTTCACACAAGTTGTCTTGATTCTCAACGCCCTCCGTCACCTCTCCCTAGCACAAAGATGATTGCCTGCTAAGCTAGCCACCGCTAGAATACTAAATGCGGAATCAGGGGCGAGGAAAAAATGTATAGTTAAGGGAATCGGGCGCCGAAAAAGAAAATAATATCGCAATCAAAGAACAAAAAAAAAGAAGTATGCCGCTATGAATCTTTTACAAGAACTATACTTGTTCGCACCAAGATGAACACATGTTTTTTTATACGAGCATTCGCCCCATGCTTGAACATTATTTTGATATATTTTTTCAGCCCGGTCTAGTAATCTTTTACAGTAGAACACACGTATATATGTATACACGTATATATAGAGCGCAGTTGTGATATGTGTGCGTTGTGGCTGTGTAATGTGTATTACATACAAGTGTAATATGTGTGTACTTACGTAAATTCTGTACTTCTGCCTTTCATATGCATTTCCGTCAGTTATCACTGCTGTCAAAACTGTTTAATTTAGGGGGCTGGGACCTTTCGTAAGGTCCTCGGTGCCATTAGTCCCAGTGTCCACTCACTATGACCGAAAATAAAGTTCATTGATTCATTCATTCATTCATTCAGATTTCAATGTTCAAACAACACATTGTTAAAAATATGCATTATTTTTCAACAAAAACTTAGATCGTCTCCTCCTCCTTGTCTTTACAGAAAAAAGAATGGAGTAACAAAAGATGACAAAAATCAAAATCCAAAAGAAATAAATACTGAAACTCAGTAAGTGGACCAGCCAAGTGCTAACAGAGATAGAGCCGAAGAAAATAAGCTTAAAAATCAACACGCAAACACATAAAACGCTTCACGAAATTTGAAAGCAAGCTCAACAGGGCACAATAAATAAATTTTTTAGGTGATGATTATTTTTCCCGGTCTCACTGCGCAACTGTGTCTGCGTTGGCAGCCCGCCCGCGCCAGAGCGGATTACCGAACGGCAAGGTTAAAGACGCGTGCCCAAACTAAAAATGGTCCGCAAATTCACGTTGCCACTCAGACTCTAATGGGACGCGGAAAATCGACTCTTGCGCTTTTAGTAAGCCTCTGCACTCGATCGCCCAACTAAAGAAGTCTGAGTCAGCCTGAAAGGAAAGAACTGGTACGGCAGGATGCTTTCCTTAAACCTCGAGAACCGAAGACAGAAATACCGGTTGCTGTAAAGAACCAAGTACTGCAGAGAAATTCGCTAAAAAAGACGCTATTCTCTGCCACTCAGCCATGCGCGTCTTCTTGCTTCCGGAGCGGAAACTGAAGTCAAAGGAAAAGGAAGAACCCCCCTCCCCCCCGAGTGGCCCTTTTTTCCCCTGGTAGCTGTGGGGCATGCGGCGCTGCCGAAAATTGGCACCGGGATGCAGGCGGGTCGAGATGCGGCCAGAACATTACCACGAAAGAGAAAAACAACAGCTCTAATAAGTCGCCTTTGAAGTCACGGCAGGTCGGGAAGTTGGAATGCAAGGCAGGTTGGGAAGCCGAGCTGCAGTGCTGGATTCTTGCACAGACCTTTTTATATTCAGCTCATTGGTCAGGTAAAAAAAAAAGCACACTGTATTCTGACTGTGGAAGATTCGCTCATTTATAGGTGGGATTATAGGAGGATGATAAAGCACTGACACAAAAATAATCAAAATAAAGCAGGGTATGACCCGGTCTTTCTTACACTGTTATGTTTCCTTTTTATGAATGTGGCACGATGGTGTTACGGTCTAAATATGTACTGGCTTGAACAACAGTTAACGAAGCTAATAATACAGACACCAACATGACTTGTTGCGCTGTTATGAAGCTATGAATAAAGGCTAGCAATAGTTTATTTTGCGCACAAATGCAGATAGCAGTGCATAAGACTCTAGTGATAACAAACAATTGTCTACTCCTGGCGATGCAGTGCTGCTGATATGTCAAAACTGGTAATGCATCTATATTGTACATTTACCGTAACAAAGGTTGTGCAAGAGTTTTATTTTATGCGCGAATGTACATACTGAATCCGAATCTATGTAAACAGGCAATTATTACAAATTTCAGCTGGTCTTTCCAATAAAGCCGGCACCCGGACTTTTGCGAAGCGTGTAGGTTAAAGCATGCAAAATAGTTCAGGAACATCAAACTTTAGGTCTCCTGGTTAAAGTCATGTTGGAACAAGCAACAGCGCCAGCACAACTTAATTTTTATTTCTCACGCGTCACCTTAACAGCAATCCGGGCGCTCGACGCGAAATTTGACTACATACGTTAGAAGCAGAAGTAAATGCATTCCTGGTCAGCCGCGGTGGCTCAGTGGTTATGGCTCCTGGCTGCTGACCCGAAAGACGCGAGTTCGATCCCGGCCGCAGCGGTCGAATTTCGATGCAGGCGAAATTCTATACACCCGTGTACTGATCGATGTCAGCGCACGTTAAAGAACCCCAGGTGGTCGAAATTTCCGAAAACTTTCACTACGGCGTCCTTCAAAGCCTGAGTCAGTTTGGGACGTTAAACCCACATAAATCAAATCAAATAAAATGAATTCATTTTGACGGCAAGTATTCTCTCACATAATGATATCTCTTAAACACAAACGATGCATAACGACATACTAATAGAAGTGTGCCTCTGCCTTTGTAATTATTAGTTTGTTCAGAACAACTAGTTTCCTAGCGAGACTATTATAGCGATTAGATATGCGTAAACCTACATGAAAGTCAAAGAAAATGAACCAATAGATAACCATTCAGCAAAGTTGCAAAAAACGCAGCGCGTTGTAAATCATGGCTGGTGCAAATTAACCGCAGCTAAGTTCTTGTGAAAAGGTGTGCTGCTTTATACAAGGTCTGCACACACAATCTTCGGAGAGGTGAGTGAAGTGCTCAGCACTAGCGGACATTATCCGAGTCTCAGTGCAAGTTTCGCCGTTGCTAACGCTAAAAAAAGGCGCAAAGCAAGTGACAGAAGTGTTTAGCAGTAAAGAGCCTTTCTGCTAACTGGACGCAGGCGCTTCCACAGCGACGAATTCTCGTTATGTCATGAGTGTTTGTTCATGTGGTGCATTTCAAGTTCATCAAGAACACGGCTATACGCTGTAATGCTGGTAACTTAGGAAGCTATTTCTATAACAGCTAAAAACTCTAATGGCCTCTAAAGTGGCCGTAGAGTGAGAGTCGCTTTGATGCTTTTCTTATTCGTGGCCGGTATTACGTTTACGACCCCTAGAGAGGGGGTATTTGTATGCTAATTTAGGAGAACCTGCGGGTAGCTCGCACAGAAAAGCAGCCTTTGATAATATGTAACATACAAGATGAGGCGCTTCGCTTAGAGTAAATGGGAAACTGCTCGGCAACCGAGCCACCCGCCATGAAAAGAAGGCATCTCAATCAGGAACGTGGCGGTGGTGAGCAGATGCCGAAAGCTGTGTTTTCGCGCAATATTTCGTGCTTAGTAATGATTGCCTTCCAGCTGTTTTTCATCTTTAAGCGCATGTGGGGGCGAGTCGGTGTGTGTACCCAGCGGCACGCGAGCCGTGGAAGGATGCAAAGATGAGGGTTTAGTATAACTTGCATACAGTTCATAGCGGACTGCGTATTGAAAGGTGCAGTATAACAAGCAAAAAGCATGTGGTATGCTAGAGCTCTAAAAAAACGGTGCGCACACTTTTGAGAGCGTGCACCTCTACTAAGGGTTACCACCATTACTGTGTAGCAGTGAGCCATGAAACAGCTGTGTTTGTTGAACGAGAATTTCAAAGAATGTAACAGCACCGCAGCCGCGAAGATGTTGAAGTAGGATTCGTGAGCTGAAGACAGTGAAGATAATTTAAGCACCTAGCGTGCTTATTTATGCGCTTGAAAAAGTGAACGCAAGGAAGTTTTATAACTATCTTGTGAACATTGAGACCGACCCATCTTCTGAGAGCGGATATTTTAATAACATTAAAACGCAAAAAAATACTATTTGCATAGTTTTAACGCAGTTAAATCGAGTAGACGTGCTAAAGCACGTGTTTAGCCTGGCTTGCTCAAGGTTTTGCTTTGCAGAGTCGTAGGCGCGTCTGGCAACGATATTAGACTCAAGTGCAGGTGTGATTGAGGTTTAACTCATCTGATGTGTTCGCGCCGCAGATAGAACATTATGAAGACAACAACATGCAATGCGCAGTGCGAGAGTCTGTTGCAGTTCAACTTGAGGCGTGATTCGCTGCGGCGATATCACAGCGCTATCGAGCAGCGAGTGGCCACCAAAACTGATCAGTTCGTGCCGCCGTGAATTCGAAGCCCAGTCGCGGCAATGTTTATTTTACTTCTCCTGGTTCGCTAAGGTTACCCTCTAGGTCACCATCCCATTGGCAGCTGCTAGCGCTATGCTTCTCCGAATTAACTCGAGTTTACTTTAGTTGAGACTTGAGACAATTCTTTATGATGAAAACACGTGAATTTGTGCTCTCGCCTTAAAAAAAGAAACGAACCACAGGGAAATTTTAGGTGCCGAGTGTGCTCTTTGGCGACTACTCTTTTCAGAAGGCAGCAACACTAAATAAGTAGTTTTCAATCATACATTTTAAGTTTTATGATGGTTTTTCTCATTTTTTCACACTAAAGGCCCATGTGCGCATTACATAGAGGGAGAAGAAGGGACATTACGCAAGAAATACAAGGAACAAAGACAATAGTAATATAAAGACACTTAAAGACCATGCAGGAACAAATCATAACAATGGTTATGATGTGTTGCTGACCCAAATGGGAACCTGGAACTTTTGGAAGTTTCGCAGTCGCCTTATGCCTGCAAAGCGCTCACTTAAGCTGCCTGCCATGTTCTGCTTTCCTTTCGTGGGGATGCCCTGTTCTCAGAGCGTTTCCGAAAGATTTAGCTTCTTCCTCTGAAGTAAACACCACTCGACACTCCGGCTTGATTTCTGACGAGGGAGTCGATGAAGAAAGAGGGAAGAAAAAAAAAGTGAGGTAGTTAACAAGACGAGAAAGCGACATGAACTGAACAAGAACAGAATAAGAGTGCACAGTGAACGCTGTAGAAGCCTAATATGACCAGGGAGAACCGGCGATAGGCGTCCGTATTTACAACACACATCCGGTGGTCGACACAAAGCACATGCACTCAGCATCGCTATCGACGAAGGAAATATCTGCCAAAAGGCAAGAGAGGCAAACGGTTGAAGCAACCAAAAACTCTAGTGAAAGGAAACCCACAGTAGATGAGCAAAAAAACAAGAACTCAAATAAAATGAACGAATGTCTTGAAAAAGAAAGGAACAGCGAAAAAAAAACTCTACACGACGCCCTTAAGATGGTCCCTCGCGCACACCACGAAAAAACAAGTCTGAGGCAGATGGCTGACATTCGCCTTCTCTTATCCGGCAACAAAAGCGGGGAAAGACGGAAGAGACCAGACGAGGACAGAAGGACAAAAGGAGGCAGTCCCACGCCGACGACGGCGGATTCCCGCACGACAAGCCTAGCAGCGGGAGGACAACGGTGGGGATGTCGGTCAGGTCAAGAAGCAAGGTAAAGGAACATGAATAAGATTCAGTGAAGAGGCAGACTGGGCTAGTTGGGTTTGCATCTTAACGGAATAGCAGCGCACAAGCAAACACAGACAGAAAGAAGGGGACGAGCGCTGAACTATATACTGAAATTTTATTGAGAAGTGTGTTCGAATGTATACAGCACAGCACACAAGCATACAAAATCAAAGCATATAAAACTCCACATAAAAGGCGGATAAGAAGCCAGCATCCTTAATCACCGCTAAACCTCGCGTATCCAAGAATTCCATCTATTTTTGAAAGCAGAATAGACGATGTGCTGACGCACGAATCGTCCGCTTTTGATATACAATCTCTCTTGTTTTTATGCACTTGTTTTGTCCCAGGATTTTGAAGCCGTGAAGGTCGGGCATGCAGGCAGGTTTGTGATTGCAGCGGTGGCAATGCTTTGCGAGAAATCCTGATGTAGTGGAACTTACATTGTTATTGTGCTCGATTAACCTTTCGTTAAGACAACGACCGGTCTGGTCGATGTATCTGCTTCCAGACGGTAACTTAATCTCGTAAACAACTCCTTGATCACATGCAACAAAAGGATTCTGATGGTTGATTTTGCATCCAGGACGCGGTTTTTCCATTGAATTTTTCGAATTACAAAGGCACCGATGGATAGTTCGATTCACAGCCGACAGTAAGAATGAAAAGCGTTTCTCAACATCCCTTGCTCTGGTAGAGATTTCCAAGAAGGAGGCAAAGGAAAAGTAACGTGCAGTGAAAACTCTCTGCTCGTACCATGGCGCATGCATGCACATGCGGTTTCACGGTTTTGGGTGCAAAGAAATTTGCAAAGTTGGAACATGGCATGAACGGCCGAAAACGGTTTCGACTTTAGTATTGTCCATGCTTGCAGGCAATGAAAACCTTTGAGTTTAAACTTCCCTGCACTTCGATGCTACCTACGGAGTGCACCGACGTGACGTTCAAGTGGGAGTAGTTTATACCGTGAGTGCGTTCCATAGCATTAAAATCGGTTTAACAGGTAGGCTAAAGGGTGGAAACGAATGGCGGTCAGTAGCAAAACAATGCAAAACTATCGTTTTTTTTTTATCGGTTCATGAATACTTTACTGCCTCTGATACCAGATGTTTCAGGGAAGGCTTCAAGTAATTCTGCAAAATATGCTTTTTAAAGTAAAAACATGGCTTATGCAGCATAATATTACCAGTGTTGACGGACACCGGAAAGCCGGTGAAACGTCTTGGGTAATAAGCTTATCAACTAATTCCAGATAATTTACTTTTTAACTATCACGGCTAGCAACAGGTTGCAAATAGAGATTAGTAGCCGGTCGTTAGTGATAGCCATGTAAGTTTTTAGAAGTCCGAAAGGGCGATTATTCTCGGCGCTGTGGCTCGACAAAATTTGGCTACATCGCGCCAAAATACACGCACTTTTGAAAAGCATGCAGGCGAAACAATCTTTCCAGTGCACGTAAATATTCAAGAAAAGACTAAATTTGCCGAGCCACTGCCCAACCATAACTGCGTTTTCGAAATTCTAAAAACTGACATGGATATTATCAACCGCTGATTACAAATCTCTCACTAAAACTAGACGCCTAAATCAAATCGTCAAAAAGTTCATTGTTAAAAATTAGTTAACTAGCTTACTACTTAAGACCGGTTTTGTGGGACCCGCCACCACATGTAATATTACGCTGAAAAACCCATATTTTTATCTCAAAACCCCATTTTTGCGAATTGCTTAGTCTTCCTCGAAACATCTGCTATATGGCTCTCTAAGAGAAAAAATATTATGCAGACTCCATCACAGACTTTTTGATGCGACAAATTTGCTTTAACAGTACTGTTAAGTATAGCCCTCCATTGTCGTTAATAAAATCTGCGACCGCCGACTACCAGGCACTCAGAAAAAATATTAAATTGGTTTTGAGGGAAAAAAGGTGCAGTAACTATCTTGCTTTTTGGTGGGCACTTTTACCGCACAGGGACGGAATGAAGGAAGATTAGATTGAAAAAGGAGAGACAGAAAGATGTGCCGTAGTGAGGGCTCCAGATTAATCTCTATCCAATGGAGATCCAACCTTCATGCCACCGTCCAGCACTCGGGCACCTTTTGTGTTCCGCCTCAACCGACCACAGCCGCTGATGCCGGGTTCGAAACCGGGTTCTCCGGCTCAGTAGTCTGTGTTGTGGTGAAAAGCCTTTATAGAGTCAAAACGAGATGAGGCCTGGAGGCTCGAGCAACCATGCAGGGCCGCCTCCAATTCCACTCTGTTAGGATTTGGGTGGGGGAAGAGAGATGAGCTGCGCTGCCAAGCCCACACCATGTGGGAGGTGTCAGCCACGTCCCCACAGTGATGGCACTTGAGAGTGAACAGTGGATCGAAGTGTTTGAGTACTGCCGGACACTGCATTGTATTAGTGAATAAGTGTAGCAGAACGCGTTCGTCTGCGCGCCCCAGTCTCTTTGCAGGGGCTGTGTAGTGGCGATGCCTATCCTTATAATAGGATGTGATATCGTTGAAAGGGAGTAAGCAGCCACCTTCACGTTCCAGGTGCTGGGCAGCTAATGGAAACGCCCGGTGAATAAGTGCTCGGGCCGCCGCACCTATAGTTTCAGTTTCTTCTAGGCCCTGATGGCCCGGAGCGGAAATGCGCCCTTCACGTGCGCCCTCTTCCCGCGAACATGAACTGTGAGGACCATAATTGCCGGCGCCTGGCGCGGGCGCAAGCCCTGCAGCCCGCCACTATGGATCGAAGCCCGGCATATTCTACGTGGATACCTCCGGCCTCCACCATGGGGATGGTACACGGCCGCATGTCTTCCACCAATCCAATACATGTAGTACGTGAGCGGCCTTACTTTCCGAGTCCGTGACATGACACACACGAGAAGGTTGCCACTGCGTTCGCTGCATCTCGTCTCACTTCCAAAATAATTATTTCCGATTCACGAGGGGCCTGTCGGAATGTCGGGCAGGGCTGGGTGCCGTACATAGCCTACCACCTCGTCCAAAACAGCGTCTACACAGGGAATCCCGCTCACCAGAATATCGTTTGCGCTCCTGCTCACATAGGTCTTGAGGGAAATCAGGCAGCAGACGCCGGCGCCCGCGCGCCCTTTCACTGGGCATTCCCCTCCGACCGCGACGATCAGGAACTCAAATTCAGTCCAGCTTACTCCTTCAAAGACATTGTTTTACTTTATCAATCTGACCGCGGTCTTTATCCTTGCCCGTGTAAAGGTCTTTCAAAGGCGAAGGAACAGCTTCTGTTTCGCCTGTAGGGAAAAAAAATTGGTTTTAGGGAAAAGGAAATTGCGCAATATCTGTCTCACATATCGCCAGACACCTGAACGGCGCCGTAAGGGGAGGGATAAACGAGGGAGTGAAGAAGAAAAAAGGAGAGAGGTGCCGTAGTGGAGGGCTCCGGAATGACGGCACAGGCCAGATCGCATATCAAGGACATGCTAATTACCAGGCAGAGCGCCGTTCAGAACTCACACGCGACGGTTCTCGGTTTAGCCAGCAGGGTCACGAACCTCGAAGGTACAATGAGCAACATTGCGGCGCAGGTACACCAACAGCACCCGCAGCAATTCCAAGAACCAGAAATGAGTAACGTCTCTCACGAGGACCCGACCGCGGGGGCTGCGTCTCGTTGGAGGCGGAACGCAAAAGGCGCTCATGTGCTGTGCGACCGCTAAGGCGCATGTGTGCTGTGCGATGTCAGTGCACGTTAAAGATCCCCAGGTGGTCGTAATTATTCCGGAGCCTTCCCCCACGGTACCTATTTCTTCCTTTCTTCTTTCACTCCCTCCTTAATCCCTCCACTACAGCACCTCTTTCGTCATTTCTTTTTTCACTCCCTCCTTTATCTCTTCCCTTACGGCGCGGTTCAGGTTCCGCCGAGATGTGATAGTGCCCCATTTCCTT
Source organism: Amblyomma americanum (assembly GCF_052857255.1). Lineage (NCBI taxonomy): Eukaryota > Metazoa > Arthropoda > Arachnida > Ixodida > Ixodidae > Amblyomma > Amblyomma americanum. Next base: position 122,238,841 of record NC_135500.1, read on the forward strand.
TCTCCAAAAACCAATTTTCAATTTTCTTAAAGATCCCCAGGTGGTCAGAATTATTCCGGAGCCCTTCACTACGGCACCTCGTTCTTCCTTTCTTCTTTCACTACCTCCTTTATCCCTTCCCTTACGGCGAGGTTCAGCTGTCCAACGATATATGAGACAGATAATGCGCCATTTCCTTTCCCCAAAAACCAATTATTATAATTATTTTGTTCCGAAAGTAACACTACGCCTGCCAGCCAGCCAGCTCGGCTCGTCGCGTGGTTTCACTTCAACCGTATGCCGTATACCGTGGCCTACGAACGATCATGAGCCGCCGTTGCCTAGCAACGCCGCAGCCGCGCGCCAACATATGCACCGCGGTCGACGCCGCTGCCGCCGCCGCTCGCTCCACCAGGTGTGCTCCGCCGGGGTAGAGGAAGAGGAAGTGTTGCCTGGTAGGGATATATATATATATATATATATATATATATATATATATATATATATATATATATATATATATATATATATATATATATATATATATATATATGCGTTTCGCCTATATGCTCTTCGCCTCAGTGTATTGTATACCTGATACCTGATTTAATATCTGCTGCCGGTCCTTGGACCCAAGATATTAAACTTATTTTTGAAATACGGCGGAGTGCTAGAAGCATTCTGGCATAGGTCGGCCCGGTATAGCACTGCTTCCTGGCGTATAAAGGTGGTGTTTTCCGCAATTAACTCAGTTGGTAGTAGGCGCTCTTTCTGTCTGTGTCTTCCTGTGTTCGTTCCCTTGCGCCATTCAACTTTATGATCTTTCTTTTCGTCTCCTTTAAAGCTCCTACTTTCAGCACGCGGCAGCGAGTGTGGTTTGGCTTGAGCCAGTAGGCTGGGCAGTGCACTTTCCTTTTCTTTCTTCCTGTCAGCAACAGCAGCAACAGTGTATTGTAGCCGTTATGGAGAGCGCGAAAGAGATGCGTCGACGACAGAACGAAGCGGGGAAGAGGCAACGCGCTCAAGTGACGTCAGAAGAACGCGCCGCACGACTCGAGAAGCGTCGTAACGAAAATGCGGCTAGAAGAAGTAGTGCCACGTCCCGGAGTGACTCTTCAACTGCGGAAGATTACGCTTTGAGTTCCCGAGAGCGTCGGATGAGACGCTGCGTAGGCTACGTGCCGAGGAAACAGAGGAAGAACGTGCAAGAAGTCTCGAGATATGGCGTCTCGCCGAGGCAGCTAAACGAGCTCGCTTGCACACTGCGGCAATCAAAAAGATCCTTCAAGCTCAGAGCGACGGAATGAGACGCTGCGTAGACGACGTGCCGAGTAAACGAAGCTTTCGCAATTCAACTAGCGTTAACCAGAGCTAAACCACAGTAAATTCTTTTGCTGTCCGATGAAGAGGAGAGGCGGATGCAAAGCATCGCTACCGGCTGGGCTGCGAGCGTTATGGACCGCAGGAACTTAGACGCTTGAGTGCAGTGGGGTTTTACGGAGGTCCGGTAGCTTGCGTGCTGCAAACTCCTTGGTTTTATTAATAACATTTTGTGATGATTATGACGTGCATTTACTTTGTCAGTTCTCGGTGGACACCCCACCAACGCTGCGAGGGAAGGGAAGGCAGGAGTCAAAAACTGAGAAAAGGGCCCGTAGTACAGAGCTTGAAAGCACAGCCTTTGCCAAAAGTAACCAGGCTGCATGGTTTGGTTTTTATTCGAATAGCGCAGCCCTTACGGCTTCTCTAAAGATCAAAAAGTTATCGGAAGGTGAGGACAAGGGATATCCTTACCACACAGAGATTGAGAGCTTGAGGACTTGGTATACTAGCTTCAATATACGAGTGAGAAGCAAACCACGCAGCCTGGTTACTTTTGGCAAAGACTGTACGTTCGACCAACTGACGGGATTTATCACACAACAGCATCGCACAGCCAGTTTCGCCCGCACCAAAACGCCACGGCGACCTCGGGCTCAGGAGGAGGAGGATAAACTTTATTTCAGTCGAGCAAAATAGCTGACGGTGTGGAGTTATAGGCTCATTAAGTGGCCATGAGCCCGTGGCGTTCGGCGACTTCAAGGGCTCTTGTCACAACCAAGATCTGTGTTTCCGAGTAGTAACTGAGCAATGCGGCCTCCCACTGGTCTGGATTCGAGAGCTGCAAACCTCGCTGCGGGGAGTCCTGAGGGCAAGCCCAGAGTATGGGGGATAGAGTGACATGTTGGCTACATAGTCGACAGGAAGGGGAGTAGACACCAGAGTACACGCGGCATATATAGCGGGGTTGGGGAAGGTGCTCGTTTTGAGTTACCGTCACGCAACCGCTTGGGGTTTGGTCAGATAAATATGTGCGGGGTGATATAGAAGTCTACCTAAGCGGTAGTGTATGGTTATGGCATGAAATGTAACCATACGATCTCTCGCCGTCCGTACGGCGGGCGACACCACATCCCGGTCGATGAATCCTTGGGCATGATTGTGGGCCGCCTCGTTCCCTGGATGGAATGAGTGCGCAGGGACCCTGATCGATTGAATCGGGCGGAGATGACGATTGGTGGAGTGGAGGAGAGATAGGGTGACGGGGGAGATCCGGCTTTTGGCGAAATTACGAATCTCAGATTTAGAGTCGGTGAAGATGGACCATCGCCAAGGCTACGGCCCCCTCCTCGGACTTTTCAGACGATCTAACGGAAATAGAGCACGCATCCAACGGCTGTCCACAGTAGTTGACTACCGCGAGAGAAAAAGCATGGCGATCGGGGTATTCGGCGACGTCGACGTAGACCGCTGTCCAATCTGTTAAATAGTTTTTGCGCAGAAACTTAGCCTTTTTCTTGCGGTGAGCGACATGATACTCTAGGTGCATGCTTTTAGGGAGAGGGGTAACGATAAGGTTACCGTGGATATAGGATGGAAGCTGGGACATGTGGGCGACGGTCGTTTAGAAGCTTATTCCAGGCTTGTCGAGTATGTGACGTCCCGTGGAGGTGTGGGTGAGACGCTGGTACTGAGAAGTGAGATGAGCTTCCGAGAGCTCCGTCACAGTGTTGTAGATTCCTAATGCCACTAGTTTATGCGTGGGGGTCTGGTGGGGGAGATGAAGAGCCGCCTTGTATGCCTGCGTAATAAGGCAGTCGACACGGTCTCAATCCTGGCAGCTAAGGTGGAGGTAAGGGAGGGTATATGTGAGGCGGCTAGGAGCTGTGTGAGCTAACCACTTAGTCACCGCGGTACCACGCCATGAGGGAGGAATGAACGAGGCATTGTAACAGGGAGACTAGAAAAAGATAAATTATTGGAGGGCTCTGGATAAATCTCGAGCGCTTGAGCATAGCCCGGATAGACAGACAGAAAAACTTTATTTCACAAGTGAGTTTTAGGCCCTGCTGGGTCCGTGGGCCACTGCACGGTCCCGCACTACATCGTGTAGGTCATGTAGGGACATGACGTCGGCAGCCCGAGTCCCCGCAGCAAGCTGCGATGTCGGGTCTGCAGACGTGAGCAGGACCTCCCAGTGCTCCCAGCTCGACATGGCGTGCTTTCCCTGCGGGGGAGGGTCAGCATGGCAGCCGAAAAGGATGTGGGAGAGTGTTGCGTGAGGGTCACCGCAAAGGGAGCATGCAGGGGATGTGCCACAATAGTGGGATAACAGCTGAGCGGAGGGCAGAGAGCGGTTCTGGAGGCGTCTGAAGAGGTCTGTTGGGAGTTCGTAAGAGAGGGGTGGGAAGGGGGTAAGTCCCACGGTCCAAACGGGATATTTGCGTTGAGCTCCGCAAAGGTGTGCCCCCGCTCCCTCGATAATCCAGGATCGAGACTGTCCTGAGCCCGGCATATCAAACCTAGGGCCAATTTATCGGCAGCCTCGTTTCCAGGGTTCCCATAGTCAGCCGGCACCCAGTGGAAGGCTACCCGGCGCGGTAAATTTTGGGTAGGGGTGTTCAAGAATTGCCAGGCAGGGGTGTGAATCCTGCCCCTGGCAAAGTTGGGCAGAGCCGTTTTGGAGTCGATTAAGATGTAATGGGCGTCCGAATGTGCAATGGCTAGGGCGATGGTGGTCTCCTCTGCCTTCTCGGGCATAGAGGTCGAGGGAAGACGGTGAGTTAGAGGGTGGGTTAGAGTTTGATTGCAGGCAACCGCTACCGCTTCATGTGCTGTACATGCGGCGTCTACCCGAACGGTATCGTGGGCTTGCCCGTAATACTTATGGAGGGATATGATACTGGGGACGGACGTTTCAAGGAAGCGGTTTCACAAACAGAGGTGTATAGATGCGTCGAGGGATGGCTATAAGGGTTGACTGGTTAGCCGGTATGTCGATGCGAAGGGCGGTGAGTATATGGCGGCCAGTGGCGCTCGCGGCAAGTCTAAGGTACTGTGGCTGAAGGCATGCGTCAACTAGTTCCTCAATGGTGTGATGTATACCTGGTGCAAGGAGTTTGGCTGTGCTGGTGCTACAAGGTAGGTTTAGGGCCACCTTAGCCGCAAGGCGGATCATGGTGTTAACGCGTCCGGTTTCCGTGCGGTTCAATTTGAGATGTGGGGTTGCGTATAGAATGTGGCTAAGCGTAAATGCATGCACTACTTTCATGTTGTCCGCTTCGTCTAAACCTTTGTTAAGGAAGAATACGCGGCGTAGAAGGTGCAACACAGATTGCGTGTAGGCCTTGAATCTTTAAATTTATGTTCATTTTTTCCACAATCCTGCAAGTGGAGGCCAAAAATGCGGAGGGCGGGTGTGATGGGATAGGGGATCTGTTTAAAGCGATTTGGATGGGCGAGTTATCGCCAGATTTTGGCCTAATTAGGAACATCGCGGACTTAGAGGGGGAACATTCGAGCGCGATGGATGACGCGTGAGAGGAGATGGTGTCTGCTGCTAACTGAAGAGTTTCCTCGATTTCCCCGTCAGGGCCATGAGTGGTCCATGTGGTAAAATCATCTGCGTACAGGGTATGCTTTAGGTGTGGGATTAGAGCCAGTTTGTGAGCTAGGGGGATATGAGCAACGTTAAAGAAAAGGGGATACAGGACCGCCCCTTGAAGGGTATTGAGCTCTCCTATTGTATAAGGGGGTGTGGTAATCTGATCTATGTGCAGGGAGGCAGTGCGATCCGAGAGAAAGGCGCGTGCGTAGTTGTGTGTTTGACTTACCTGTAGAGACCGGCAGTTGCATCTCGTTTGTTGGCGTTTGTTGCATCTGACCTGCACAAAAAATGGGCCAATGTGGTTGTTCTGACGAAGCGCAAGGGATGTCCGTGAGTACGGCTCGTCTACTGAGTCGGAAGCGCGGTGGCCGCGTTTCGATGCAAGTCCAACGCAAAATGCGTCCGTGTGATGGGCGATAGCAGTAAACGTTATAGACCCCAGGTGGTCGAAATTATTTCGAAATCCTCCTTTACGGACGTCTCCAGCGCTTTTTTTACTTTCACTCCCGCCTTCGTCCCTTCCCTTACAGTGTGGTTAGGTTATCCACAGAAAAATTATACAGTCACTGCGTCATTTTCTTTCCTCAGAAGACCTGAGGAAAGGACCTGAGGATTACTGAGCTTTGCTTTTCCTTACAAACAATTTTCATTTTCGTGTTCTTTATCTTCACACCTCCCGCTTTGCCACCTCCAAAATAAGAACCACGCGAACATCCCGACTCGCTGGTTTCTTCGGTTATTACGGCTGTAATTAGAGGTGTTGATGAAAATGATCACTGCTTCAATCCCATTTGTCCACGTTGACGCCGCAATCCATAAGGTATAAAGTTTAGAGCACTCAGCCAGATGTGCTGAAACTTATAGACTACTTGTTTTTTTCAGACTCCCTACGCACCCATCTCTTCCCCGGACCCACCGCAGTGTACGATATACACCTCTAACCTCCGCCTCGCACCCATTCCACGCATCGAAGCTCATCGAATGAGATGTAATCGCATTCTTGTGTCTGTAATAGCTTGAGTCAACTCTGAGAATTTAATTAGAGCGTAGTTTATATTATATGCTCAAAGGAATTCGTTGACTTATTTTTGGAGAAAAATGTCAAAAGGGCTAAATTGTTCGAGACAAACATTGCCCTTTCGAAAACTTGAAGTGATGCAGTTCGCCATAATGAAACTTTCCACAAAGCTGCCACGTTTTCCTTGCGCGTGAAAATGCGGGCACACAGTCTCTGTATCTAGATAAGAATATTTGTTTACCGTGGCGCCAACCACTTGACCATACCCTTTTTTCCCTTACTCACAATGTGAACATGTCGTGTAGGAAGCTCGCGTGTTAAAGTCGTCAAAATGTTCTGCGGCAGACGTTTACGCCCGAGCATTACGCGCTCTGCATTGAAAAAGTTGAGCATGGCATTGTTGTTATGCAAATGGCTTTCCAAGAGCGGCTCCTAGGTAGAAAAATGTCCAAGAAATGTTCAAGGCCCTGTACGAGGGAGACCAGTGTTGTCTGCAGATTGCGAGAAACTCTCGGGAAGCGTATTTCTAAGCAACACCTGTGATGCAAATGGGAAAATATTTCAGCTTTTTAAGCAGGGCGCAGCGGGAGTACAACGAGAACGCCTTCAACAATAAGCTTTACTGACGGTTCCGGAAGAGGCAAGAAAGGTGCATGTAAACACGCTATAATTTTCGGACATAGAATGAAAGATTGTACTGGCAATTGACTTAACCGTGCACTTTTTGTGATGGGATTGCCTTCCTTTCGGGCTGATTATATTTTTGGGGGTGCAAAGTCTACGAATTGATCTTACAACGACAAAAAAATCAAGACAAAAAGTTTGTCCACTTCAGTCGTTTTTAATCGAGACTTGGAGAAAATAGTTTCACAAATTTCTCCTGCAGCTTGCCATCTTCTCAACAGAAGATGTATGTCGTTCTACTGTCATGATCTTTACAAAACTCCTTAAAAGCACTGCTTGCCAACGCTTCTTATGTCCTAGATGTCAGCAAGTTTATTACAAAAATCTTGAAATGATGGCGTTTACATTACCGTGACAATAACGAAGTACCGATGGCTAGCCACGAATACCAGAAATCACTATTTGATAAGATGCTGTAAGCAAACCACATCGAATTAAACTCTTCAGCGGCCGCCAACATGTTCTGTCGTTGGTTTCATTGTCTTGCCAGAAGTCTGACCAATCACGGATCGCTCTTGCGTAACATTACGTTGGCAATGTTGTTGATGTACTTTCGATGTTTCGCCATTATGACTGCTCCACCTAATTGGTCTGCGTGAGTCATCTAGAGAAACACAATCGTCAAAAGAATCACGAGTCTTTGTTTGGAGCCAACAAGAATAGTGTATCATAAATAGGAGCCACTGTGAGAGCACCTTGGTAAGAGAATGCTCAACAAAAACTAAGACCCAAAAAAAGGGAATGAAAGGAGAAATAAAACACCCCTTTGGCCGCTCCTACACTCTCGGCTGGAGGTCACTGACAGCGAATTCAATCAAATACATTCTTTAACGTTCTTTTATGATAACCATCCCATCTTATTTTTCAGAAGTTCTCGAAAACTAGCGCTGGAACAACAGAACGGAATAAAGGAAACATTAAATCCGACTCTGGCGCTTCCTGCCATTTTTATTTACCCCTTTCCTGTCACTTTTGCACAGCTTTTCGGGAAGTATGTTCCAACCAGCATAGTCAAATACTTTGGTCATCAAAGCTGTTTTTCTATAATACATCGCATTGTTTTAGGTTAAACTGCAGACTTCTTCTTGCAAATCATCACTTGCGCAAGCACAGCCCATTATTCTTTTTTCGCTCGAGTGATGCTGCGTCTCATTCGGAAGGTTGATGTGGAAGTTTTTGAGAACCCCTGGCCAGTGTCCTTCTCTGTACTGCTTTCGGGAAGCGGTTGTACTATCTTAAGCTTAGCTTCCTTCTGCTTCCTTCATTGTGCTTCCTTCTGGAGAGGTTATGCGAGAATACTTGATTGTCTTATGAGAACACGTTGAACAGGCACAGAATCATGAAGCTTTGCTGGCTTATTACATAACCGTTACGAAGTGAGCCTCATAAAATTTGTGCTACAAAACTCCAAAAACGGTATTGGCCGGAAGAAGGCTTGAGGGAGATTCATTTTACGCCAACTGCTAAAAGCGGTCACGTTTTAGGAAAAATAGTCTTCGAAGAAGCTTCTGCAGCCATAAACTTTAATAGCAGTTTAAACACCTTAAGCGCTGTACAAACAGCAGCGGAAAATATCGGCGTGGTTTTTGAGCATGTACAGCATTCTCAGAGAAAAATTTTGAAAACTAGAAAATTGTAAGATACTTTCGCGGAAATATTTAAATAAATGCTGCATTCTTCTTATATGTAGAGAAACCCTTTTCCAATTTTTTTTTCCACCGCTCACATCGAGGAGTTACGACTGCCATAAAAAACTAAAGGTGAACGTTTTGGACGATAGCAAAAACGTTAGTAAGAAAAAAATTGTAAGTCTGCCGTAGGGTGATCTGCGGCTCTATTGATTGTTACAGTGAAATATTTCGTTATGTGAAAAAATGCAGTCATAAACGGTTTACCTCTCAAAAATGCGATTGTCTAAAATTGTTGGGTATCAGAAATGCTACAATAATTTTGAACAGTTCGTGTAATAAAAAAAACATAAACGCTGTGACTGAAGTGTTTGGTCAAATAGAATTCAAAATTTCGATGCTTTTCAAATACTGCAATGGCCTGACTACAAGAGAAGTATCAATACATTGCCACCAATCTTTGAAGTGTTTGTTCCTTCAAATCTGCCGCCACGCCACTTTTTCGCTTTGTTTGCGACGCAAGACGCGACTAGATTTATCTCGATTTATCGCAGCCAGGCAGAGCTGATTCTACGTTGTTCCGGGATGTTCTAAAGCTTTGCACGCTTTATCTCAAAAGTTCGCTATCAGCTTTAAATTGAGCACGGCCGACAGCGGCGGGCATTCTGTTCGACGACCGCCGAGCAGGCTTGTCGCTTCGCCGCCGCCGAGTGATTCAGTCCATTGTGGGCGCAAATCGGCCCAATAAACAGGTTTCGTTTAGAAGAAATTTTCTCCGTCTTCGTTGCTAATTCGACTGCCGTCACCACTACTACGTGACAATATTTTGACTTTGGAGTCCTCTACTGCACTGTAATCAGTATAATTTTGCATATCTCTCATGTGTCTCAAGCAAACAGAAAAGTTGTAATTTATTGCAATTTCGACTGAAACAAACACTCATATTTTCAATCTCGAGCAGCCATTCTGCGATTCTAGGTAATGTGCACCCTAAATATATTGTTATCTGATGGTATGACAGCATAGCATCGTTGCAAGTTTAAAAGAAGAGATTTGTATTCCGGGTTTAACAAATCGTTCAGCATCATAGCATATACCTGTTGCCGCCGACCGGGAAACCGAGCGTGACAGAGCCTGTCCTGTGGGTATATATGTCCAATCAATATCGATACTTTACTGGGAAACCTCTTTTGTAGTCCTCCTTGACCTTTGTTCGACGACTATAAAGATATTTAAAACCTGAAAAGTCTATTTTGCACAGTAGCGAGAAATATGCCACATCGACGAAGAGACGAAGCTTTCGAGACGAAAATAGAAATCCTGAATCTGGACCAATCTCCATGCAGACCGTAGCTGAAGGTGGCGTCCCTAATTGAGCTAATAGTATATTCACCAGAAGGTAAAAAAAATACTAGTGTTATTCTACAGAATCTAATATAAAATAATCATCTTAGTATACAAATGATAGAGAGGCAAGAAGGAAATGCAGCTGATATTAACGACCAAGTTTTGTGTCGACGACAGACAAAGAGACGACGCTCGACGGCTCCGAAAGCCGCAGCTTGCTTGTATCCTCGAACGCAACGAGCGGATGTCATTTCGCTTCTTCCACATCGCCAAAGACGAGGCCGCAGGAACCGGCAACAGGAGGCGACATTATGAGGACAAGGCACAGAGAGAGAGACGAGACGTTCAGAGGGTGAGCAGAGCTGGCAGAGAGGTGCTTCGAGCCAGCGATGCAGCGAGCCAGAAGATTCCGCTTCGACGCCCTATAGGGGCGGGCGGATCAAGCCGGCGAAGGTGCCGCGAGGCCGCGTAACGTACTGCGGCTCGACCCAGAGCCACCCCGTGAGCTCGGTGGCGATGGAAAGTAAGAATGGGCTGGGGAAACGGGAGACGTGTCAAGGGAGGCAAGCGCGATTATTCACGCATCACTTCGACGAGCAGGGGCGGCGGGATGGAAGTTTACGGGAAAAAAAATGAACAGAACGAGGGAAGGGGGAGGACATTGAAGAAAAGGGGACCCGGCCCGGCAAAGGAAAACACAATAGTTTTTGTTTAAAAAAACAGATAGAGTAAAAGGTTAAAGGGTGCTTCCTGCTGGCGGAACATTAACGTCGACCCTAGAAACGGGCAGTTTGAAACTTATAGGTGCCCTCGGAAGGGTGAATACGAACTGTGAACCATCTGCATATTGTAGTCAGTGGACCCCTGACTAGCTAATTGCCGGTGCATTTCTGGAAAATCAGCGCCGCCACAGTGCGATGGAGCTTTTCCATACGCCTCTGTGTTGATAGAACATAAAACCCTGTGCTAATCAGCTTCCAATATGTGAATACCTAGTCGAGATCAAGTGAGTGCAAGTTCGGAGCGAACATCTAACCATGCGATGAAAGCATGAGCTCTGACAGATACACCATTCCAAAAACTTCTTTATACCTAAGTTACGCTGAATGCACATTTAGCACATAGTTTTTCGTTTCGCACTAAAAAGCTCTTGCGGTGCAACGGCAACCTTATTTTGTTCTATAGAAGTTGAGAGTGACGTAGAATTATCAGCAAGCATGCATCCTCCGCTCATTGCATTGCTAGAAGAGAACCGCACTTAAGGAACCCGCGTACAGGCAGTTGTGCATAAAAACGTGGTAAGAAGGATTACCTTATTTCTCTGTGCTTTTGTGTATTTAAGTGGCTGATCAGGCCTGCGTTAGTAATACCCGAACGAATTCCTTTACAGAAAGAGGGCATCCGATAATTCATTATAGCCTTGAAAGTCGAAGAGGAATTACATAAGGTGATGATTTCTAGAGGCACAAAGGAGTTGTGCGTTAGCTTCCGGAGACACACGATAAGTTCTTCCAAAAAAAAAACAAGACTTTTGTGTCCTTTTTTATCCGTTAATACAGCAGCGGATCGAAAGCCCAAATTATCAGTAAAAAGAGAACGCCGGAGCTGCAGATGCAGACAGAAACGAGACCATCTGGAATGGCATCGTTGCGTGCATTCATGGTTTGTCTCTCTCCTTCTGTTATCGCAGTATTTGCCTGAAACGTAGATTACGTAGGTGTGCGCAAGTCAATCACCTACTCCTGTTATCCTCATCAAGTTAGGAAAGCTCAGGATTTAGGTTCTGCCATCGCTCAATTCGATGCACTGGGAATTGGGCATATCGGCCTCTTTTTTTAAGCAGAGGTCCTTTTAAATGTTCTTTGCTCTTTGTTTCTCGTGTTGTGAGTGCAGTCTCACAGTGTCTTTTATCTTCCTACAACCTTTATCTGCCCTTTCTTTTCTTGGACGGGCAAGCTTTCTGCCATTTCTACTGCAAGCTCCCAGTGCTTTCATTTTCTAATGTGAATGATTTCGTACCTTCGAGCCGAAAAGTAATAAAAAATAGGGCTCTCGCTTTCATAATCTGGGGCGTTTTGTGGACACTTCCATGTTTACGCTCTTGACTTCTAGTCGCTGAGTCTCATGATAAGTGTTTAACTCACGGAACGAAGTTAATGTATGCCTGTTTCAGTGCGCTAGCACTTACAGTCGCCTGCCCGCCTGCCCGCCTGCACGCCCACACGCCGCCTGTTTGCCCACCTGACCGCCTGCACGCCCACCCGTCCGCCCGCCTGCTTGTCCATCCGTCCGGAGCCAGTTTTGTGGTAGGCTGGCAAGTCCCAGCGATGTCAACATCAGCCATAGCACACCTGCCTTGTGCTAATACGCCGCTGCTCACCTGGCCACCTGCCCACCGGGTGGCTAACTTGCCAATGTGTAGGCGGTAATTACCTGACAAGAACAGGAGGCGCTAATTAGGCGGAACCACGCCTAAACGTACCGAGCTAAGTGGAATGAGAAGCAGCGGTTAGGGGGAGAACTTGATTCGAACTTGAAACGGAAGTTGGGGTGGTAATTAGGCTATACCACCCAGTGGGTCATAGCTTTCAGCGACAATTGACGTCATGCTAGCGCATATATCCGCATTTGGCCCAGTTACTGAAATCGACTGAATGAATTAAGGAAAATAATTCTGTTGTCCCAGTAGCAAGTGGAGCGATAGCAGCACCCAAGAAGCTCTAACACCTTTTTGGAGGGCCTGTTGGCTGTGAAGTACCATGAAGACGACAGAGCAACATATGATACACAAACTATCTCGTAGGGCGAAGGGGACACATCGCTGTGTTCGTCTCGTACTTCGACATAATGTGTGTATCTCAGTTTGCGCTGTTGACTTCACGAAGACGCTCAATAGTTTCCGTCGACAATTTTTAATGGATACCGACGAATGGTCAACTGCCTCTTGGACACGTTTCTCTTTTTTACTGTCTGATGCACTGCTATTAATCCTCTCATTAATAAGTGGGAACAAGGGAATAATATTTCCCACGCTAGAGCAAGCAAATTGGAGAAGGTGGGTGCTAAATATTACTTATTATTTTAAAATGTTCTAAACAATTCTCAATAAGCATGAATAAATTCTTCATTCTGCTCTTCAATCATTTCGCCTCTACACTTGATACGACATAGTACCCTCTCCCTTTCTTTTCACTAAGTTCGCAAACCACTTTGCATTTCTTCATACATATGTTTGAAATGCCTTTAACAGTAACTCATGTCTACGCAAAGAAAAGAACTATTGCATGTAATCAATGAAAACTCGTGCCATTGCAAGTCTACGGCCGCTGACAGAGGACTTGTGGCTTTTCACCGCTCTCTAAACTGTGCCGACAATCAAAAAGACAGGGAACCTGTGGTGCAAGGTCTCATTCTGCCACTCCTGTCTTGAATCGGTATTGATTGCTGGCATTCGAAAGCCACAGGAGAAACGACGACGAGGAGCCCGTATTTGCGCGCAGCACTGAAAACCCAATGTCATTCGATACAGCCGTTTCAGCGGCGGCAGCGTGCGAGAGGAGGACCAGCGGCATTCCGGACGGCTGGTGAGGGAGAGGGTGTGAAGCTCCCGACGCCCGCGCCCTCCCCGGCGGCATAGGGCTTCGTAGGGTGCGTCGAAGCTCAGACTTCGAGCGGCGCTCGTACCGAGCGTCCGTGTCCGGGACTTCTTTGCGTGTGCCGCGTATTTCGATCGCGGCATGCGGGTTGCTATTCCGCTCTCAGCCAGGTCGCTTCGCTGAAAAGACGGCGTTACAACGTGGTGACCCGGTTTCGCAGTGCAGTTCGACAGGAACGCAGACCACTTGTGAGGCAAATATTTCGGGCTCGTTTCTTTTAGTGATTTTGCTCATGCCAATGTTATAAGACTCGAAAGCATTCGACGTGGTTAACTATACGACGGCCGTTTTCTGAATGTTGGTTGCGGATGAAAGGAGGCTGACTCGAAGCTATCAGTGGTGCATAGTCCAAGAGCACGAAGAAGAATTCATTAGCCGCATCATTGAACTTCTTTTTATAAACATAACGCCTGAGCACCATAAATAAAATCCGGGCTGCAGGAGAAGCTGAGGATCAACTGAAAGAAGGCTTCATTTGAATTTACTCCACCTGGAATTAAATACGCTTTTGATCACTAACTTTCCATTTTCCTGAAGAAATAACGACTAGGAAAGGACGAGTAACTACAACCGAATACTTGTGGCATGAACAAGAGCTAGTCATCCATATGAGAAGTTCCAAAGTGACGCGTAATTAGGCCGGGAACATTTAAAGCCCCAACTTACTCCCTAACTAGTCTTTGCTGTCGTCGTTCTCTGGATAAATCTTCGAAGTTGCAAGAACGTCTGTGATGTGTGATTAGTGCCCTTCTGTGTGAACACTCCGGGTTTGGTAATTTTTGTGCACAACAACAACAGAAGAAACAATGGTAAGATATTCGTTTTTTTCGTCCTATGTAATGCTGAGAAATAACTTTACGTGTTCTGTTCAGCCTTTCTGTGAGGACCATCGTGTTCTTGTCTTTGGGCTGCTGCTAACTTAAGGAAACGAAGCCAGTGATAGCCGTTTTGAATGCGCGACCTTACTGGACAAGTTAACTGCGGTGGCACTGACCCAGGAGATCCCCGATGGCTAATATTGCACTGAAATAGTTTTCGCTTTGTGTATACCTGACCGACTTATAATACAGAAGCGTTTCCTGAGATCTGATATCATGAGCAGTATCAAATTCATTTCAGCTCTTCGAGCAGCGAATTTAATAAGACGCCTCGCAGCGTACTGAAACCATGATTCAAACCGCCTTTCTCAAAGCAATCAATTTGGATAGGGCCGACAAGCAAAATTCGTTCATAGAGTTCCGTCTTGTACAGCCCTCAAGACGACACTAGATTTTTATCAGTTGTAAAATAGAACTATATACTTTTGAGATCATTTAGATTAAAAATTATTCAGACAAAATTCTCAGAATCGTTGTTCGTCTTGCTACTTTGCACAAAAATTAAACGTTATCATGGTGTATCTCGACAATGAGCGAGGAGCTGGTGTTTAGAGGACACCATGAAAAATTGATTAAGCAACTATATTCTGAATAAAAATTTCGGAGTTGAAGCAAAGAACAGCAATTATATGCATGCAGGAACACTTATGTGTCTGATTTCCTGTACATAAATGCCTATAACACTACATGTGAGCACGGTCGTAATAATGAAAATAGTGTAAGCATTTCTGTATTGCTTGAGCTACAATTTTGGGGTTAAATATTTTGCTGAACATTTCGAACAATTTTGCGTACATTAAGTTTTGCGTGACGGCTTCTGCTTGATCAGAACTTAGCCGCTAACCACATGCAACATTTTGACGGAGACTGCCGCGAAATTTTTTTGCCAAAACAACCACTATCCTAAAAGCGCATTAAGTACAGACATTATTGCAATTTTTATACACTACTTTGCTCTACGTGAACGAGAGCACTTGTAGCAAAAACAGACACCAACTGCTTAGAGTGCACACCTACTATCCTTCTCGGTAGTCTGAGATTTAAATCGTGTACTTTTATGTTACTTGTGGTGGGTTAACAAAAATACTCTTAGCTGTACGACTTCTTTTTATTGTTATATCATATCTTAAAACGTCAACAAACTCGTTTATATAGTTTCAGTACACCAAAATATGATGCGCCAACAACCAGCCGCTATTTTCGCGTAAATTGGAAGTCGGTACTTTAAACATAGGTTGGGACATTTACATTCAAAAGACTGCAAAATCATGTGTTGGTTTTATTTTACCCGTAATGATGTTTCATATAATTTTTTTTATTTTTAGACCGGGTAACCGGGAGGGTACGTTTTCATTACAACACAGAATCTCTAAAAAAGAGAAAAAAACTAATTTTTGTCACGTGTGTTGAGTCACAAGTAATCGCTTCCTAGATGTTCTGATGGTCAGGAAAGGAGGCCCTTTTGAGAGAGGTAGTATTATTTATGCAAGCAAATAAAGGCTAAAAACGTGCCGCCTTGACAATTTTGGTTGCGTTTAATGGAGTATAACGTCCCAAAGCGACTCAGGCTATGTGGGGATGCGGCAGTGAAGAGCTGCGAATAATTTCAAACACGTGAGGTTGTTTCATGTGCACTGGTATCGCATTGTACACATCCGTCCAGCCTTTTGCTTCCATCCAAATGCGATCACCACGGCTGGGATCGAACCTGCGTCTTCCGCCTAACCAGTCGAACACCATAAACACGAAGCCACCACTGCGCGTTTCAAACCGCATTCAAACCTGACATGCTAGAATACGGAAGGAAAGATAAAACTACATTACATAATAGCGCTTCTAAAACGAAACCTGTGCAGAACTATTTTTAAGAATGTTATGTGTATTTTAATTATGCTCATAAATGACTAAGAACGCACACAAGTCCCTATGTTTAATTAGCTCAAGGTGCATCGAAAAAAGGTGAAATGACTTGGAAACTATTACATTTTTATTTTGGGCTTTTCCTCGCAGCTCGGCACACTACTCCGTATACTGGAAAATAAATTTGAGAACTGTGTGCGCAGTATGGCACAGTCTCATTCATTACTTTGCGCTCGAAGCTTTCATGTACTATGTGGACGGTCGTGCAAGTATTTGCGACTCAGACAGTTTTCGTTCCGCATCACTCTGAGAATGCTTCGTCAGGACAAGCTCTGTTTCGTGCTTTTTCAAATATAGTTTAGTTTATGGAGGTTTAACGTCCCAAAGCAACGCATGCAACGAGGGACGCCATATGAAGAACTCCGGAAATTTCGACCACCTGTGGTACTCTAACGTGTAGTGACAGCACACTGTATGCGGGCTTCTAGTATCTCGCCTCCATCGAAATTCGACCACCGCAGCAGGGATCGAATCCGCGTCTTTCGGGTCAACAGCCGAGCGCCATAACCACTGAATCACTGTGGCGGCTGCTTTTGAAATATATAAAATACATATATATTAAAAGCAGTTTGCTGCCCACAGTAGCAGTTAAAGCATTGCACCTGACATTTTTTTGCAAAAGTAGAACACAAATCGCTGATTGATAGAGTACTTCTCAAAGAGGCTCAGCCAAGCTACGCTTCATTGTTCATTGTTATTGCGTACAAAAGTTTGCAGTTTGTCTTTGTAAAGTCTCTCCTAAAAACCGTGCCGCATTTTTATCCTACTGTTGCATTTCTGACTAGAGCTACAATTTAGTTCGGACCCAGAGAGGAGTTATTGTGGAAATCCACTAAAAGGTGTCAAAACTACACCCCATCCTCCGAAAATAAAATCACCCGAATGAAGAAGCGATGAAATAAATGTGCACGATAACCAAGGGTCAACAGTGCGGACACTTGGGTTTTTAATTGACACAACTTCCGATTCCGCGCGACAAGAAAGCCTTCGCCAAAATCTCATTTCCATACATTGTGCCGCGTCTGCAAATGAATATCGGAAAATCTGTCTCCACTGCGTGCCGATTCGCTGCAGGCTGTGGCAAAGCGGTTTTATCGTTCGGCCTCTCAGCTTCCCGAACTGAGCCACGGGAGTGGAATACGAAAGCGATCTTCCCTTCTGAAGACTTTTCTGGTTATATTTTATTGATCAGCAGTTGAGCTCTTAAAACGGCGTGAGTGCAGCGCCATAGCACCTATCAGGCCTGATTGTAATGTCCGAGCTTTGGTGCCCACGGATCCCTGAGCGTGTGATAACGGGGAGATGTTACGTGGGTCAGTTGGCATATATAACGATTTAGATAAACCAGTCAAAATACGAAGGACAGATAAAAGACAAGGCCTGTCCCTTGTGCGCCTCATCTTTTTTTTTTGCCTTTTTACTGGTGTGACATCGGACTGGTAAGTCCTGATTCATTCCTGAAGGATGATATTAACGCAAGGATAGAAGTTTTACGTTATGTGGAGTTTGCCATCGCAAAGCTGCACTTTAGCTATGACAGCCGCCATAATGGAAAGCCCGCGACGAATTTCGACTATAATTGGTTTTTAACCGCCCACTGGCATTTCTCAGCATACGAGTGGTTTTGCGTATCAGCTACAAGAAAATGTACCCACCAGAGCCGGGATTCAATCATATGATATTACTTTCAATGACGGAACGCTACTGCCCTTACGGCACCTCCGCATGCGCAAGAAAAGAATCCACCATTACTGTGCAAGAAAAATTGCAACATTCTAGAGGTAAGTCCAATAGAGGGCATATTTCAAATCAAGAGAGTTTACGCAGTGGAAGAAAAATTTGTTCGACACCAGCAACACCATACCGTGATTATCCCTCTGTTTCAGCCTTTAGTCACAATTTATTTTCCTTTTGGTAAAAAAATTTTAAAACCTTCAGCTGTTTGTCAGGAAGATGACGTGATTTGAGAGAAGAAATTTTAGGTCTTCCAAAAAATCATTTAGCAATAACCTTCGGGTCCACGTCTCCACACATCTAGCCTCACTGTTATTTTAAAAGTACCATTTGAAGTTCTTTCATGGTAAATTCTGTCATAACAAGGCCATATATAATAAAGTGGGCTCATTTTAGATGCTTTTAAGCGGTTGTGCTTGTGAGACAACACAATCAATATATGTTCCAGCCGACGTTTCCCCACAGCTACCGCAAAACAAGGGGGCATTCGTTTTAAAAGCTATTTTCTATATTCGTTCGGCACGTATGAGGCTCTTTGTGGCTTCTTGTAACGGGTACCTAATATAGGCTCTAGCCACTTTCAGCGCATTATGCACAAGCGGACACCAGAAACGGTCACAGGCAAGTTATGTGCACATAATATGGCACCATGACTGAACGCGTTAAGGTAACCGAGACGTCCAGGAAAGGACTAGGATAGAGCGAAGTGGTAAATAATCTTTCCGCCTTTTCTTTACAAGCCACTGAGCATATCATTTTAGCTGTGTGGATAAAAGAATGCTCTTAGGTATATACTTTACTCCTATAACTGACACGGAATTTAGAACAACTTCGAAATATTCTGTTAAAACATTTAGCAATAATCGCTTCGCGTATGACTCTTTGATTACTTAAACATTGGCCTGCCAATTTCAGCCGTTACCGTCAGCTCAGAAGGTAGAACTGATGTTTCATAAATCCGGAAATTCCGGTGTGGAGTCACTGCTTCGAGTAAATGTTCATTAAACTAAGGAGATATCGAAACAAATCTTGTTCTAGTTCCTGTGGAGTTGCAGGAATGCACTAAGTCCGAAGTTAGCATGGAGCCAGGGAGGAAGGAAAATCAAGAGTACTTATGACATTCATATGAAGGAAGGCAAAAGCCACCTATGACAAAAAAAAGAGAAGAAAAGGGAATGTTGTCTTCTTACTTTTTTCTGATCAATTGGAAATTAGTTCTGCAGCATCTTTTTGCCTGAAAGATGCATGAATAAAAACTGGAAGAAAAGCACCTTTATCAGCTGTCTGTTTCGAAGAAATTGGGCTATGGTGCGACGCATACGTTTGATTAGATGCATCGGTTTATTGCCCTAACTAGAGCTTCAGATAGGGTAGGCGTGCTGAAAAATGTCAACTCTTGACACTTATGCATTGCTGTTTGGCGAGCATAACATTAAAAATGGAAAGACCAACAGTCTCTTGTGTTTCGGGAATGGAAACAACAACCAAAGCTATTATTCAGAGGGGATGTGAATTGTCGAGAATTCTAGATATCTCCATATTTCAAATTATGAATGCTTTTGAATTAAACTTTATTCGAGGCATCGTGACGCCACTGCCTATGATATTCGTGGCAGATCCCATGGAAACTAATTCCTGTAGAAGAATTCTGTTCGTTTCTTGTACGTTACATAAACCAAATTTTACGCAACTCCTCCAATTCAAACACCTTAGGCCGCCATGCTAGCAGGTGCCTCAATTTTGTGGTAACTATTTCGTGAATCGCCAGCATTTGATTCCGTTCGTAACACAGATGCCTTGCAACATACACCCACATCTCATTTCATGAGTGATTTCATCGCACACACTCCTCGTGTGCCATGTCATCACCTGTATGCATGTAGGCATGGAGAAGGTGACGGTGTAGGCTTTTCCGAGAGGTACAGATACCGATTTTCCGCAGGCCCGAGCGCGGGTATTGGAAGGAAGCGAATGTTTTTTTTTCCGGTTCAGAAGAGGCCCTCCCAGGGGAACTCACCGCGTTTCCCTTGACGACGCAGTTGCGTGCATTCCAGACTATACACATTCTGACAAGCACGGCACGCGATAGTCGGAATAGCATCAGTTTGCAATTTTTGTGCAGCGTACTCTCATCAAGAGCGACAAGACGCTGCGCTGGTCTGCAGTTTTGTTAAAATAATAAAAACAAGTGCACCATTTGTCTGGACACTACTGACAAGACCTAGCAAATTGAAGAAACTAGAAATTTCAAACTTAGACATCGGTGCACTGAACTGCTCCTTTTTTTTCCTGAGTGATCGCTTTTTGTAAGTATGGTTTCTTTTACAGCGAGGTTGAGAAAGCCCAATAACGTTTTATTCGCATTGTAGAAACGCAAACATAAGAGACCTCTCTATATAGGAATGACCACACGTTTTGGTGCACTTCATGCCGTCAAGAGAACCTGTTCATTCCCTAGTGGGAAAACTAAGATCAAATTATGCTCTGACATCACTCACTGCCACACGCAGCCCCGCCTCTTTAGAGACTGATACATATAAGAGATGACGAATGCAGGACGCCTTTGATTACGCGAAAGCCGATTAAGCATGGCGACTTTCACGTTTGTTCTCGTCTGCAAACAGAGCAAGGAACACTTCTGGCTCACAAGTATGAGCCGTTATTTCCTCTGTACTAATCTAACCACTTGCCCACTCAGTCATTTGTGTTGAATGGCCACACCTTCCCTCCACCGGGCTCCAGTATTTGGAGAGCTGAGGACTTTAATCTGATGCTCTAAGCGTCTGATTTAATTTCTCTAGCCTGAAATGCGAGGCAGATTGTGTCACGCCGTGAAGAGATGAACTCGTGCGATGTTGAAGAAACGTCTGTAATACTTTTTTTTTGGACGTGGGAGCATTCTTCGCCACGGCAACACGTTCCAACGGCTGCTAATGCTACAAATGGAAACGGATAGTTCGTCCATTTTTTTACTTTCCACTAATGATGGGACGAATTTTTTTCTGCGAAGTGAAACAGGATGTTCTAAGGCGTGTCAATTGAAAATTTGCGGCGCGTGTGCACTCCTGAATTAACTGGATAAGATAAACTGGCTTCGCAGACGGTAAGCTTTCCGATCGGTGCTTGTGAATTAAGGAAGAGAAAAATCAACCGGAGGCAACGATATTATGATAGATGGCTGTTGCGGTAGGCTTTCAGCGTCGCATAAGAATTGTTAATGCAGCATGCGTTAGAGGCAGAGAGAAGGATATCAGTTCCTATATTCAAGCATGCGAAGCGGAAACCTAGAGTTGGTTGACAAAGCTGTCATATGTGCTTGTACGTCGAAATCACACCGCAGCTTAACCTTTGAGCTGAGTTACAAGCCACCGCTAAATAAAAATTAGTTACAATTAATCTGAGAGAAATTAGAATGGCTTACGAGAGTGCAGGAATAGAAGAAACTCGGAACTAGAAAACATTCGGACTAGTTTTAAAGCGTAGAGATATTCGTTTCAGAGAGCTCATCTTATTATCAATGGACTGTGTAAATGCGTCATCGTTTTTCTTAGCCTCTCCTTTCCTTAGGTTATTAAGGTAGCATTACACGCTTAATTTATACGCGTGAAAATAGAGAGATGAAACAGACAGAAACAGAGACGCGCTTTCATGGGCAAGACGTACATCGAAAAATTCATTTCGCGCTCAGTCTCTCTGAGATCTTAGAAAGGCGGTCAAAGGAGAGCTTAACAACTTTCTTTATTGCCATCAATATCATTTTACATAGTGTAATGAAATTTGTACGAGACCACCAGCATCGGCAAACTACTCGCGTGAAATCACGCACACACGATTCCTTGAAACCTGTACCATTTGTTACCTGCTCAAACGCCTTCTCTCTCTCCTAGAAGAAATCGAAAAGAGAAAAATAAAGAGATAATAAAAAAGAACAGTTCGAAAAAAACCGCAAAGGGATATTTTTAACATTTTTTTTCCTGTTATTTCTTCGTTGATAAAAATTCAACCTTGAATCGGGTTTTCTCCATCTCGACAAAGCGGCGGCCTCCGGAACTGGTTTCTCGGACGGAAGAAAATGCGCAGAAGGCAGTCAGAGAAAGCAGGGTGAAGCTTATGATACATTCCAGCTGCCGGTACTTCGACATTTTTCACGGCTAGGATGAACATATACGCATACAAAGGAAAGGAAGCCTGATCTTCTACAGCAACTTTCATCGGGGAGGAAAAGGAACAACTGGCAGTGGGAAAGAAGATAGCTCCTAGCGCGGAAACGGTCGAAAATCGATCGAGTTGGAGGAGGAACAGCGGTAGAAGGCGCGAGTTTTGTTCGAGTCGCTTCGTGCCATCGACGCGCCTTGTTCCAGCATCGAGCGGTATACAGTGTGCGTCCGAATGTCGTGTCTGGAGCTTAGGCGACCGAAACAGGGTATTGTATGCTTCGTATAGGGAACCGTGGTCGTATTTTTGGGAACCAGGCGAATGCATTCTCTACGAGCTGTCTCCTCTGCAGGTCCCAACGAGATGTACTCGAACGCTTACCCTGCATATCCATTGTCAATGCCTTTGCGAGAGCGGTATAGCGGGAGGACATCACGCCTCGTCCCTCTCTTCTGCACGCGGGGGAGCGGGGGGGGGGGGGGGGGCGTTTTTATCCTCGCCCGTGAAAGAGTGAGAAGATCACTAAATGAAAAAAAATATAGAGACTGGAGATACAGAAAGGACTTGTATTTTTTCGAGTAACAACCAACTGAAAGAAAGTAAGAACAGACGAAAGATGAAAGCGGGCGAGAAAAAAGAGGGAATTAAAGTAAAAAAGAAGGAACGTAAGAATAAAAGACAGAAAGCAAGAGAAGAATAAAGAAAGAAAGAAAGAAAGGAAAAAGAAAAAAAAGACAGGAAAAAAGGAAGGAAGAAAGAGAAGAAAGCAAGGAAGAAAAGAAGAAGGAAAGAAGGAAATTATGAAAGAAAAGAAGAAGGAAAGGAGCAGCTAGCAATAGATTTGATGTTATGTTATCTTGACTGCGTTGCATTATTGCACGGCGCGACTATCACAGCTGCGGATAACACCCATGCGGTGAAGCCCTGAACAGCTTGCCTGTCTCTTGATTTGTACACAATCACAGCACTGCAGTTTTTGTACTACATCTTCCTCACAAGTACAGGTGCGCCCATAAGTAGACGGAGAACGCAGCCTAAGTGCAAACAGCTCTCAGCGGCGCCTGGTTATCCAAGGTGGAAACTGAACTCTGCTGCACACATAGTGTGGCGCATGGGCACGCCTACTGGAGAAGGGACCTTCACACTGCTCTGCATGTTGTCTTCTCGCCCGTGTTGAACGGCATCGCTGATGGTTCAGCCGGCCCTTCGTCCGAAGTAGCTGTTAGCCATTGGCTCCCCTAAATGCTTGCCTGTTGTAAATTTTGTAATAAGACAGTAACTGCTCACTGCCAGCCGCTACAAAGAAAAGCTATACATATTCCACAGAAACTTCGCGTAGTTAAGAAACATTAGTCCTGGTAAGCACCTGTAAAGCCTACCCAACCAATCCGTCGATGAATATTTCTTGAGCACTTCTTTTGCGATGTAGTCATTCACTGTAAGTTCAATATTAACAAGTTCTGCATGTTTCCAAGTATGTAACCAGCATGTACTGAGAACAAGCTGTTTAAAAGCTTTGAGAATTTGTTTTGAAAAGAAAATTTTTGTGAACGCCTGCGCCTTGCATCTGCCCTGCCGTTTATAGTGAACTGCCAGTAGCTGTTCCCGGAATATCATATCGGTACACCTTGTAACACGCGCAACAGATGAAACATCACTTGTGAAGCAAAGTGCTGAGCACGTCATCTGCTTGGATAACAGAGTGCAACGCATGAGATAGCAGTCGAAGAAGTGGCCAGCAGTGTGTTAGCACGATTGTTCAAGGAAACGCCTCGTGTTAATATTCGGCTGTACATACTTTTTCCCTTCATATTGTTGCCGTTATACACTTTGGCTCCTTTATAGTAGCAGTTATGACTTTGGGTCACATCACATAAATGCAACCATTCATTCACATAATAAATGTTTCGGTCTGTAATATGTGCTTCGCGTTATGTTAGGCTTGCTGATTTCTTTTATTTTTCTTCGACCTGATTAGCCTAGCGCAAATAAGCTGTGCCACGAGCAGCGCGAAGAATTATTCTATTGTGAACTAGTATTCAGGCTAAGGGATCTTCTTACGCCAATTCTCATCGCCATAAGTCTGAGGAAGCCTGCGCCTTTTTCCCGCCTTGCCTAGTCTGTACAGAGCGAACGACGTAATTATTGTTCAAAGTCACAAAGTGCATTGAAACCAAACAAACTTCGCCGTGGACTTCGTGTTACCCGCAGACAAGACTCAAATCGATTGCACAGTTCACGAGGGGCGCTGGCTGAGACACCACCCATCTTTACGACGCGCATGCAATCATCGTTGCGAGGACACTGAAGGCAGGGGGTATGTGGCGGATATCTTTAATGAGGGTCAAACGCAGGGGGCGCACAAGGTCTATAGTGGGGCATTCGCCACCCACAGCGTCCTGGGTCTCTGTATGCACATGTGCATTAGCAGAGCCTCCTGAGCACTGCTGGAAGCAGGCGGGTCACATACTAACATGCATCGTTAACCTCATTCTTTTCCTTCTTTCCCATATTTATTTATTCCCGCCTCCCTCCCCTCTTTTAGTTCTTCCTCCTTCCATGTTTGTTTCTCTTTTTTCATCGTCTCCCGTGATGTAAGCTTCAGGACATGCAGCCGTCATCATTACACGACTCCCTGTAATGAATGACCACGCTCTCAGTTGTTGTTGTTGTTGCTGCCTCAAATAAGATCTCAGTTCCGAAATATTTCGATCAATCTTTTGTTATCAAACCACACCTCTTTCTTCATTTTCCTTTATACTACAGAGATGTGCAATAGAAGGTATGTTTTTTTCACGCCCTTCTGATCAAGGTCACTTGCAAGTCTTCTTTATTCTAAGTAAATCTCCATACGTTACCTTAACTTCAACGGTCCGAATTGTCATGCGTCTGCAGTTGGACCATTTAATGACCCATGTCTGATGTGGTACGTCCCTGACATCAATGATTTTCTCGCTCTTCAAAATGTGTTGCTGCAGTTAGTTATTGATATGATCCACCACAAGAATTTAATTTAGGATGCTATGTTTAGAAACTCCTTGAATCGTCTGCTTGCACTAAATTTCTAAAATAGAGGAGAGGTGATTACCTTTCAAAGCACAAAGTTTTCACAGGCGAGGAAGGAACAACTCAGTGGACTGGTCAACGGTTCGAAAAAGAACTTGTCTTCATGCGGTGACGTTATTCAAACGCACTGTAGTTTAAATTCATGTATGCTTGTTTATCTATAAATTGCGTAAGTATTTTCAGTACGTATCGTTTTCCCTCCTCCATATGAAAAGAACGTTAGTGCTGTTAATATACCAGCGGTTACTTAACAACTATTCGCTCTGGTGGAGCCTGTTTCTGAAATTATTCGTCCGAAATGAGGTACACACCTCGGTTCCCGCGCTTTAATTTTGAATTTGAGTGGTTTAAAACATTTTATAATGGAACAAATTCTGGCCCTTCTCACTACATGGTCGAAAGCTTGAGTCGTCTGCCCAAGTGAATGTTTGCCAAACTGGAAGTCTCGATATGCTACATGTCATAAAGAAGCAGCGCAAGAGCACGCCACCATAAATGCAGCGAAGGTCATAGAAGAATAAAACAAACATATAAGCACTACCATTGAAGAATGAGGCACTAGTCGTTTTTTAACTCTGGCTCGTTACTAACCACGTACAAACGGAAGAAAACAGCAGGGCATTAAGATGACCCTAGTAGACTTAGCCGCGGTGGTGCCGTGTTGCTTGCAGACATGTGATATGTGAGTCAGACCAATTACATCAATAAATCAGTCTGAAGGAACGCATAATACCCATCGTTTTAATGCAGCAGGTCACGACAAAACTAACGCCAGCCAAAGGCACCATGATACGTTGCAACCACATGTCTGTGTAAATACCAAGAGCTAGACCGTATTGGATTGATGCAAATTTAGTTTCTAGCTTATGCTTAAACATTTTGGCACACTATCATGAACGTCTCTTCTGTGCGAAGAATGAAGTTCATGGCGGGGCTAGATTCCTGCGCTCGATTATGAAAGGAGCCTGTAATGTTCATCGCGTTTTTTATACGCTGCGTTAAACACGCAATTACAGCAATATTCGACACCTAGCTCGGATCCCCTTTCACCTCCTCGCAGCTCAATTTATTACCAGGCTGAGAACAATGTTTTTCAATTTCTTTGGTTGTAATCTCCCATTCTTTCTTAATGTTTTGCCCCAAACACAAGGCCATCTGCCCCGAGTTGAAGATGTTGACGATGCACTTGTTTCCTTTAAAAAGTTAGGAACCCGATTAAACTCGGAGCTACGGAAAGCAAACAATTCATATTATCATTAGGTCTTTTCTACCGTAAGTTCAAAGAGACCTGCTATTGCTTGAAAAGCTTTAAGCGATGTCCTAGGTCACCGTGCCAATAACTCTGTTGCAAAAACAATGCTATTAAGTGGCAAGGAAATAAAAGGAAGAGAACTCGTAGCATATTTTAACAAACATTTTCTCAATAACATTTCTTCATCTCAATATCCTACGGACACTAATATCACCGGTTACGCTAGTCAGGTCAGCGAGACTATATTTTTCGAGCCTACTGATGAAAATGAGGTTTATAATGTGTACATGGGAATGGCTAAAAACAAAGCCTAAGATATAAATACCACGCAGATGAAACCATTGAAATATGTCTTACCCACAATTTGTCCCTTGCTTTCTCACATCTATAATCTTGCACTGGAATGCGGGGTTTTCCCCAACTGAATGAAACGGCAAAAGTGTCTGTAATTTTTAAAGGGGGCGACTGAAATTTACCAGCAAATTACAGGCCCACTTTAGTACTCCCTGTGTTTTCGAAGGGACTAGAAAAGATCATTTCGTCAAGAATAACAAGGTTTCTTGACAAACATAGGGTAACAAATGAATCACAATTAGGTTTCAGAACTGGTAAATCCACAGAAACAGCCTTACTAACAATGAAAAAAATTATTCTGAACAATTATAATGAGAACTTGTATACTTGATTTCAGTAAGGCATTTGATTCCTTAAACCATTTTTGCTAACAAACTTCAAATGTACGGTATCCGTGGTAAACCACTCAGTTTGCTTAAAAGCTACTTCCAAAACAGAAGTCATTCGGTGTCTGTAGATAATGAATTTCCTTCTCTTTTGCCTATCAGTTATGGTGCCCCACAAAGGAGCATACTGGAACCACTTTTGTTTAATGCATACATGAATGATATTGTTAGCATAGATCCTTCCATTGATTTTGTAATATACGCCGATGATAGCACAATACTTATTTCAGGCACTAACCTTAACGACTTAATTATGAAATGTAATGATATACTCAATAAGTTATCTAGGTGGTCAATGATGAACAAATTAAAGATAAATCCTACAAAGTCCAAGGCTATAATATGTCGCGGAAGAAACAAACCGGCCACACCCAATTGCATGCTCAACTTTGAAAATCAACAAATAGAAATTGTTGAAGAGCACAATTTCCCTGGAGTATATTTTTCGTGTCATTTAAACTGGGATGCCCACGTCGAACACCTCTGCAAAACTCTCTTCGGTCCGCGGAGCCCTTTCGCGATGCCGTGAAATTTTACCTTTATCGTCTAAATTACAAATTTATTATGCATTATTTTTCTCACATTAACTACTGTAGCTTAGTATGGGCCACAATGACTAAAAAGAACATAAATAAGCTCCTGGTATTGCAAAAGAAAATTGTTCGAATAATCACCATTATTGATAACATAACTACCACCAAATACGCCTTCCAAGCACATAACATTGTCCACGTTCAACTTTTGTATAACTTTAAATTATTGCAAAAAAAGTATTTTTTTCACGGCATCAGTTGTC
Source organism: Amblyomma americanum (assembly GCF_052857255.1). Taxonomy (NCBI): domain Eukaryota; kingdom Metazoa; phylum Arthropoda; class Arachnida; order Ixodida; family Ixodidae; genus Amblyomma; species Amblyomma americanum. The sequence goes on from NC_135500.1 coordinate 122,266,621, forward strand.
AATTTTTACTCTACCCTAGCATCTTTGGACACGCGTCGTGCTAAAATACATACAAGACGTACTAACTCATGGAATATACCCCGTTTTCACACTGATTATAAATTACAAATGTTGTCTTATAATCTGCGCCATGTTTTAAACATATATCAACATACAACGGGATATTCAAAAGCTGAGCCGCGGGAATATTTTGTTTAGATGCCATTCTATGTCTCCGCTTGTTAATTGTTGAACGTTTGCTTGAGTGTTAATGTATTTTGCTTTCAACATATGTATGTCGAATTAAGTGTTCTCATTTTTAAACATTATTCGAGTCAGTGTATATATTTGTCGAGTGTTTTCTTTATTTTATCTACCACTGTTTGTGTGACTGCTTTTTGTGAAATGTCCTGTACCACTCGTGTCCTACTGCTTGTAGGGGTTTCGTGGACCCAGTCAAGCTGCCCAGGCAGCTTTTAGCCAAGAAACGCTCCAGTTGAACCTGGAAAATACAGTTATTGACTATTGACTATTACGGAATCTGAACGAAGCTCCAAAGCACCTTCATACACAAATATTCTGGACAAGCTCATTTTTCAACGAAAAGTTGTGCACGAACGCAGTTTTTTCGTATACCGTGAGTTTGTTCCATAATAGTCTATATATTCGCAGATCCTCCCTCGGGACGTTTGAAGGATGCGCAGCAAGGTTTTGCTAAGCATAGGGAGATTAGACCATTCTAATCAATATGTGTACAACAGTATCTTATCATATTGCGCACATGACTCACAAATATTGTGAAAAACGCACCCCACTGGTTCTCTATGTTCGTCTTAACTAATTGGTGCTAGCGCAGGACAAGATTTGAAAACAACATTTTGCTATGCGTCGATAGTTAACATCATTCCCATCGGTAGTTAATAACAGTACAGTGTCTTAGAATAGTTCTCAGTTGCCTCACAATTAAAAGTGTTGTCCAAGAAAGCCGGGCTATCCCAGCTCCTCCCAAACAGAACACGTTAGAATATCTGCACTTTATTTACAGCTACCGATTACACTCCTATAAAGACGGCTCACTGCATTCGCCAAATCTGCACTGAAACCGTGTAAGTTCATCACGGCACATTCATCAGATTACAAGGCTGCTTACATATCTTTCCATTGGCCACTGCGGCATGACAGGAAACCAGCGCACGGGCGAGGCAATTCAAGATGCATACAATTACTTTTTCGAGTAACTATTCATATATCATCTGTTGACGGAGCGGGTAGGCACTGCAGGATGGCGCGGCAGCTTACACGTGTCGCTTAAAAAACAAACCACTATTTCAACTATCGCTTAAATTCGCTGGACTGCGGGCAATACCTTCGCTTTATATACCACGACCCGAGGCAACAACTTTTTCGACTATGGATCGGTGCTGCGTTTGCGAAACGATAATAATTCTGCACTGGCATCACAGACAAATAAACTTGTGACACATATGGCAGTGAAAAATAATAGAACATCTATATGAATGTCTTCCGTTTAGCGCCGAAACAGAAATTATGTGGGGTGCCCTGCACCGCGTCGGTCCTCGCCCTCTTCTGCAGAGTAAAATCCTAAGATGATGACCACTGTGATCGGCAGCCCACAAAGCATTTCGATTATTCAGAGCATTGAGCAGCTTCGTGCTTGTGCGACAGACTGTGCCTTGACTTGCCTGAAGCCACTGCTCCTCTTTCTATCTCTCTCTTCTCTTTTTCCCTTTTATAACACCTATTCTCTTCCTGCCATGGCAAGCTAGCCTAGCGGAGCGCTGTTGTGATCAACTTCCCTATCTTCCTTTCGTTGTTCTTTTTCTCTCGCTGGTGTGTTACCATCAACATACCAACATACATGTTGCGCACGGCGTAAGCAGGGAGGAGCAAGCATAGTAGTGATCGAAAAGAGTCCTACTTATATATTTGGATGTACGCACGTTGCTTCTCGTGCAGTGGCATGTGAAACGGCAACCTTACGCGGAATTCATTAATCGAACCAAGACGCCTTGAAGAAAGAGAGATATAGATGTTTTATTATCTCTTCACTGCCATGCGTGTCACAAGCTGAACTGTCTGCCATGCCATTGCTGAGTAAGCATCGTTTCGCTAATGCGGCATCGATCCATAGGCGCAAGCTTTACGTCGTGGCAGATAAGGCCAAAATATAGTGCGCTGTCCGACATTGCATCTCGTGTACAATGCTGATCACATATGGCCAGATTTGTTGCATTTTATTATTCTAGAATTGAGCAGACTTCTGGGGTGTGCTTTGCTATTTCAATTATGTTCCTTCCCTGGATAATAGTTCCGAGAAAGTTGTGTTCACAAAAAACACAGTCGCTACGTGCGAGTCGGCATGAAACATAGAGCTTTTCTTGCACTTGGAAACCACTGCAATACCACTCGTGTCTCACACTCTGAGCAGCTGTGACTCGTGTTAGAACAAACCGTGTCTTCAACTGCACACAATTTCGTAGTGAGGCGCATCGCATTCCGGCTTTCATATATAGCGACATGCTAGGCCTCCTTACGTATCTTTTCGCGTATTTGGAGCTTTTCATTTTTTTTACAAAAATCGCAAAGCCAGCGATCGGGAGTTGTTTTTTACGTCTTTGGTGGTTCAGAAAAAAGAGGAAAGGAATAATTAGATTGTTCTTGCAGGCTGGATGCATCGGGCAATAGGTAAAGAAAGGACAGTTCGGAAGGATGTTGCTCCAATGCGCAATCCCGGTGCAGCTTTTAGCAAAAGAGGAGAAACACTGCATGAGGCCATCCGTTCCACATTAACTTCGGGCCGACTTCCGCGCATGAACATAAAGTCTCCCTGCTTTCTCGGAGCTGCAGCGCTCTGCGCTGGGAAGCGTTCACGCTCGGGCGCGTTTCGCATCCGGAACACACCTCCACGTTGTGGTGCTGGCTTCCGGAAGCCAGCACCGCAACGTGGGGGTGTGCTCCGGACACCATGCTTCCGCGAGCGGGACGCGCTTTGGTCTCGCATAGCCGCGCCTAATGACTTACAGCTCGTTTCAGGCGCACTGCGGCAATGGGACAAACAATCTAAGCAGCAGGCATGGCCTTCTCTGCCGTATGGCTGTGGTTAAGGTGCACACGCTGATGAAAGGGCTCGATTTTTGTAACGGAATTGCGAACTGTTTTCTAGAGATGTCAAGCACTCTGAACGTATCGCATAAGGCTGGTGCATTGTTGAAAACAAAGCGGTCACGAATGTGGGATTGGGGGAGCCGGAAAAAAAAATTTGCTATTCATGCTTTTATGTGCCTGTATAATTTTGAGCGATAATTTTAACGTTCTTGAAGCCCAATTTCGCTAAGGATTCACTGTGTCAGGTCAATCAGACTTCAGAATAATTCCGTCCAGTACATCATCATCATCATCAGCATCATCAGCCTGAATACGCAAACTGCAGGGCAGAGGCCTCTCCCATGTCTTTCCAATTAACTCCGTCCTTTGCCAACTGCCCCCCCCTTATGCCGGTAAACTTCCTAATATCATCCGGCCACCTAACTTTCTGCCACTCCCTGCTACGCTTGCTTTCTCTTGGAGACCAGTTCATTACCCTTAACGACCATCGGTTATCTTGCCTTCGCATTACTGCACAGCCAAAGGCCATTTCTTCCTCATGATTTTGACTAATATGTTATTAACCCGTGATTCGTTCCCTCACCCACTCTTTCGCCTCCCTGTCTTCCTGCCCAATATATAGTGAAGATAGGAATGAAACATATAATTGGCATGGGCAGTTGGAAACACGACGTAACGACATTCATACTAACCTGACATGTCGCAAGAGTATGATTACTGAAGCATAGAATAGAAGGATTGTTATCGATCTCGACGCGTGGTGTGCCAGAAAGAGGTTGGAAAAAACGGACAAGTATGCGACTCTGCAGAAGCTACCTTAATACCAGCGGTGAAGGTGAGGAGAAATGCGGAGTTGCTAAAAACTTTTTTTAAAAAACGTGAGAAGTTTTAAATCCAAGATGAAGAGAGGTTCAAGTTATATTACCGCATTGTTTTTAGGCAAACAGGCAGCGTAAGTTTCGAGAAATCATTTCCTGGGAAAACGAAATGTTGCGAAACATCGAATCTCTTGTCGCAACAGGGAGGCAGCTAAGGATGAGAAAACATTCAATTTTTGTGTTTTCAGGAAGGTTAGAATTTATTGCTTGTCTCGTTTTGAATGCACTCGTCATTGATGCTGCAGCAATTATTGATGCAATTTCGCTTTGGTATTAGCCTAATCAATCCTAATATAAAACGCGAACTTAATATCTGAAAAATGCGTGAGTTTTTATATGAAGAGAGGCTCACTTGCCTCTTAAACAACGGGGTCTTCCACAACTCAAAGCAGTAAAAGCAACGGGTGTTCTTTTTCCCCGTAAACCCGCCCACCACACAAAGTAATATGTATGCTCGTTCTACACACTCGCAAGATCTCTGCTTTTTGAATAAATAACTTCCTCTTTCCGCCTTTTGTCCGCTGCCGTACATATCTCATTTCTAAGTTGAGCCATAGTTTCTTGACGAGAACTTGGGCCTATGAAGAAGGTTACTTGAGCATAAAATATGAGACGCCCCCATAAAGGCCATGCTTTCCTGGAATGCCTAATTTCGCAGAAGCACTTTATAGGCTACTGTAAGGGAAGTCAGTTCTCAGTAAAATTATTCAACCGGCAGCGCACAGCCCAACCTAATGCGTCATTCTCCCAGGCACGTTATTTTTATAAAGAAAACTTGTTAAGCTAATACTTATCAAGTATTCTAAGTTTTCGAGGCGTTGTTTCAAGCAGTGTATTTTATTCACGCGATCAGTAGCGAATTTTACTCCAGGCCCAAACATAACCGTCTACTCACCTAAACCAAGGTACTCTAGAATAAATAACTGTGTGTGCCTGTCATACACTATGAATGAAAATTATGTCCGCCAAAATGGAGTTCTTGGGTACTCCTAAGAAGACATCCTTAAGTGCCTGAGTATAAATCGTTGTAGCCAGAAGCTACCTTCTCCACTATTCTTGAACAGTGTGCAGCCTGCAAGTGAATATTTTAAGCTGTCAACGTACCATATGCCCTCGTCTTCATTTACCGAAACGAGGAGAATTGTCTGCGAACGGCTGAGAAAACGTTGTACACTCTTTGTATATTAAATATATAAAGGTGTGTTCTCCTGTCGTGCTTTGCGTACCCAAATGCACGCATAAAGCCCACCATACCCTAGGCTCTTTACACTGGGAAACAACAATGCGGCACAGTTTTAGTGTGCTACAGAAAACTGAAACGAGCTGAATGCCGATAATACTAAATGTGCTCGTGTTAGAATTTTTTTATCAGACCGCTGGCCCAGTTATAAATACTGCGGAAGTCGGGTGTGCGAGCCGGTTTCAGAATACGTTTGCTTCGTTCCAGCCTTAAGATTTATGCCTCATCGGTTTAAGCCAAGTGCACTTTCTGCATGGATGTAAACTTGAGCGAGCAAGGTTATGCAATGCGCGCAGAATTAGGGCTTCATACATTTTGCGCAGATTATCTTCGACAAGCTTAGCGAAATCTTCTGCTCTGAAATCCTATCAAATATTTATTTCACATTTCATACAAAAGTATTGCAAACACTAGCACAAAAAATTGTGTAAAGACCGCTTGGCAGGGTCCCCGTCCTCCACAAATTCTTAGCATTCATTGTAGAAAGAAAGAACGAAAAACCTGAAATAAGCGTCAAAATCCAAATTATGGAACGCAGATTTGTGAAAACATACCGAACAGTCAAAGAGTTATGACACTACACAGTAATATACAGCACATACATTTATTCAGAATTCAGCGTATACGTTTCAAGTCAGGCTGGTGTAATATTCTTTACGTCTACACAGAGCGAGATCATTTAATATAAAAGAAGGTTATAAAGTTTCAGTGCTACTCTATCCAAGACACATCCTAGGAAACGGATGCAGACTTGTGCCACGTTGCGAATAGTGTAGTGCGGTTCTGGAAGTAGTCTTAAATTAAACAGCGCTAAATACGTTCCCTTATTGTACATAAGGCATGTCTTATATCTTCTTTTTAGGTGTTGGCTGTATTATAAACAAAATGCAAAAACTTCGACCGCAGTGGTGGCCAAGTGGTTGTGCATCCACCTCGCATGCGGGAGGTGCAGGGTTCGATCCCCAGTGCCGCAGGGTATCCACCGGTGATACAATGGGTACAAGCTTTCTGCTGGTATGATGCCTGGCTTATTTAGGATGAAATTCTTGGGAAATGGGTCTTCGACCCCACCTTGAGAATTCGAAAATACCTTGTGCCATGGCACTCTTTGGCCATAGAAGCCGTTGCGCCATAAAAATCGATCATCATCATCAACAACAACAACAAAATCTTCGTCATCTGTAAAAAAAAATATCTTCACGATATCGCAACTTTATTCATTGCACCAAAGGATCCACTGTCTCAATTAGATTTGGGCAATCAAGATACATTAGACCTCGTATGTTCTTTATTTGTTGAGAGTAACGAAGCAAGAATTGAAAGTTTCTTCCGTGGGATTCGGCCTGCGAATTCTGCCATCACACTATACTTTCGTATTTACTTCTTGGATTAGGTATGATTTAAAAGGTTTATTCTGCTGCACAACCCGTCACCTATTGCTCTGTGAGTGCCAGTGAACAGATAATGAAAATATATACGCTTATCATGATGGACACTGATCGTGACTGCCTTTCCTTTTCTTTAACTTCATTCTGGGCCTCCGCTACCGCAGATTTTAAAAATATGGCCGTGCACACGGGTTTTCCTAAGTTTCATTTGAAGGCTCGCGCATCTATTTCAAGGAGTATGGATTCTTTTACACTTTTTGTCCAGTTTAATGGAAGAGAATTATCGTGTATACTTTTTTAATAGTATCATCAATTTTTGGTACTTATCATTATTGATAGTATAGGAATAGTATAGGAATAGGCTAGTATAGGAATGTCTCTGAAGCAACCAACTTTTTTTATCCTACAGTTTGTGTTACAGAACATGTACTATCGGCAGCAAAACTTTAAGGGACGCGAATCTACTCCACCAGAAGTGTGCCAAGGTACGAGGGTACGTACATGCTCTATTCTCTGACAGCAACATCAAACGACTGGCTCGTGAGGCAGAGGTACAATAGTCGTTTCCCGGAAACATGCGTCTCGTAAACTTTTGCTACCGACACTACACTGGTACATTGCAGTCAGCAGCACTTTCAATAATGCCACGTTTTGTATCTACATTACACAAAGAAGTGAACACACATAAATGAGAGTCGCCGTTGTGGAGTAAAAATGTAGGTGCGAAAATAACATTTAAAAGATGGCTCAATCAAGCATCAACCAAAATTATTGTGATAGGCAGTCTTGCTAAAGTAATCAGTTTTGCGAACGCTTTCTTGGCCAGTGGAAATATATTTCACTAACTATGAACCGGGGCAACAATACTAATAATTAATTCTTAGTAATAATACAGTGTTTCAAATGATAAGGCACAAACAAACAAGGGCTTTTTCGCGTCCCACGTCGTGATGGTTCCGGGTGTCAGAGCCAGCGTGTTCAAGCGATCAATGTTTCACTGCATTTCGTGTCGTCATTCGTGCCGCATACTAGCCTGAACGCAAAAAAGGTGCCCACAAAGTGGATGGCTTAAACGGAGGCTTTTTTTCGTCGAACTGAAAACTTGTTTATCCAAGAGGCCGACTGCATTTGATCCGGTGAGTTTTTTTTTTCGGACGCACCTTGCGCAGCGCATTGGAAGTTTTGGAAGCAGACTTCGTGTCACGAAGCAGTTTTCTGCGGGACATAGGTTTTTAGTGCGCTGGCTGTTCGCAAAGTTCAATGAGTGAAAATGAACTCGGTTTTCAGGAGTGTAACCTATGTATAGTGCGAACGAGCACTGTGGTGGCTCATGCTGCATCAGTCTACCATCAAGCTTTTGCTGGACAATCTCGGCTTTCCTGAAAACAGTGCTACGCTTTCTGGACCTGTCTCGAAGTCATTTCACTCTTGGGACATGTTCGCCTAGTTAGACACTAAAAAATCTACATTGTGGCGGCTGGTTCATCGTTTTGCAGCCTCACAAAGCCAGAGTTTTTTATTTCTTATAAACGAAAATATGTAGCACAGAGCTCATGTATATCTCCGGCAGGTTACTCCGATTCTGATTTACATTTTGTTTTCCTTTTCCAAGAATTCGCGCTGAATCTCAGTCAATAGTAAGGCTTTTTTTGTTTGTTTTCTGATAGCACGTTCAAAGACACGTTGGCGTCCTTCAAATCACTTTGGTACTCTTTGAGTTATCTTCCGAAATTTCCTGCATCGCGTATATATGCGGCTTCGCAGTCATTGCAGGAAATCTTATAGACACCTTATCGATCAAAGTGCCTCGGCAACTCTGTAGGATTTTTCGCACGCGCAAGGTTATTTTCTAGCCTTCTTAAAGCGTCGTGGGATTCTTGAACAGTATTTAAATATCATATTCTTGACAATGTTTTATATTTGACAGACGTCACTAGAAGAGAAAATATCCCATGTGGGACATGGAGGGCGAGGAGAAAAGGAATTTTTGTTGAATTCTGAATTAATCGCGAAACTATGTTTATAATTCCCTGACGAAAACAAAATCGAAACAATTACTTATCAGCTTGTGAGATTCCAAGCCATGGACATGCGGCCGTTTAATATATGTATCGCTTTCAAAGTACACAACATTGTTCTGCTATATTTCGCTTAAGTTAGCTTCTGCGAATTGGTGTGTGCAGTCAGTTGATTTAGCAAGTAAATTGTAATGTGTAGTATATTTCGAGATATACGACAGCTTACCTTACCCACCTATTGTCTCTGTATGCGCAAGGTTGCCTAGCCCATGTGTCTCAGCTTTCGTTCCGTACCCTGCATCGCAAGCATTGTTAAAAGTTTACTGAGCGCAGTGAGGGCAAACAAACTTCGCAGTGGCGTTCGCTAGCGCCAGCTTCACTGCCCATTTGAGGAGCTGAGGAAGAGGAGGAGACACCGCCCCTCTTTACGATGCGCGCGCCTGCAATCAGCTTCGCCAGGACTGAGGGGAGGGGGTTAGTGGGAGGACGCCCTTTAATTAGACCTGATGGCTGGGCGCCCACCAGACCCCTAAAGCGACGCTTTTCAAACCCGCGCCGTCAGACTTTGTATAAACAAGGACGCGAACAGCGCCTCCAGAGTTCTATTGAAAGAAGGGTAGTGGCTGCCTAGCGTGTGTCATTAAACCAGTTGCTTTGCTAATCTTTTCCATTCTATTTTGTCCTTTCGTTCAGTTCTTCCTTCCTCCTTATCTTATTATTCCCCCGTTTGACCTCATCATCCAACACACTGTCACCCGCATGACGTCACGCCATCGTTATTACGGGGGCCGCCTGTAACGAATGACCGAGCTGTCAGCCCGCAGTATTGCAGTCAGTCTTGTGTTATCACAGCGCACCCCTTTCACCCCTCTTTCCCGTGCACTGCCCGGACGTTCTGTGAGCTATGCTCCTTCCATATGCTTCTGCTGGAAACCACGTCTCCATTGTGTTCGCAATACAGGCCAGCGTCTGTACTAGTCCGACGAGCAGAATTTTCCCGCTTCTTCTATTTGGCCCGCTTACAGATCCATGATCCGTACTGAACTCTAAACAGTAGACTGAAAACACTTTTAAAATGCAGTTTTCAAACTCTTATAGAATTTTTGCCGTAGTTTCTTAGGGAAATGGTCCAGAACTCCACTTCTAATCGAGGTGTTACATTTAAAAGCTTATTGAGCCAATTCTTCCACCTAATTTCGAGAAGGGGAGAGTGACGATTGCTATTTAGAGCAAACTTGAACGAAAAAAAAAATATAGCGGAGTCTGCGTAAGCTGGCCAGCGTTTTCACTTGGAGAGTCGTCTTCATCATGAAGTCCGTCTGTTTTAGAATTCGCGACAGGAAGCGCCATATAGCTGAGGAAAATGAAAATATTTTTCAGGCTGTAAGTGCGTAATTCCTTTCCTTTCAGACCACTAGCTCTTCTTAGCTTGCTGCTCAATTTCGCGCCGTCCGCACCACATACTGTAAGGAAGACGATGAAGACAAAGCACGAGGCATGCTGTTCTTCATCGCTGGTCGCCCGCGAGCGAGTTTCGTGCTCTGGCTGTACGCACCCGTTGAATGTTCCTGCCCGATCTGCCTTAGCAGTTTCATTTGTCTGTCATCTCCTCACAATCAGTAAATCCCCCCCCCCCCCCCCCGCTCAAATAGAATAATGTTTTCAGTGACAGCTCTTTTCTTATTGGTTTCCAGCCGGCGAGACTGCGCGGAACGGGCATGGTGCAGAAAGCGACGTGTGTTGGTGTACGGGTACTGTAGCCTCAGAAAAGAGCCAAATAGATTAGAACAACTCACTTTAAAAAATTCTTCACTCGCGCACCAAAGCTAATGCTCAAACATTGGCGTTACACACTCGTAACAATCTTCTTTTCATATCACAATATCATTCCAAAAAAGCAGAATGTCGTGAAACAGTGATATCTCTTGAAAAATAGTACGGACATGCGCCAATTCCTTCGTGTCTGCAATAGTGGCTAAACAATCTTATTTTGGAATTGTTCACTCGCGCTGTCATTTAATTTCTCTCCTTTTTCTTAAGCTGCAAAGAGTAATGCAGCGACTTGGGCAAGCTAAGCGATTCAAAATACGAGGCAATGGCATGAGATTAAAAGAGAAATCTATATAATAATGGCTTCTTGGTCCAAGATAAAGGTTCACGATAATGAGATTCTGCGGATGAGTTTCTATCATTTGTGTTTTTCTCAACTCTCGCAGAAATCTTACTACGCAGGACCGTTTCCAAATTGGCTCGAGAGCAATGCAGCTGAAGGGGCCAGATGACGAGCTAAGAAACGATTCTCTACTTTTCAGAACGCTTCCTTGTGAAGTTGGATTTCTTACTCAGGAGCAAGGCGCCCTACGCAGTGCGAGCTCCTAACTCTATCTCTTTTCTGCCTTCGTGATGCGAGGTTATTCCTCTTACTCGGTGTCCGTAGCACGGCAACTATTGGAGCCCAATATTTTGTGACACCAGGTTGTGCCTTGGTGTTCCCCCTCGCCTAATTAAGAAACCAAAATTCAGCCATTGATGCCTTTGTGGAAATGAATAAATAAATACATATAGTCGCGTAATATATACATATTACGCGACTTGAGAATCGTCACTTTTCTGCAGGCCACGATGCTTGAAGCATGTTACATCGAGCAAGGAGTTCATCATTGGTCGCCTTATGTCGCTGGCTCTCTTGTTAGTAGGTAGTGTCGATATTCTACTACGTGCACATGCACCCTCTGAGCGAAGGCAGGCCGCGACATCTTAGATTTTTGAAGATAGCCTAATAACACACAGGGCGAAAGTTAAATGTAGAAAGGCGCTGCCCAAACAAGAATGTTCAATAAGCAGCGAATCACGCAGATGGGGAAAAATGGCCTCTTACTTTGTCCTTGCAAGCGCCTACGACGCGTTTCGTGCAGTCATGCGCAATGAAAACAATAGGCAGGAAAAAAACACATTCAAACGGCAGTGAAAAGTTTTTTTTTCGTTTTAACGGGAAACATAGACTAAACTAGCATTAGCCTAGAGCTCACGGAACCTCACACTTTACAGATGCGAATAGTAAGAGCGTAATAAAGCAGTCTTCCTCTAAAGATCATTCCAGTCTTCCCATTTTTTTAATGTATTTACATCTGCTCACAAAATAACGTCTCAGCATTGTGTAATTTAGGCTTTATGATTTACCTACAGCTATATGCATTTTCGCACACGGCATAAGCAGCGGCACGCGCAACAAAAAAAAAAAAAACCTTTCACGGCTCGTTTAAGCTCTAGGGTACCTACTTCGCCTCTCGTTAACATGGCTAGGGAAACGTAACTTGACGCTTAAACCATTCTTCGTATTACGGCGCCGTCGAGCGTCATATTCTACTCAGTGTGCATTGCACAGACCTGCCCACATCGGAGCATTTTTTTTTTACTCAGCCGAATAAACTAGCCTTTCTTCAACGATGAAAAAATGCGTCCGATTTCCAATGTAAGCTAACTTCTTTGCTACGATATCACCTCCCTCAGAAAGTTTCGCTACAATAAACATCATCACAGAGAGCCCTGGACAAAGGCATGCCCTAAGCTCCATTTTTTAGAATGCTCCGACACTGTTGTCGCCTGATGCCGAAGTGGCTCTGACACGTATTAAAACGCATGACTCCATTGCTACCACGCCACTGCGGAGCCAGGCGTAGCTTACACGATGCGGTCGCGTATCTGAGTTGTGATAGTCACACGGTGATCTACACAGCCTTCGCAAGTGTCTCCTGTCACGATGATAAGTGTCCTCCTTGAATATCTAAAAGCAGCTTGAGTTCTTGATGACGCATATATATTTGGCGATCCTGAGAGGAGCAATCAAAATAAAGTTGATCTGCCTTGCTCTTTTAAGCCGGCCATTGTGTTGAGAAAAGAGAGGCAGGCTATGCCACATTTGGCTGTAACTCAGCGCTCTGGAGACAGCATCTTTCTATTACAATTCCGTCATTCTGGCCGTCACTCACCGAGCCAGACTGATTTAGGCATTTCTGTAGGCAATGTATATTTGGTTTGCTTATAGTTTAGAAAAAAATAGCCAGGCTGCGTAAGAGGGTGATGTAAGGCTGCTAACAGTGGTGCTGAGTTCGCCGAGGTTCCTACCTGCGGCATGCTTCGGGCAGCTCTAGATCAGATGTTCCGTAGTGACGGGTGCTTCGGGTCATGTGGTTGGGAGGTCGTGAAAATCGTCACGAAAAGCATTTGGGCGGAGAGCCGGCGTTAGCGCGAAAGGACTTATAAAGATAGCTGTGCCTGCCCCAAACACCACAGGCTTCGTTATTACATTCTACCAAGTGTCGAAGAAATCTAGAGCCAAAGTGTCCCTACGGGAGGGCGCTTCATTGGGAACGCGCTGACAGCCGCAACAACAGTTTCGGAAGCGCAACAACAAAAACACACCAAAGTAAATGGGACAGCTTTGTTGCAGGGGTGGCCTTCAGCGAACAGCGAGGCCCCTTGAGTGAAGCGTTCCATCCCACCATAATTTCTGGGCTGACTGTCGCCCACGGGCCACTTCCAGTTCCCCGCCGTCCCTCGGACGCAGCGCTCTTCGCGAGGCAGCCTTCACGCTCGGGCGCGCTTCGCTGCCTCCGGAACCCGGCGCCCAAAGAGGCGGGTCGGTGTTGTCCCGACACCGTGTTGCTGCAAGCGGGGTCCGCTGTTGGTCTCGCGTGTCCGTGCCTAATGACTTCCACCGCAATGTGGACGCACGTGCGCCGATGATAACACGTATTTAAGCCACAGGCCTGGCCTTTGTTGTAATATGGCTACGATTTTGATGCAGACCTGTTCGAAAATATAGACATGAGGGAAAGAATTGTGAACTGTTGTTTAATGAATGACAGTGCTGCGTGCGAGTAAATATTTTAGGCTAAAGCTTGAAGAAAAAAAATCGAGTGGACACTTATGCTCCGCCTTAAGGGTATGAGGCGATTGCGTTACTGGGCTAATGTTCATATATCCAGAATTGGCCATTCCTACTCTACATTCATAAATGACTGGGAGTCCTTATACCACTTTTGGCGCACTGGTGCAGCGGTTAAATGATGCGCCACTGCTCTGCGATGGCAGGTGCTGCCACCCGCAGAGCTTGTGAGAGGAAGGTTGCTCTTCCCGAGCAACCTATCGCGAGTTCCCAAGCAACCACTCGCGACCAATCATCAATGTAACTCCTCCTACCCACGGTGGTCAGTTCCCTCACAATTTGGGGGTCAGGTTGTGCTGATGCCAGAAGGTCACCTCACCTGTTTGGGCTAACTAGGTTGCGTCTGCAGATGTTTCATTATTGCTTCAATGTGCAACGAACGATCCCCCACTGTGGGTGTATGTATGTGCCGCTCCAGCAGAGGCCAACAGCACAGCAACAACAGAAGCCTTAACGCTGTCTCGTTAAAATTGGTTTTTGCTCTCACTGACTAAAAAACACGCACGCTAAAAATAAACTCGAAACCGATTTTCGTCCCTACCGAACCTATATGTGATTGCGGTCTGGTTTCTGAGTGTGTTAAAGGGTGTTGTTCTCAATATGCTTTGTTTTCGTAATCGCACACAAAAGATGCACACAGATAGCGCCTAATTTCTCCGAAGTGTCTTTAAATATGACAATATTGAAGGCAGCTACGATTGCAATTAGAAATTAATGCTAAACTTTTTGGAGTGTTTGAGTCAAAAGTCGGATCCTATTGGCACCCGAAATTATGTCTTCAATAGAGCATTTGTTTCCTAGTGCACGAAGCAGAAGACACCACAAAAAGTTTTCGATATGTTGTGCTTATTCCAGAGAGCTGTTCTGAGTCGACTGGTACAATTAAACTTTAACTAATGCTCGTTATTCAAATTCCGCTTTTTTTGTTGTCTGATCAAGAAATTCATTTTTAAAGTGAAAGGCCAAAACACAGGCACTGAACATGCATCTTACTAGCACAGATGCACCAATCTCTGGCCTTGCTAAAGGCGGCCTACTCCATTGTTTTTCGTTGCTTTAAATGCTTGCTGTGAACCTGAACGGGTGTCTTGGTAGCCTGCAGAGGCAAGCACGCGCAAGAAAGTTGAAATTTTAAGTTTCGACAAAATAGTTGTAACACACAAAAAAAATCTGATATGCTGACAAGGTTTTAATGAAACCTACCATTTCATCTTCTTTTCAAAATAGTGGGCCCAAATATGATATATTACGTTGCGCACAGCAAAGAACGTTTATAATATTTTCGGCTTGCACAGCTACCGCGCGTTATTTCTCTTACCCTACCCCCACTTCCTGGAGTCGTTGCCTTGACACGGTCTCGGCAGATGATCAAAGGGCCTTAGGAGCAAGCGGTTTTTTTTTCACTGGACCATAGAGCTGGCTTTGATTAATTTCTCCTCCTCCCGTGTCGCTGCCTTCAAGCAGTGCGCCAACACAGCGGAGCATATTATTCGGCCGTTCTACCTTTCTTTGTGTAGGTGGACCCCGGTCCTTGGACGTATGAATTGGGGGGACGACTTGCGGGACATAGGCATGTCAAGGGCCGCTAGATGTGCGTTATCTTTCTGCCGGTTTGTTGGCCCTTGTGGCTTGGCGCTTCGATGCAACATGGAGACTGCTTCCTGAGATGCCGACGCGTGGCGAGACTTGTTCTATTACGTCATGACCAACTGGCACAATGGCCTGTGAGAGGGCTCCCCGACGGGCGAAGAAGTGCCTCCTTCGCACTTTATCATAATGTTCAAGCATGCCACGACTGTTCAATTTCGCGAACCGTAGTATGGAGCCATGCCTGCACTAGAACCGAACGGCGGTCTTTATAAGTATTCCAAATAATTGAGGATTGTGTATGCTTCGTTTTACTGACCACCAGCTACAGAAATTTTCAGCAGCTATTCTGCGAAGTCAACGCCAGTACACAATGCCATACGCACAGCAGAATAAAAAATTTCAGTCACCTAGCTCACCACATTAAAGGAATGACTCTTTCATTGTGCGGTGTAGCAAACTGCTACGGAAGAGGATGTGGAAAAGGTTGAGAGGTTGAGAGGGCGGGACAGTATTTAACAGACACCGTAAAAAACTGAAAGTTTTACTTTTCATGTTGATCTACATTTCCATTTCAACTTGTTACAAAAATATACTAGAAGATCGTTAGTTCTATATTTTTAAGAAGTGGTAATGCCCATTGTTGGTTGCGAGCTCACAGTTTAGCACTTTTGAAGGTATTCGAGACCGGTCTGGGGTTAGCTATACAGATAAATTATCATTTGAACGCCACAATTAAGGAAAAGCGAACTAATACTGTTCAAACCATGCATGGTGGCGCAAGTGTGGCGCAGGATTCGAGAAGGGCGGGAGAGAGATGAAGGGACAAGGAAGTTTTTGCTCTCTGTGTTTCTGCTGCAAAAAAACCGCTAGCATTAATGCTTCGCCGACACGCTGAAGATGTGTCGTTAGAGTCTGCCGCATGCAAGACCTATCTTCGCTGAAGCATTCACGAGATTGGACACCGTCCATTTTTACGATGCTTTCGGACGCAATCGGCATCGAGCGGGCGTTGAGGGGACGAGGCGCGTATGTGAACACTGCTTTTTCTGTGTCAAGGGCTGTGTAAGAGCGAGGCGTTTATAGAGGCGCTTTCGCCACCCACCGTAACGTGGGCTGGCGCATAACCACTGACACCAGAACAGCGTCCCGAGCGTTGTTTAAAGAGGACGGGCCACAGCCTAACGTCCGTCGTTAAGCCCCTTTCCTTTCTTTCTCTCTATCCCCTGTTCTCCTAACTCCCTTGGTTCTGTACTCCCTCCATCCTCTCTTATTTCCCTCCTTTCCTCTTCGTCTTCCACGACGACAGCCTCAGAACCTCGCACCATCCTTATTGCGGGGCCGCCTGTTACGAATGACCGCGCTGTCAGTGCCGCCATGCGGCCATCAGTCTTGTGTTATCACGCTAAACCTCCTTCACCGCAGCCCACCTCCTCCGCTTACACTGCACGAACACATAATCTGAGCAATCAGCTTTCTGGGTCATTCTTCTCAAGGTTACGTGCATAGACTACTCGAAGTGCAAGCCAATACGTTGAAGTTTGACGTGCCAACTATGTATGCGCCTAAAATGTGCCCCTCTTATTGACCCATGATTTATGCGGCACGTATGTGCTAAGATCAACTGGTGATCAGTCGACGCAAGCACTACCAGAATAGTTACTTTCCAGCCCTTCGAAATATTTTGACAGACAGACTTGGCGCGGAATCAGCGCATGATAGAAGAAAGACAGGATGAGCGCTAAGAACGGAAGGTTTAAATCCAGAAGCATGCTGTAGAAAAAAAAATGCGCATCACTAGTTGGACATCAAACAATGTACACTGAAAGATTTTTGATTGCACGGTTAGAAGAGGAATATCAAGAAAACAAAAACTCGACACACATAAAACATTAAAGCATCGTTGCAGCCCTGAAGATAAGAGCCTCGAAAGCCCTACCTTTAAACATGAAAAAAGACGAATTATTTTACCTGGAGTTCAGCAAAGTGATTTACTTTTAAAATAGAGCAACCGATGTATAACTGCCGCACGTGTCTGGTGCCAACTTGCAAATGATTTACGCCTCTATAATCTCTCTTGTCAATATTCCTTAACTCAATACTTAGGTTCAAAATTACTGTCGACAAATTTATAAGAGGAACACGAAGTGCTCTTTCACACGGGTGTTACATGACAGCGCGGCCACAGTATACTGCTACGCACGCAAAGGCCTGGAGCTGATCAAATAATCAACCACATATGTAGTCACGAACGTGTAACATAAATTTGTAGTCCCGTTGTCTATACTAGCATTCTTAAGGTTGCCCTTTATTCAAAGCGCGAACTTTACGTAAAAACGTTTATCACGCACATACAGCGCGCTTTTTAGGGCACAATTTTTTTCCGCACTCTGCTAGGAATCAGCACAGAGTGCATGAAGGCTTCCCGTTCGACAGCTACAAGTCTGTGGGTCCCAAAATGTTCTCTATATGAACTTGGCACCACGGGCTTCGATGGCATCGGAGAAAATCGTGATGCCGCGCGAGGAGTTTTGAGCTGGGCAAGCAGCTTCTTCGATAAATAATAAGGCTTCCAAAACTAATGAGCCTTAAGACGCCAAAAATGCATGACAGCTCAACCTAGCTTAAGCTTAATGGAATCAAATTTTACTATTTAACCATTCAGCAGCCTGGTGCCAGGACTACGACCGTCACGAGTCGAAGCCAATTTTAGACCGTTCATAAATACAAATATCTCTGGGAATTCGACTGCCTGCATGCCAACTGCAGCTACTGCAACGAAGGAATAAAAATATTGTTCTCTGTACAGTGAGAAAATTGTGTTTGCAATTTGTACTCGTGTATCTTCAGCTCATAGAGGATGGATTCCTGAGGTTGTGACAGCGAAAAACATTTGTTTATTTAAAATGAAGGGCGACTGGAGGACTAGTCCTCTTGGGTGGGGTCGCATTCCAAGACTCCGATAGCTTCTAAAATCATGCGGGCCCGCGCGATAAGCCTTTGCTGGTCGCGTAGGCTAGATCTAGACAGTGCAGCTTCCACTGAGGAGGCAGTAAGACGCACACTTCCGAGTTCCCTCATATCTCCGTGCTACCAAGGTGGGTAGCGATTCCATCTGCTTATACGGCACATAAGAGGAGTGGTAGGAATGATAATATTTCGTCTTTTATTTTATTTTACCTTGCGCTGCGATAAATAAGTTGCCTACAGAGCTTGCGCAGATACTCCTGATAGCAGGAAACGACATTAGCTTCTCTGGCACTTGTTAACGAACATGTACGCCTATCAATATTATATGAGCAAAACACTGGTAAACGCACATGGCACGATTTTTCAATCTGCGCTTCTACAAACAGTGAAAACACTTATTAGGGCCAAATACTCCCGTGATGTTTGAGCAGAGAAAGAAGAGTAAGAAGCACAGAAAGAAACGCAGTAAGGAGATTTACAACTAACTTACTGACCGTAATCACGAAAACGTGTAAGCATCTGTAAAGAAAGACGAAAATATTAGCTATATAAGACAATAGGTTTTGTATGAAGCATTGATATTCTTTCACTCAGAATGCACAAAAACTTTAGTTACTTCGATAAACACTATTACTGAAGGAGAAAATCTTATTTATTACACGAAAATATTCAGAAATGTCAGAAACCAAATACTTATTAGGTGACTACAGTTTGAGAAAAAAATCTGTCTTCGTAGAATTTTAAAAACTTCTTATAATTTTATTGTTATCGCTTATCTCAGTTTTCATCTAATAATTGACGTGCATAATTCTTTCAAAAGTTCTTCATGATTCCTCCGCAGTCCCTAAATTTCCAGCATGCGAAGAGACCGAACGAGCAGGAATATTTTAGAGAGAAATGTGAGTGTTTTCACTGCGGCTAAAAAAGACACGTTCAGAAATCATATAAATGACAAGAAGCAACATTGATACAAACTGTTGAAAATAATAAATGCAAACAGTAAGCGCAGAAGCACCGAAAAATCCAAGAAGAAAGAGCGGTGTCCGGAATTGGAGAACAGTAATTAAAGGCCCAGCCCAAACTATTATTATTATTACAGATGGTGCCGGTGTGTAATACGGCAAGGAGTAAAAGAGAGCAAAACTAGTATTGAACTGTCGGCAAATTATTGAGTGCAGGATCCTGCGCAGTCGAGCAATGAACTATCTTGCAAATAACAATGCAATGTAAACCTTCAGGCTTTGGCTCATAAACATACACATTAGAAAGTTTTCCTTCAGCAGAAAGTTCAGAGTTTTCTGGCCGTGGAATGCAAATATATAACACTATGGCAGTAGCCAAGGGCCTGCACCCCGGTTCTTGTATAGCTGCTTCATAATTAAAGACGCACACTATTGAAAACCACGTACGGCAGGAACGACGTCAGCTCTTTGTAGCGGACGGACAATACGTAGAAAACTCCTGGGCGCTTCAGTTCAACATTGTCCCAGCGTTTAAATGTTGATTCACTTATCGTGGCGAATAAGAGACCTTGGTAATGGTGGCCGGAAGGAGTGGGCGACACCAATTAAGTTTGGTGGAAATAGCAACTGGGCTTTATGGAAAAGATGGAAGATGAAGATGTTCAGTGCAAATTTTCTGCCGGATGACTCTGTACAACCCTACTCTCTCATTGTACTGTTAGTGGGGTCGGCGTACAGCCCGTTGTTGCTTGAGGAACACTAGGTGCGGTTTTAATGATATTTCATACGTAAGGGAAGTGTGTGTTTCCGTGTTTTTGACACAAGCAAAACTTCCTCCTAGAAAAACACTTTCTGGTTTATGCCGTCCACATTTTAGGGTTTCTTCTTTATAAAATAACGTTTGGTTTTAGAGGGATATCGGCATTTGTATGAAAGAAGAAAGGAAGAAGGATGTGTCGTAGTGGAGGGTTCCGGAATAATTTCGACACGTTAAAGATCCCCAGGTGGTCGAAATTATTCCGGAGCCCCCCACTACAGCACATCGTTCTTCCTTTCTTCTTTCACTCCCTCCTTTATCCCTTCCCTTACGGCGCGGTTCAGGTGTCCAACGATATATGAGACAGATACTGCGCCATTTCCTTTCCCAAAAAACAATTATTATTATTATTATTATTATTATTATTATTATTATTATTATTATTATTATTATTATTATTATTATTATTATTATTATTATTATTATTATTATTATTATTATTATTATTATTATTATTATTATTATTATTATGTGTAATTTTTTAAGCGTTCGTTTAAGTCTGCGGTTTTTCACTAAGGGTATTCGTTACATGAGAGCGAATTCACGTGCAAATGTCTAAACCGTTAAAGGCGAGACTACCAGTAACGTCGGCGTGGTTTTGACGAATCTCACTCAGACATGGGTGTATTAAAGCAGCGTGCGTTGGGAATTCCCTCTGCAGTCCTGTAAAAGGGACACAGTCGACCCTTTTATAGCGAACAAGACGGTCGCGCGGGTTACATTTATTGTATCCAAAGCTCGTAGTAAGTGAAATTTTCATATTACGGCCAAAATAAAATGGAAGAGAAAAGCGAAGTTTATAAATTCAATTACAGAATGTTGCTCACATGCTTCTTCAAAGCAAGTCCTATAAAGAAGCCTTTCCAGCTTTCCAGCGCGATCTAGGCGCCTCACCGGAAGCCGGCTGCCAATGAGCTGTTAAGGTTGTGATGCAACTAAATTAATTTAAAGCGGTGCTGTAAACCTGGCGTAGGTCGACCTTTTCCGTCATCGCCTTGATCAAACTCCTGGTAGTCACGGACTGCTCGTATTCCACCTGGAATCAGTACTTGTCTCTGCGATGTCGGTGTCTTCGTTCGCACCATCCAAGTCATCCGAGATGGCATCAGATGCTGCCAAATTTGCACCCAGGATGCGTTACCGTAAATCCACATTCCCATTTGTTGCTATCCTTATAAATGCCACGTTAGTATGAGATTTTTGGGGCGCTTCGCGTTCAGTTTGCTCCGTGCAGCCTTATTAATTTCTACTGTGGCGAACAAAGAGATCCTTCTCGCGACATCGGCATCTGCTCGGCCGATAATTACCAGCACACCCGGGATTAGATACATCCGATAGGACACCAAGGGCGTGCGTATAATGCCCATGTCTGGTGGCTGGTGCTTGAACGGCGCATTCGATGACAAGTTTTTTTCACCTTCATGAAGTTAATGAAGGGGGTAAACACGTTGCGACGTGGACAGTCTTTTCGCATTTGAAGTAGAACCTGGAATGCAGTTCGTCGTTATTCTACGCGGGATTGCAGCCCTTGTACTAGTGCGATGAAGGAGCCTTGCAGGCTGCTGTCCTTCACAAGTTGCTGCGACGAAGAGACCACAACCCACGAGCGCGGATAGCGTATCAACTGTCTCTTAGCAGTAGCAGAGCAGAATGTGGGCCGATTGGGGAAGCGACGGCCACCTGACCGGCTGGTTCAGCAAGGCATAACATATTACTGGCATCCAAACTTCTGAAGGCGATGCCGTTGGTCAATGAATGACCGTTTGCCGTTGTTTTGCTCTCCTTTACCGCTGCACCACTCTCGCGCCAACAGCCCTTCTCATTCAAATTTAGACGCTTAGCACAGCCGGCAAGCACGCACTTATAGAATCCTTGCATCCCTTGTCGACGCACGCTTAGCCCGCGGTTATCTATAGGTGGAACGTACCCTTCCTTTTTGGTATTTTTGCGATATTGGCGCCCAACAGGCGCTCTCCGATCTCCTTTGGTTAGCGGGAAGAGCGTGTTTTTCGACTACAGGAGCGAGTTTACGGCGCCTCCTCGTTCGTTATAACCGAGTGAAGCGGCTGCGGTCGTTCTCTGTATCTGGGACGCTTGGCCATTGCACTAATGCATAATTGGGTGGCAGCAGCGCCTCCGTTCGTGACGACTGAGCGTTCATTATAATTCCAGCCGTTGCAAGTTGGTTCGACTGCATACTTCAATATTGGCCATCTGCAGTGTAGGCCTAACCAAGCTAGAGCGGGCGAAGCATTTCACACTATTCTTAACCTTACTTGTAGAGGTGCCTCTGAGTGCGTTGCTTCTCATAGCGGTATCAATCTCCGAATCTTTGCTGACGGCAAAGGCTTTAAAGGCATACGTTAGGTATTCTACCTTATCGCAGGTGCATTAGATGGTATACCGGTGCTCGGAATTTTCGTCGGGGCCTATCGTGACGTTTCGCGGAACAGAAACGTGCGCATTTGTCGCTTGTAGTTCATCCTTTAATGTGCCGAGACTGGCTGGAGCTGACATTTTGAACTCTTTATGATCAGCCATGTTGGACCGTTTTAAGCGATGTGTGCGACATGAACGCAGAAAACCGTTTTTAAGACGATTCCTGCATGTTGGACGCCAGTGCTAATGTGGCTCCGGAACGTACCTATATCAGTCCATGTGCTGCGCACATCACTGCTTTCAAAAGCCGTAAAATAAATTGAATTGCTAATATAATGATTTCTTCTTACAGAAGTGAGCCGACAGAAACATTGCAGAGTCATAGCGTGGAGACGGACAGAGATTACATAATTTATCCTGAGCGAAGGTTGATTTTCTTTATATGCTACCTGAGCTTGTTGCATATAAAATTAAGAAATTTTGAAAGTTTTTCTCCGAGATGATCATAACCACGACACAATCGGTGGCTTATGGGGTTCAACTCGAGCCGACTCTCTCATTCGGTTCTCTAGTGCATCTGCACAAAAGCTATGTGCGTATACCGTATGTCCTCGCATTATGAAGGCGCTTCTTTTTTTCCAAAAAAACTTTTGCAATTTGGGCCGTGCGTTTAGTACAGAGGATATAATATTCAGAAAAAAATTAGAAGCAATAAATACGGGGCAAAATGTAGCCAGATGGAGCAAAAAAATTCATTTGGCACGACTCATTTTTTGTATAATACAAAACATACTCTTCAGCACATTTTCTGTGCCCAAAAGCATGGATGACTTTTAAATAGGTTGAACGCGCTCGTGTATCTCACGTAGCACTTTTAATTTTGACAAAGAGAGTGCAACTAGAGTTCGCACTACGAGAGCTCACAGCATCCAGTGCGAAGCCGAAGCGAAACGAAGTGCTACAGTCGATAATGTAAAAGATCGAAGAGAGGAAACATTTTGTGCCCAGGCGCAGTTTTTATTGCTACTCGGATTCATTGCGGCACAAGCTTAATGGCTGTTCATTGCTTGGGGTGAAGTAGTCTTGGAATTCGACAGATGGCGCGCTTTGCATTATTCCGTTGCGCACTGAAAAGCACTAACAGTCTCTCATAGCAAAAGGGAAAAGAGATGCTGGGACAATGAGACATATGGCATTGTGGCGGTACAACAGGCATGAAGTACTGAGAGGTATTTGGAAAGGAATAATGGTACCAGGGCTTACTTTCGGGAATGCGGTTCTATGTTTAAGGACAGAAGTTCAGTTGGGATTAGAAGTAAATCAGAGAGCTGTTGGAAGATTAGCGCTAGGTTCCCACGGGAAAACCACAAACGAGGCACTACCGGGGGACATGAGCTGGACATCGTTCGAAGCAAGGGGAGCTCAGAGCAAAATACTATACGAAGAACGCCTGAGGAAACTGGACGATTACAGGTGGGCAGCTAAGGTATTTAAGCACCTATAAATAAAGAGCGTTGACTCACACTCGCGGAAAAGAACTAGGTAGCTCCAGTAAGTATGCCAGACACGAGGCCGGAGAAAGAAAGAGCATTAAACGACAAATTAAAACGCGGAACGTAAAAACTGGATAGATTCAATGCAAAAGAAGCGTAGCGTAGAAATATACCGATACTGAAAAAGGCAAATCAGGAAGGAACCGTTTTATGATAACTCAAGAGGCAGTGCACTACTCTTTGAAGCTAGGTCAGGATGTCTTAGATTGCGCAGCTACAAAAAGAAATTTAACGTGGAAGATGACACATGGGCTGTGTGGAAAATTTTTAGAAACAATTGGACACCTCATAGTAAAATTTGATTGTATCGATCCCGATGTCGATGCAGGCACAGTCACTTTTCCTGAGGCCCTGGGTTTAGAAATAACAATAGTCTTGTGAATAAATCTGCGGTGGAAAAAGCGATTGGAAGATTGTTGGCTCAAAACGTATAGGTGACATAAGGTTAAAAGCGTAGGTAGGCGTACTTAAAGAAAATGGTGAATTTTAGAAACTTATAACACCGTTAAACAAAAATAAAAGGAAAAAAAGCCGAGTATGATGGCAACTGCCATCACCCTGTTTCAAAGGGGACGCTTCTACCTTCCATCCATCCATCTGTATTAGTGTAATCGGCGTTCTAAAAAGGGCGCCTGCTTCCAATAATCAGCGTTGTCAAATGATTTTCAGCAAAAGAAAAGGACACATCAAATATGCAAAGAACTGTATGTTTTGAGAGTTAAAATAGGTTAAGGAGGAGGAGGAAAAGGACTTTAATGGAACAGGAGAGGTCTTCCTGGTTGTCGGCTTGGCATGCTACTCCAGGGAAATAGATGGTGCGTTCATTATGCGAGCACGTTCATTACGCGATTGAAGACACTGTGCATTTTATGTATTAAATAAGCCCTCAAGCAAGGCATGCTCAGTGTTTGAATTTTTTGCGTTAAAAACGACACTAAACTAAGAACCAGTAGAGCTTTACAAATGTTCCCAGGCCGCCTGACATGTGTAGCCTAAGAGGCGCCATTTTTTCTTATGGCCCTGAATACGGCTATTACTTTAATTTTGATAACCTTGATAGCCTGTGTGAGATGAAGAAAGCTATGATTCGCTTTGTGGACAGTCTAGGCAACAAGGATAGCAAAAAAAGCTCATGAATTGGTCGATTTCAAACTTGGCCACATTTGAAATAATTGTCCTGATTTTTTTAGCTCTTTTAAAGTCAACTATTAGCGACAAATAGTTTCTGAATGGTTACGTGCAAAATGCAACCATATCAGATTGGAGCGGCATCGTAGTAGAAGGTCGAGGAGTAATTTCCACCCTCTGAAGTTAATTAACGAGCCCTGAAATTTTAGTGAGCAGGCACCATTGCATTTTGCGTCGATTAAAATGCTGCCGACGCGGCCGGTGCTCAACCGGCGGACTCGTGCCTAGGACCATAACACCGCATTCACTGAGCGACCACTGCAGGATACTTGCGTTGTAAATTCAGTGCATGAGACAGGCTCTCACTTTTTTCCAAACGTGCAGCATTCATTCGCAAGAAATTTGCCTTGGCTATAATTACTGCTTTCTTTGCTTTTTTAAGGAAACCATGATCTGACTTACACCAGGGCAAATTAGCTGAGCACGTGCGTCAAAAATGTGCACAGTCTGAAAACCGACGCAATGAAGCGATTCACTTCAAGACACGAGGGTAGAAGACACTGCTGCAGGGAATAATTGCTTTTCCACTCAGCGATGCGTATTTATAATCCGCCTCGCTCGCCCGTTGGCTTGAGCATAAAAACTCATTTCCCGTATGTCATTAGTACTCATTAGAGGCACTCTCTATACACTCCATTTAATTATAACGTGGCTCAAAATCGATACGACATTCTGAACAACTGTAATGCACTCCCAAAGCCGGAGCTGAAGATGCTGTGCCAACACAGTATGACACTATTTGAAAAGAAAAAACAACTTACTTTAAAACAGGATTACTTAAAACAGTTTTTTTCAGATATCATCACAAAACAAGCGAAGCCCCCTCAGGCACCGAGTGGGAAAGGGGATTCATTTCTCGATTCATTTACTAGCGAGCGTGCGTGCGTGTGTGCGTTTGTGCGGGTGCGAGCGTGTGTGCGTTCGTGCGTGTGCGAGCGTGTGCGTGCGCGTGCGCGTGTGCGTGCGTGTGCGTGTGTTTGTGCGTGTGTGTTCAGATAAGCTCAACGAATGTCAGGTCTTCTTGGGGTCGGGGTTGCTAATCCAAAAACGCAGTACCGAACGCAACCGCCTTCGCCCTCTGGAGCTATCAGAGCGGCTTATGAAGGTCGGCGATCGTGGCTTCATGTATGCGAGACTGAAATGAGACATAAGACAGAGTGGATCATACTACTCCAAAACGTCATGGTAGAGGCGCTGGTGTGCTCCTTTTTTTACTTTTAATGGCCATTTTAAATTTTTATAAAAACAAAAATGCAAAAAAGTTGCCCCACAGTAGAGAGTACGCCCTGTAAAACGAGGTGGAGAAGGAATACAGGATGCGTAAGTGGGGCGAGTTAGAGCCTGTTTGCAAGTGCTGCTTCTCGAGAGCTTCTTTGTTCGACAGGCGCATCTATAGGGGTTGGACCACTGTCTGCTCTTCGTGATAAGCGCGCAGGATGCTCACGAGGCAGGCCACCAAAAATCAGTAAGAGCACCTGCACCCCATCTCATAATTTATTAGCACTATAGATCGCATCTGCAGATGATGCTCCCAGAGCATTCCGAGCGGTAGAAGAGCGCATGTGCTGCAGACACATTCAACTCGCACAGCAGCCGCTACTTGGCGCTAGACGATTTGAAATTCGGACACACTTTACTTGCTTGAGCTCTACATCACACTTTAGTGCCAAAGAATTATCAAGCAAGGTTGATCAGGTTAACGCATCCCGACAAAATTACTTGAAAAAGGCTGCTGCGCTGAAGCAAGCTCACTAATACGGTCCAACAGTGGTGTAATAGGGCGTCTAATTCGTGCGTTTGTTTTGTGTTCAGGTAAATCTATATGTTTATCTTACGCTGAGAAGCGCCCGATCACTCGCATGCTAGGCTGCCTGCTCTGCCGTGTTGCTTGCGTAAATATACGAGGCGGATACGTGAAGGCCGTTTCAGAAAAAGCGGCAGCAGTGCGTGAAGAATAAAGTGAGTGCGTCTGACTTGCGTATTCAGCTTTATAAAAATTTTGGCAGGAAAATAGGATGAGAAGAAAGCAAATACCCATATTATACTGAAATTGCTATGTTGGACTGCGAACATGAATGAAATACAGAGCATAAATTTAAATAAAATTATTCATGGACATATCACCCATAGGCCTTCATGGGAACACCAGTGGGTAGTAAAGTGGTCAGTATGCGTCAACAGCGCACATACGGGACAGAGAAGAAAACTGGCCATTTCATTTAAATTTCAGCTCTGATCAGTGTGATTTTTAGTGCAGTGGATCAAGCTTATTCTTCCTGAGCCAAAGAGTAAAACTTCGTTTTTGAGTACGCCGTCTACTGTTTTCATTCCCTGCGCCGAAAGCAAACAGTGCGATGGATGACGGCGGCGGGAGAGACGAGAAGCATGCCTGTGTGAAAGTGATGTCTAGAGAATGCAACTTAAGTGCTCGGCGAGGGAGAAAAAGTCTTTCGTTGAGGTTGTCCTTGGGCAGAATGGTCTTTGGCGTTCAACAGAGTCCGAACACGACAGCAAGAGGCAAACAAGTGGTAACCGAGAGGCAGTGTCAATGTTGAGGAAAGGAAAGAGATCCTGAGCGTGTGAAGCCGAATCGCGGGCGCCAAAATCGATAAAATGAATGGTGTCCTCTAAACAGCCTACCATGCCCTGCAGCAAATTTAGTGTCGTGTTAAAGAAACGATTAGCTGTTCGTCCGCTTGAATGAGAAAACATTTGTGCTCGAAATTTATCCACGACTGCATGGCGTTAGGATTTCTCCCACTTTTCCCGCAGACTGGCCACTGAGTCATGAACAAAAAAAGAACGGACAAATCTATGTACCTGACTGGCGATACATTTTGATCAATCGCAGGGCTTTACAAAAATAACTGGTCCCGCCATCACCCCATGCGGCCTAGTATGTCGTGCAGATATCCTAGAAGCCCTTTGGCTCTAAACATAATTTATTCTATTCTTAAATTGCTAACTTTTACAGTTGGGTGATCTTCTTGACTTTTGTTCTCCTCTTCCTTCCTTGTTCACGTCCTCCTCGGTGTCATCTTACTGCCTGCCTCCTGATGCCGGATAACCGAAACCTTCCTCCTCAACATGTTGCCCAGAGGGAATGCTGCCCATTTAGGCCTCAGCCGTAGGACATATGTGTGTATAAAGAAATGAGGCCAGTTGAGACAGTAGCCTGTGGGGCCATGTGAACTGGCGTGCCTGCAGCTGGAAAAGCAAGAATATGGTATTGTGCACCTTTCGTCAATTCATCCCTCAGGGGGAAGGAGCTGATAGACGAGGAGCTGTTTATTCAATCTGTGGATATTTCAGAAACATTTTCAAACCAGACGAACCACGTCACGTTCATTCGCGAACTGTACTTCTGACCTGTTAATGGCACTTCTTTATTATCATTGTGCATTGAGCAAATACTGACTCTAATATAAATAGAAAAGAAACTAGAAATGCAAGTAAATTTTAACTCATCCAGATTTTTTGCAACATAATTTTCAGAGTTCCAATTTTCTCACAAAATAATACGCTCTCTTCTCTTACACTTAACTTGATGCGTACGTCATTGTGAACTGTAGATGCGAAGCAGTAAACATTAAATGTGAACTAGTAGCAGTAGTAGTGGTGGTTTATGAAAATAATAATAAAAAAGAAAGGATATGATTTTAGCTAGCCACGGCATCTGCCATCGATACTGAAGCAGATGAGCGGTGGCAGCGGAAATAAAGGATAGCAGACAAAATGGAGAAATGAAATAAAACAGGTGAGGGGACAGCAAGAGTGGATGGGGGAGAGGTAATATACATAAACTACTTACACAATAAGAAATGTACAAATGTTAACTACAAAATTAACGAACTGCAGAAGGTTAGCGGCAAATATTCGTGCTACCTTGCAGTGTCGCATAGTGTTATCAGAATAGAATTTGGCATTTAACCAGGCACGCGTACGAAATGTTAAGGAAAGGAACAAGAAATTAAAATTATGAAACGCGGACTCCTGAGTACCTGGCGCACAGCAGTGCGTGAAATAACACGCGATATCACACACTGAAAGCGTTCATAGCGCTCCCTTTTAAGAGCGTTAGCTCTGACTCTTTACGCTTCGGGATATCGTGGGGTCTGCTACCACCCTGAAATCACAGCGCCATCTGCGGCAGCAACTAGAAAGCAGCACATCTCGCATTGAGACTTGTAGCGCCATCTGCAAAAGCATTGTGGAAACAACCACCTGCCTCGTGCCATTGATAACGTCACGGTCCAATATGGTGGTTATAGGTGGAGCTATCTGAGTATGACGCCCGGGGAAGAAAGGGTGGCATAGTTTCGTCTTCTCGAATTCAAAATGATAAACATTGTATACATTCAATTACTAATTGAGGCGTTACCATATCGCACCACAAGCCAAACTCTAGACCCAACTTTACCCCCCTCCCTCTAACGAAGCAAATTTCGTATGCGACGTTTCTTGAGGGGGTGCAACTCGACAACGGGCGCGTTCTTGTTCGCTTTCTTCGTGTAGTAAACCAAACAGCAAACGCTCGTTACTTCAACGTCTTCCAGACGGTAGCACGCCTTTTTGTGAAACCCAGCAATACCTCGATGCGAGCAGATAGAAAATGAAAGAACATAGGGAAAGTAGCTGTTAAGAACTTTGTTTCTTGACAACTTTCTTTCACAAGTTTCTTTGTTTCTAGCAAACTTAGAAGACAACACTCACATTTCAGAAGACGCTGAGGACAACGCCATCTAAATAATCTTCGATGTCAAAATCAATTCTCTGCCTCTTTGTCGCTAAGTTAAAGTTTCTCCTGCTGCAAAGACGCATGTATCTAGAAAAATAAATCATTTTAACTACTCTTCGTGAGTAGTTACCCCAAAATATTGGCGTCGACGCCTACATTCTACTGCAAAATCCGCCGGTAGTGGCGACATCTGGATTTAGTTTTTTTTGGTTTCTTCTAGCTTATAAAATCTTCATTCTCTATGAACATGATTCTTTTGTGACTATACCGCGCAACTTTTCCCCAACAGGCTAGCTCCTTTGTGTCCTCTATGATACTTTATTGGTGGTCCATGCTAGAAAAAAACAAGGATTGCAATTATTTACAAGGTAAACAGTTATTTTGGGTCAATGAAAAATTTTGTCCCGCTTGAACTCAACGGGACAACCTGGTCGATATGAGACATCATTGGGTCGATTTCAGACGGCGCTGTTTCAAGCAGAACGACTACCGGCGACAAACTGTGCAGCATTAATATTTTAGCCTTCTTTTGTGCGGAAAATATGCGCAGAAGTGGCTCACAATGCTGCATGAAACGATTTCTGGTGAAAGGCGCTCATGTTTAAGGTTTGCTGCGTAGTCATTCTAACCTAGGGCTGCTACTCAGCTGATACAACCACGAATGACTGCCCAGGTCTCTTCACTTGAGGTGTTTCAAAGTAGTGTTTATACTAAAAGCTTTCTTAGTTCAAACTATTTGTCACGTACTTTCCTGGCAGAAAATCTTATGTTAGGAAATATTCTTACACTGCCATGAGGACGGTGGAGCTCCTATGTCCACCATATTTTTATAGTGAAGTAAGCACTCCTCGAGCAAGAAGCTTAAACTAGTACCTGCTGCCTGCGCTTCCATATTTGTGACCAACTGCTCACTGCACATAAAAAAAGAGAAGAAAGCAAGCAGGTAATTAACCACAGAGACATATAGGCAAGAACAAACATTATTCTCTCAACATAACTTCTCGCACGGACAGCCAACCTTTGCAGTCCTACCTCAACTCAATAATTTGATTGTTTAATGACTATAATGTACCTCATTGCTACTAAATCATTTCATAAGTCATTCACCTGCCGTGTTCGCATAATCAGCATTTAGTGTTTAAATAACAGCACCGTAGAACCTACGACAACTGAAATAACCTTGATGTTCGCCTTCAATATAGCCTGACATGGAATAATCACATTAATCTAACTTTACCTTATACTAACCTGCTTTACGGGCTTTAGTAACCACAATATAAATTAAGCTGTCCTCAATGGAAAATAAGTTGGGCAGATTATTCTAGTTTAATTATTTCAATATAAAACATTGGTTTATAATTCATTGCTGTTTAACGTCCCGAAGCGACTCAAGCTATTAGGGACGCCGTAGTGGAATGCTGCTGAAATTTCGAGCACCTGGGGCTCGTTAATGTGCTCTCACATTGCAAAGTACACGGGCCTCTCGAATTTCGTCTCCATCGAAATTCGACCGCCCCGCACGGTATCGAACCCATGTCTTTCGGTTCAGCAGCCGAGCGCCATAACCACTGAGCCACCGCGGCAGCTAAATTAAAATTTTGAGCAACCAATGCTCACTCAAACGTTGCAGTACTAAACCATCGTGCTTAGTTGACGACTTCGCGCTTTCGTTGGAAACTACGGAGTTTAAAAATTTTTCATAAATTGCCTCACCATTAATTTATTGAAGACTATTTTCAGCCCCCTCCAGTCATCTCTCCGCTTCCTAACCATTTGTTTAGTTTCTATTGCAACATCGTTCATGCCGAGCACAGCCACACTCGAAAGACTTATCACGCATCGCGACAGATACGAAGCTAGCTAAATTCAAGAACCTCAACCACACTGACAGTACTGTTTAGATCATATTTTTGTGATTTTGTTTTGGTTTCCATTGGTCATGTTCTGCTTTTCAGCGCGCTTCTCTTTGTTTCTCTCTCGCTGTCTTGCATCTACAGGATGATTCGCTTTTGTGTCGTTCTCTATGTTCATATTTTCTATTTTGTGTGTACTTTTTCTTGATTCTGTACCTTGCTGCCATGTTTAGGTATAATCATTTTGTATAGGTTTAATAATTTACATTTGCTGCTCACTACGTAATTTACGCCTTGCCCATTAGAACTTTGATACTTAAGTTATTCCAGTCTATATGATGTCGTTCCAATTATATATATATTTTTCTTTTTGCTTCCAGTCTTTGTTCACGTGTATTTTACATTTCCTTATTGTCGTGCTTCCCCCATCTATTACTCACGTGCAGTGGGCGTTTTGGGCTCCTCGGAGCGAATAAATAAATTACGAGCGCTATTCAACCATTTCAACTTGGCTTCAGAATTTAGGATAGCAGTGGTCACTTTGTAACGTCTAGTTTTTTTTTTTCACCTGGTTGATTCCACATTTTTTGAGAGTTAGGATGCACTCTTTGTAGTCGTAGAAAAACTATGAATGGTGAAATAAAGGTTCCAAAATTTCACTTCGGAGGCTCGAAACAAGATGCCTTTTAAAGAAAACATCAAGAAAAATTTGCCGCGCAGTAAAAGAAAACGCTTTCGCTGATATTGTATTCAATGTATTCCACAGAAAGTTTGAAAACACCAAATAATCACCTTTAAACTTCATGGCTAGAGTGAAACCCTAGAGAACATCAATTTCTCGCTCAGCTTGAGAGCGGTTATCGGGTCGATTTCAATTCCGTCGCCTCAGCGGCTAAAAGGAGTGGCGCGGGGAATGTCTCTTTTGTTTTTTTTTTATACAGAAAATACAGGAAGTAGGGTAAAAGAGTCCCAAAAGCTCTTTATTTTTGTGGTAAATATACCTCTTAGCTATCTGCCCCTCTCGTTCCAAAATATGGGAACGCAATCTTCGCGTGCAGGCGAGATAAAATATTGATGCGTTGAAGTATTTCGCGGATCTCCGAACGGGAACAACAGAAGAAAGAAGGTATGAATCATGGCACGATAAAAGTGGGAAAGTGATTTAAAGGCAAAAAGGGAGAGCCATCAGCCGAGAAGAGATTCTGTGTGGTCAGATAAAATTCACTTCCTTGGTCCAGCTGCAAGTGTTCTCTAGCGTGCA
Source organism: Amblyomma americanum (assembly GCF_052857255.1). Taxonomy (NCBI): domain Eukaryota; kingdom Metazoa; phylum Arthropoda; class Arachnida; order Ixodida; family Ixodidae; genus Amblyomma; species Amblyomma americanum. The sequence continues at coordinate 122,299,506 of NC_135500.1, forward strand.
TCGAACGCGCTGTCTCTCGTGGTTTTACCTTATTCCCATCGTATCCTGATTTGCAAGAGCAAAAGTGAGACAGGTATTACTGCGAAAGCATTATATGGTATTGCCGCGTCAGCAAAAAGTGTCCGCAAATTTTGTCCGCGCGATCCTGCCGTCCTATGTAGATAGATTTGAAACTGTTTACTTGTGTTAGGTGGCGCGTGAGTACATCTTGAAATTGGAGAAACTTGGCTGGCGAATTTAATTATTCAAATAATAAATTGATTTATATAACTAATTTCTGCTTGTGAAACGGTTTTTTTGTGACTTATTCGATGAAAAACGATGTAAATGCGTGATTAGGCTTACATGGTACGAAAAATGAAATATAAGAAAAATAAAATAAAAACAAAGAAAAGAAGGAAGATAAATGAATCAGACGGTAGAGTAAAAATAAAAAAACAATAACGACAAAGTTCAAACATAAAAAAAATTCAAATGGAGGGACAAAGAGAGGAAAGGGACAGGCTTTCTCATTTCCGCTCTTGAGCAGACTTAAGTGCAATCCTGTAGCAATTTTTTTGCTCACAAAGTCGGACAGCAGAAAAGCCGGACTAGCCCATGACCGTAGTGATACTCTGAATCGCTTCTGACGAAGGACCATAGTGTTCGAACCTGACGCTGGTTAGAGCGTACGAGTCTTGAGTCGAACTCTTCACTGGGGAGTGAAACATGAACCACATTTTCAGGTTGAGTTGTTCGAAATTGGGTTTGCCTCAAGAGGGGCGCAGCGGGGTTTGCTGAGCCTCCTCCAAGCACACACCCCTGAAGAAGCCGGGCGCCGGGCCGGGGGTGGCTTGTACCCATTTTTACCGGTGGGTGTCCGGCGGTGGGTTTCGAATCAACCACCTCCCGCCGCCGAAGCGGACGCCCAGACCACTAGTTCGTTTAGAGAGTTAATGGTAGAGTTTTAATGACCAAATCTAAAACTAGTAAAAGCTGTAGTTAGGCGATGTAAGATTGAGTGCAACAGGAGGAAATTGAAATTTATTCTCCAACTGACACTGTATGAAAGAGTAAATTCATAAACAAAGCCATGGCATGCATCATAGAGGAAAATAAATTGTCATGAACATAATGTCTGTGTGCAGTGATGAGGAACATATTTTTGTTGCAAATCATTAATCCATAGAATTTGTGCATTTGACATATTATGCATACAACATCCAATCATTGTCGCCGTGGCTCGCACAAGCGTTGTCGCTGATCTAGTGTCAAATGCAATGCTTTTAGCGCACCGTCATATCTTTTTTGAACTAAAAAAGTTTAAGTTACCATATTAGACTGTCCCAATATGAGCAAGTGAGGACTTGGCCCTCGTCATAAAATATTGATTCTTCCCAAGAAATATCAAAGAGTTAGGAAGGCTGCTAATTCAGCTCGCACATCCATTTCCTTTTTAAGGCATATTTATTCAATATACTCTTTTGAACGAACATCTATTTATAAAGAACTAGGTGATGACAAAATCAATTCTCAGTATTCGAAGATAATTTCGAATAACTGTTCTGGTTCATTCAAGCTTGTAGCAGAGTGATAGATGGCCTGATATCTAACGCACCGATGCAAGCGTTGAACCTTTGACTGTGCAGAGGCAGCTGAGCTGTCCGGCTGCAAACATAAGCAAAACCAGCCTTTAAAACTTAATTGTTGAAATTTCGCCGCGTCGTCGAAAGCCCGCCATGCGGCAGGCCGGCATAGAAGACATGGTGCAAGTCCTGGAAAGCTCGCGCTACTCTGCGGTGAGATCAGTAAAACAAACCACTCCCTTAAAGTCCGGGTCGTGAACGGGAATCAAAGATCAACCATAGGACAAAAGAAGTTTGCTTTGTTCCGCTTCTAAACAGAGCACAACGAAACCAAAAGAAAAGACTCCGCCAGCGGTGCCAGCGACGAACACCACTGCTGCATAAAAAGCGTCCGCTGACAGCAAGCGTGCAGTTTACTACACCGTAACGCCGCCCAGAACTCTTGTGTAGCAACGCTGAATGGTGTTGCTGTCACGTCAAACTTTAGAAATTATAGGAACACAGAATAAATATACCGATCAAGAAATGAATGCGAGAGAAAAACAAACAGGAGGAAACCGCCGTCAGTCGCTAGTGTAGAGAAAAGCACTGATGGTATTAGGTTCTTACGGTATTAACAGTGACTTTGCATAGCGGGCGATCACCAGTAAGGAATGTAGTCTCACGGTGCTAAAGCAGTTTGCAACAAGGAACACTCGAATGAAAAAGAATGGCGATTTAAAAAGGCAGTTACTGACTTGCAAGCGGTTTTAAAATATTCCAAGGCAAGCGGACGCGTATTATGTAAGGTTGTGGTATTGAAGTTTCGTTCTACAAATTTGTACAAGTTGCGATGTAACTGCTTTAGGATCACTACAGTGCGGTGTATTATCTTGTACGTCACTAATTGTAATGCTTAGTTCCACCTTAAAAGCCCGCTTCAGTCCTTAGCGGTTCATGAACGAAACTCATGCGCACAATCAGGGTACCTGTGAATTTTAAGGGTTGTGTTTTTTAAGTTCTTGGTTTTCTACCTCTAACTAATTTTAGCCCAAAACTCTTGCAGCATAGTGCATTTCTATGAAAACTGGCGACTTAAGGAAGTACCCGATCCTTGCAGTGCACAGGAATCTTGGATCCTTTTTGGACCGTCATTTACTTGGCCATCTTTCAATACACGTGAACAAAAGATTATATAGAGATTAATGAACAAGCACCATTCGAAGATGGCATTCCTGACTGTTTCTGAAAAACGCTCAATCAAATGGCAATATCTCAGTTAGAGCTATAGGTGAGTGTTCAATGATCGAACTGTCCATCTCCCAAGGTCTGCGCTATTAAATATTCCCAAAGCCTTTCTCAATGTTCTCAGTCATGTGAACGTTTAATGCGGTAAACTGTGCTCTAGATGTACTACGAAAGCTGCTTTGTGATTGACTAAGCGTCAGCTGCGCTAAGTTACTTTAGGAACAGAGTGCTCGGTTGCCGTATTCTCTGAACCTCGCACAAACTACGTCATTACATAGTTCCTGATTATCTAACTGATCATCGCGTGGTTTCGACAACAGAATCCTTGCTGCCATGCATTCGCGAACTGACAATAAATATGTTTTTCAAATTTCAACTCATGTTGTTTGTTGAATCAGTTACTTGGTATTTATTTAACGAATCTGAAAAATTTTTACGTGGCTCTTGTTGCTATATAGCAGAGGTAGACTAACTCTCGAAACAGTATATGCTCCACTTTTCAGCCGTCGTGTTGATAGTTCACAATTTGATTGAACGACCTTTCTTCATCTCTGCAGGTGTGCCACACAATTTTTTGTTTAAGTGCAATAACCATGATTAGACTTCACTCTAGAGATTACGTTCTGGCACGAGGGATCCTATGAGGTTGTGTACTGATCGCGACCATGCACGTTTTTATTTTTTAAATTTTGCTTCAGGTTCACAAAGGAAAGGGGAAACACGCGATCATTTTTATTGTTAGTAGTACCAACTGTGGGGGCTTTTGCCGTCACCAGCAGACTGTTTTATTTCAAGGGCACAGCTTCGATATATATTAGCTTCAATGCGCAAGCATTGCAGACACGAAAGCGTGCCTCACTGTTGAAGGCTATCATTAATTTTTTCTCTGATGTTACCAAATGCAGCATTTCATACATCCGCAGTATTTCGAAGGCCTCAATAAGCCTTAAATACTCTGTCACACGAGCCTAACCGTAGACAGACTGAGATTATACCGAAGAAACCACACACAGAACTTGCACATATATTCAGAGTAGGTCTTATGAACACTGGTATGCACTGTGGCAATGCAGTACTAGCGGGATGTTTAGGAGCCTAAACAAATAACAACATCAAGGAATAATTCAAGAACATGTTCTCTATATGGAAAGGATTGACGATACCCGTGATCAGAGTGCGTGGTGATATTCTTAGGAAATGATAAGTCTGCTAACTGCAAAAATCTCACTTATCTGTATTGTGTGGTGCTTCTACGCTCCACTCTGTTATTTATGCTAATTATGAATAATAGGTGATATTTTTGGTCGTCTGACGTCAGAGCACCGAGGCCTTCAATTACTATTGTCATATCCAGTCTGCAACCATGGGTATTGTTGTGAGCGTCGATTGCTGCTGCATCTCATGTATCAGCACAACGATATATACTTGGTTTCCGTTTACACTGGCGCATATCCCGACCATTGTATTTCAGAAGCCCTTAATTAGGCAGTCAGGTACATAAAGCAGCTTTTCAAGAAACTTATTGCAGAGCTTCATTTTTTAAAGTTACCTTTACGTCATTTAAGATCCTGTGAAGAGAACACATCGATTTCTCCAAACCATTGTTTTTTAATCTATGACTCGCCCCCCCCCCCCCCCACACAAACACATTGGTGACATGATTCGCAAGCTGTGCTATCAATAAGTTGTCAGGCCAGAATGTGACAAAATACCTTTTCTGTTTCGCTGGGCTTACAAGCTGTGTTCCAAACACATTCAAACGTGCGTGCTGTTTCACCTGACAGACATTTTCTTTCATTTCCTGTTTTTTTTGTTGAAAGACATCATGGGCATTTTTTCCCGTTCTGCGTCACTGAGCTAATTCATTAACTACACCCATATGATCTATGCTCACTACAAAGAATGGGGTGCAGTGGACAGTCCACCATTTGTGTTTTGCACTTACTAGTAGATATTTAACGTATCCGCTTTTCTTACATCTCTATCAGTTTGTTTACAAACGTTTTTGTAATTCGTGCCTTAACCATGGAAACGCCGCTCTCTTTTTTTACTCGACGATGAAAGTGGCTGCTATTGGGCCTCCGTTGGAAATTGTAGATGGCTAGTGGCAGGCAAGATGAAACGCCTCTACTACCAGGGTAACGCAAGCAGCCGGGCTACCATCGCGTACTCGGTGGTAAGTGATGACTCCTTGACAAACTATGGATTCGTACGGCTCGTTAACAAGAAGGGCAAGAGAAGACTGCGCAGACAAGGCTCGCCCTCAGCAAGCACGTATACGGTCATCATGGCGCGAGGTACACCGGCACATACCGTCTTGTTTGTGTCGCAAACACCAACCAACCACCTGCTGAAACGGCAAGCCACATCTATGTTCCTTGCAGGCCTCGCTCTTGGATGGATCAAAGACGTGTGAGTCAACCTCTGCAGAAACGTAATCGCCATTAATGTCTTCGAGCAGAGCCTCCTTGAAAGTGCGACCACGATCAGCAATCTTGGTGACATCGACGTATGCTCTCATATCCTCCAGGACAGCGGCACTAGGGCTGGCGTCATTTACAACAACGACATAGCCATATGTGACGCTGTTTTACCTATGGTAATCAAGTCATTTCCTACAGCATTTCAAAATTACAAGTACGATGCCCCGGCAGGTCTAAATCTATCAAGCTGACCTTCAAGGGCGAATTCATGTCATCGTATACGTTAGGCTGCGTACTTTCGAAACCTGGTTCGGAATTTCATACCCAAGCCACTTAAATGCCGGATGTGCGTCTGGATCGGGCGTGTGAAAGGCATGTGCAATAACAAAACGATATGCTCTAGATGATCCGACTCACATAGCGTCGACATTTGCTACGCAATACTCATGCAGTGCGACAACTGCTGTGGCCGTCACGAATCTTCATCGAAAGCCTGTCCACGCCTAAAGAAGGAAAGTGCAGTGCTGAATCAAATATTGCGAGATCATTCTATGCAGAGACGTCGATGCTAAGTTCGACGAAATCGTTTGCGTCGCCGAAGGTCCTCTAGTAAAGTATTCAATTTTTTTAGGAAGACACAGACACTCTTGAAACTGAAGAAATGTCGTCATCGTAGCTACAATATACTGCACGTGCCGTTACGGCACTTTCTGAGAGTGGTTAGGAGTGTCATAGAAGAGCTGTCAATTTTTCGCGAGCGTTTTTACAATCTTGTTCAAAGTTCTAGGAAACTTCCTTCTTTGTTTCGCGGGGATAAAATTTAGGTAGATGTCTAGGCCATTGAAAGCATTCAGCGTAGGTTTCGTTGCACGCTTCACCACGGCTGCGGAACAATGGTGGACTGGCACTGCTCAGCATAAGAGCTAAAGCATTACATGCCTAATTCTGTTCTACATTTCTCACGGATTCTCAAAAAACTCAAGTTTATTAACATCGTAAGTATTACGTCTGAGAAAGAACACGTTGTATAAGATTTCAAAGCCCACATTAGTGAAAGAGATTTTTACAAACACAGAAATCACAAGTGTCTGGTCAAAGCAAATTAAATTATTTTAAGTTGCCTAATCAAGCACATTCTCTGACGGGCCAGTGCTGCATTAAAAGCTGGAAATCCCGTATAGAGGGCTATACAGCCGCGGCTCCTATTTGTCTCAGTCGGCAGTTATTTTCGCTAGAGCGCTGCAGACGTCCCAATATTTTACTCGTATTTTATCAAGGTCTTCTCAGATATGGCATGAATCTCATTCCTGCCGAAACGGACCTAGCCAGCTTTTTAGAATCTTAACTTGACCAGCAATTTGTAAAGCTGGCTTGTCTGCACTAATACTCTACTTGCGGCGGAGCACGCTCTACAGGAGAACTGGAATTTGTCGAAAGGCCCTTGTATCGTACCGAGTAATAATAATAATAATAATAATAATAATAATAATAATAATAATAATAATAATAATAATAATAATAATAATAATAATAATAATAATTGGTGTTTTGGGGAAAGGAAATGGCGCAGTATCGGTCTCATATATCGTTGGACACCTGAACCGCCCCGTAAGGGAAGGGGTAAAGGAGGGAGTGAAAGAAGAATGAAAGATGAGGTGCCGTACAGGAGGGCTCCGGAATAATTTCGACCACCTGTTGATCTTTAACGTGCACTGACATCGCACAGCACACGGGTGCCTTAGCGTTTTTCCTCCATAAAAACGCAGCCGCCGCGGTCGGGTTCGAACCCGGGAACTCCGGATCAGTAGTCGAGTGCCCTAACCACTGAGCCACCGCGGCGGGTACGTACCGAGCGCCAAAACAATTTTCGGAACACATCTTAAGGCTTTGCGAAGTGATTAAATTCTGCTGGATACTATGTGCAGTTCTTTGCCATGCCCTTCCCTTTCTTAAAAAAACGACAAGCTGCTGCTTTCTGAACAGGAGATTAAAGTTACTGAGTATTTGCCCCTTAATAAATACAGCCTACGCCAAGGCGGATATCACGAAAACAATATTTGCCTTCGCATACGTTTTGAAATTCCTTTGCGACATTGCCAAGAACCAAACTTAAGTGAAGTTTTAAAGACCTAGGGCAGTAATATATATGCTCTAATATGGGTTAAGGACTCCTTGCAAATTTCAGCTGTCTTGGTTCATGCGACAATGCCCAACACCCAGCTCGGTCTGTTAGAGGCAATTCGCACTTTGGCAGCCTCGCAAAGTCATATTCGCACATGTCGATTGTCAGCGGAGCCGATCTCTTTATAATCTCGGGCAACGACGTGTCAATCAATATTACTTTGGAATAAAGGAGGTAATTTAAATTGTACTAATTTCAAACCCATAACCTCGTAGGCCTCCATTTATGGCCATATGCGGACCTTTACCTGAGCTACGTCGCCATTTTGCCGTTAATTAAAGGGTGCGTGATTGGAGCTGTTTCATGCTATTAGCTCTACTGCAACAAATGGCACTGTTCCAGGCTGGTTGCTTCTCCAAGTTCACCCTTTTTGTACATCGCTTCTAATTATGAGGCAAATAAGTAATATGGTAAGATACTGATATCAGCACATCGATTAGAATAGTGTAATATGCTGATGTATAAAAAAATTGCTTTTAATGTTTTTTTCTGCGCTCGCAACGAGTGGTTAAAACTGGCAAACTTGGGGCTGTTTGTGACAATAATTTCCAGACAAATGCGGATTATTTAAAGATGTTATAGTGAATATATTTATGGGAATGGCATGACCATAGTATGCGCAGCAACATCTTACTTTTAAAGTTTGTCCTATAGTCACACTCAGCAGCGAAGTCTGCCATAGGAAGCCAATGGTGTGCGTTTTTTGACAATAAATGACAGAAGACTAGATGCGCCTCTATGAAGAACCTGCTGATATATTGATTGTAACGGCAGAACTTTATTATACACGGAGAAAGTGCGTTCATACACAACTTCCCTCTGAAAGAATTCACTTTCCTTTATAATTGCTTGGCATGAATTCCGCTTACGCGCCAGAATGTAACGAAGCACATACTGGTAATAAATTGAGATAAAGCGAAAGTCTGCCATACAAATTTGCATCAAGACATCGAAAAAGCCCTCTTTGCGATTGCACAATGGAAACAGAAGAAACTGGTAAGTCGGTCTGTAGGAGAGAAACATGTGCATGGCCGCCTACAGCTAAAAGCCAAAGGAGAAAAAGATACAAGTGCCTTCAACGACTAACAGGGCCGCCAATATGAATGACAGGACCTGAGTAGAAAAGCAATAAACCATATGTTCGTTTCTATTTCTTTCCCCTTTACCTTCTGTGCGCATTCACCACCATACCATGGCGCCTAGTACGAGCATCGACTCGGTCGAGTGAGATGCTCGCGATGCAAAGAGAGAAAGTGACAATGATATATCGTTTGCAGAGGGGCGCTACTCGATAACGAGGTTTCCGTCCTCAACTCGGCAGTCATGTCTCTAAATCTGTTTTACTGGGCCCTGGCAACCACACCTTATCACTCCAGTGGTCTGAAGACACACCAACAGTATCGTTTCTTACTACCGACCGACTTCTTATCATAAATCATTGGCTGCAGCTTGCACGGGCTCCCATTATCTTATTGATCTAATCGCCGATTTGCTCATTAGCGGCACTCCTGCTCGTCATCAGGTAGAAAATCACATTCACATTATTGGGTCTTGCTGTTATGTGGTTCCAGGCACTGCCTGGCATGCTGGATTTTCAAGCCTACTGGTTCAGGACGGCCTAAAGTTATATACGAAACTGCCTGCTTTTGAAAAGGCAGGTATTTTCTGGATAGAGGTTCCGCTAGTAAATGCACAGCCAGAATATAAGCTTAGTATCATAAGAATTTATCAGGGACATGCTTGTTATTTTTGCTGATGATATAATCAAAATTGTGGATGGTAAGGGCGCCAGGAAGATGATAACTATCTGCGCTGTTTGTTCGCTTTTCGACTCTGTACTCGGTACTCTGCGTCAACTTTCCCTGGTACTGGGGCGAAACCTACAGAGTTTAAACACGCCCTTTCGTTCTGCACAGCTGATTGTAGTCGCCGGTTGAAGTTACTAGTTTCCAGTTAAAAAATGGAAGACCTGTAAACCTCGTAATTAAAGGCATTATGCTGGATATCTGCACTTTTAAAACGTAGTCAAGGCAAAAAGAAAATATTTTGAATATAACAAATTTTTGAGCACATCCGGTTTCACGCTGCTTTTACAGATGGCACCAACTGCATCGTCCACGGGGCTAATCAACCGCGCAGCGAGCAACGTGCCAGGTGGCCATCCTGAGGCCTAAGTATCAGCGTAAAGACAGTTGCAGACGCTCTGACCTTGTCCCTCTGTGTTCCTGTAAAAATATATAAAGCGCACTCAGGACAACGGACAAGGAACACAAAACAACACAAGCGCTTGTGTTGTTTGGGCTTCCTTGTCCGTTGTCCTGAGTGCGCTTTATATATTTTTGCAAGATGAAATACCAAAAAGCTCAAATGTCGATTCTCCCTCTATGTTCATTGGCAAAATATATTGTTGCCGAGTAAATTACAGACAACGTAATTTTGCCTGTTCGGTTTATTACCCCCAGTGAACAGGTGAGAGCACTTCGTGTTCTTTTGCTGCTTTTTAACAAGCTAAATTCAAAGATTCAAAGATTTTATTTCTTCCTTACGAAAAAAGAGGAAGCAGAGGCAAAAAGCCTGTTGCGCCTGACGAGGCCCCATCTTCCTTGTATAGTTTGCAGCAGAGCGCAGCGGTAAAAAAAATTGAACATGCTACATTGGCGGCCACTGTTCGGCTTTACCTTATCCGCAACAATACCACGTGGTCCATTAATATTCGCAGTCGCACTTAAATATGAAGCATTTGTTATTTCGGTAGTAATGTATTTCATACCTGATAAGTCAACGAATCGCTTACTAATTTTAGAGCACAGGAGAAGTTTCCACTTATCACTGCAATAAACAGGCAGGCACTTTACGCAGAAGGCAATGTCAGCAAGAGCAATTTTTGCAGACAGGAGGTGAGCGTGTATAGATACAGTAGAACCACGTAAATTTGGAGTTCAGGACAGCGCAAATAAAGTATAGGTTATCGGGATGTCTGAATACACGAATGGCTTCCTAAAACTATGACGAACTGTTCGTTTCATAGAAGATATATTTGGTGAAAACTTGGCTGGTGGTTATCTGCTCTTCGGATAAAAGCTGGGAGAAAACACTCACGTATGGCAGTTAGATAAGGCATTTACTGCATGCACACTGTCACGGATGTCAACGCAGAACTGTTTCAAAATGCTAAAAGCCGCCGCGACCTCGTTCACCATGCTGCTCCGCGCTATCAGTGGGAAATGACGTCACTGCGTGTAAAGTCTATCCACTGCACAAGCTGTAAACAGCGTATGACGATTGCGTAGCTTCGGAGCACTAGAAAAATAGAAGAACCACTGGTACAGAAGTGAGGGAAACACGCGGCAGTAATGGAAAGGCGAGATGCCTGCCGGTGCGAAAATGAAAGAACTAACGACGCTCCCAGAAGGGCCTTGAAGTGCGAAAAGCTACACTCGGCTGGCCGATGCATGGGCGGGCCAATTTCTCCGCGTAATAGAGCAAACCAACTGAAAGGCGAAACCGGCAATATGCGACCACGCTAGTTTTCGACGACAGGACTCTCAGAACGACGTAGTGCCTGCCGCTGCGTTAAGTTTGCGGGCATACGGAGCTCGCAGCTGGCAAAGGTCAAGATTAATTCCAGAGACATGGAAGAGGTCTTTTCCCTTTAGCGGGCATAGTAAGGTTGGTGATGATGATAATGACTGATCTCATGCAATTAAGGTTCGAGAAAGGATATCTGGATATCGCCCGTTGTGCCCAGTAAAGCGTGACACAGCTCCCTAACGGAGGCCCGTCCGAATTTAGCGATGTAGACTAAGCAATGACTGGATTAATGAGCATCAGCTCCAAAGACAAGTATGGTTTTGGCCGTAAGTGCGCCAGCAGGATGAATTAGCACGGTTTCCGAATAAGGGGGGTTGAATTAACGATGTTCTGCAGTATTGACTGTTATAAAAACAATTTATGTAGGAATCATCTGTGTTCTTGTCATCATAATTCGCATAACTTTGACAAACAGCGTCTGGATGCGGCGAACCACATGCAACAGAGCGAACGATGTAGTTCCATGCGCACCAAACTTTCTGGGACTAGTTCGTGGCGCCACCGATGCGTGGCGTCCATTATTTGAAAATGGCTGATAGTGTGCGGGCGCTTCTAAATATATAAACGTGCTGTAGTATGTTGCCTTTCTACTTACAGTCCACATTCACAGAAACCACAATATCAGAAAACAACTGCATCAGCCGGCATGACAAATTTGAGGTGTACTGAAATTTATTTTTATTGCAGATTGTGCTGCATGCTTCTCCGCAGAAGGCTTTTATGGGCGCAACTGATTCATCAGACCAACGTACAATGACAAATGAATAAGCGTCAGTATCCAATGATCTAGTCGTAGTGACGTCCAATGAAGCAACTGGACACCAAGGAAACGGTCATCTGATAATTGTCGACACACTGTTGGCCACCACTTAAAACAAATGAAAGCGCAATGCCACCTACCGGGCGGCAGTAGAGAGGTTAACAGAGAGCATGAATTTCCCAGCGTCAAGTGCAGGTTTCACTTGCTAGCGCCTTAGTTTGTCTTTTGTACTCGTTTTCCGCGTTCTATCACAAGAGAAGCATGCAATTCAATAGGTAGGTAGGAAAAACTTTATTTAAAATGCCGGCAAGCTGGAGGAGATTCAATGCCATCCAAGCTAAAAGCGCCTTGCACCAGGAACTCCTAGTAAAGAGAAGTTTGCAAATCTGTCTATTTGCACTGACCTGATAAGTGTCGAATGAACTACAGGGTACCGAAGCGCACTTAGGTGAGTACCTTAACATATCGGATGCAGGTTGCTAGAATGAAACTACCACAGCGGTCACCTACGACAAGCACCATTGTTTTTATGTTATGTTAACGAATTAAGTATTTATTATCACAAAGGTTTAAACCGGAGAGGGGGCTACAAAAAATTCTAACAAGAAATAAACACGAACAGGAGCAAGAAAACTTATAAATAGTGCTTTGTCTATGTTTCAGAAGAACATTTTGCACGATATGAAGAACTTGTGCATGATTTGCGATTTTGTCAGCGAGGGTATGTGTTTCTCGTAAGGATACTGGCCATTTTCACACAAGGCCTAACTGAATCCTTCGGCAGTGCCCTGGCTTAGTGACCGCGGCAAGGAATAAGATTTTGAACGCGGCCATCATGATTTTCGTAGACCTCGGGGAGGTTTTATATTTCAAATAAAAAGAAGTCGCTTGCGAGCAAACAAGTGCTCTTAAGGAGTCAAGAGACTGCTCCATCGAGTGCGATGGAAACGCTGGTGACTGATCGGTGACCTTTGTGTGTAAGGTGCGCTTCGAAATACCACTTGGGCGAGCATCCATCTTCATCTATCAACGCCCCTGCGACAGAGCGGTACGAGCGGAGACAACAAGCGTCGCCGGCTCGCAAAGAACGCGTTGTGGTCGTGGCCTCGAAAGCAAGCAGCCACGTCTGCAAAAAAAGTAGAAAAGAAAGAGCTTCCCTACCCAATCTGCAAGAACCCTGCGAAAACCTCTGACGCCTTTAAGTTGTTTTTGCTTACGACACTCTTGCGTCTTGTGTTGAGTGCGTCTTTTTTAGAACGAAACGGCAGCAAACACGGCCATGAAAGCCGTGAAAGAACTTTTACGTAGCCGGAACTCCGGATATCAATGTCCCTGGCTCCATCATACTGGAAAAAAGTTTGGTCCTCGATAAAGTAGACGCCGAGGTGGAGCCGGCGCTGGCTGTCTACGTTTCGCGGTGTGGCGTAAAAATACGGTGCCAAGCTCGAAACTGCTCAAGATATTGCCTTCGGATATGCATCCTCTGCGGCAAGAACTATAGGAGATAACCTACCCCTGGAGGTTATCCCTCTTCCGCCACCAGCGCTCAGGCAGTCACTGAAGGTTCTGCGCAAGGGCGAAAATGTGTTCTGTTCTTTCTTGTTATGACCTTGTCATTACAGTCGTGAATTTCAGGCTGAATGAACAAAGAAAACAGAAAAGAAAGAAAAAACTTTTATTTGATATTTAGGTATGTAACTGAACTCATCAAGACTTGAGTCGCCATTAATTACCATCGACATAGATGACTGAACGTAATAAAATGAAAGATCTATTGTGATGCCATGAGGTGACAAAAATTAAGAAGTATTCTTATCACTGTTTTGTTTTTCTTTTGCCTTCACGCAATTCCTGTTGTAGGCGCAACTCGAGAGGAACAATCAACCCAGCTAAGCTTTCTTTGCGTTCAGAAAGTTTCCTTCACTCAAGAAAAAAATTCCTCACGACGATTATGATAATCAGAAAATCCGTCTTGATCTAAGGAGGCCAAAAATACAGGCGCCAATTTGTGTCATAGGTCGAATTATACTGCCTGACATGAATGAGTACTCCATGCATGACATTACGGAGTCACCCGTCGTTTTCTGTACATGTGCGTTTTGTTAGCAAATCGAAGTTTTGAAGCACAGCCGATAGTTCTCCTGTTTCGTAGAGCTTGTGTGCGGAACTCTGTTTGATGGTGAGATTTTTAAATTTAGCATTTCTTTTTTCTTTAGGGCAGAATGAAAACCGAACCCCTGATTTAAGTTGCAGAATTTTCCTACTGTACATCCGTTGTTTTACTACAGGTACGATCCATGCGCAATTGCTATCGATCAGATTATTTGTACCGCTTAATTCAAGTGAGGACACTAGAACTTAAAATGACAGCGTTCACCTAAAAATGTATATCTGATATTAGCAGAGAAAAATGCATTGCACTTCACCGCAGACAGAGCACAAAACCTATGCTGAACTACAGATACTGATGTAGACAAAAATTAAAAAGAGCAGAGAATGCTTTCCGGCTTGTTGCGATTGTGGTCTGGAACTTCTTCGTTCACACTTGTAATGTGTCTGACTTCTCTGCAAGGTGAATGCATGAGGAGAAAAACAAATTGTGAAAAATAATTTGTGAAAAGCAAAAAACTGAGGAAAGAATAAGGATACGTTATTTTGCACGAGATACTGTAGAACGAAGGTTAGCATAGCTAATAACAATGTCACTTAGCCTCAAAATACACTTAAAAATACATTTGAAATACACTCCTCCCCACCCTTGCATTTGTTTTCTCTTCGTAAAGCAGTTCTTTCGGAATGCGTTTCCCAGGTGAGGATAATATTTCCGCTTGCCTCACTTTTTCCATGTCTGCTAAACCCCTGATGAGCTGCATTTGAGACATGACCACGGTTCATGGCAGGGACAAAAATCAGGCGTTTGGCAGCAGGTCCAATTCTGTATGCGAAAAAAAATGAGAAGGGTATGAATTCTTTTACAAAGCACAAAACATGTATAAACTACGCAAACATTCGTACTTTAGCTAGCAACATGTCGCCCAGCTCCTTTGGCCAATGGGCCTCCTAACGCACTCAACGACTTCATCCTCAACATGGCTGCACCGCCTCAGTAGAGATCAGTCTGGATGTGGATTTCTGACCTAGGTCGCAGGGTGAATGAAACCAGTAGAGATGGTTTTGGTGCCAAGCGGCGGAACGATGTGGAATCATGGAGTGGTTCTTCTCTCCTGGCCACCGCGATTCGTAGTGAACCACGCAGTTTGTGACTGAAAGGATGAGGTAGAGGTGGTTTCTAGCTGTTGCTACACAAAGTCTGGCGCAAAGAGCGCACATGCTGTTCTGTGCTCAAGTTGAAGACGAACAGCAGAAACAACTTATTCCTGTGCCATAATTATTTCTATGTGCACCGAGGAGTGAAAGAAAATAATTTGAATCTGCACTTTTGCTTCTATGCAGTACGGCTTCATCCACTGCGCTCTCGAAGATCTTGTGACAAAGAAGTTTGGAGCAGAAACATGGAAGGAGTTGCTGTAAGTTGCTACCTTAAGCCCTGTTCATCAAAAACATTGAACTTTCGGTGAAGCTGACCCTGCGCCGTTCAAATCAGCAAATGATTGTCATCATCTCTTTCTGCTCTCGTTAAAAGATTTAACAAAGGAATGCGTCAAGAAAGTCGATGCCGTATTTACTTCATTATAATGAGAGTTTTCGCAAACAAAGCCGGTATAACACACGAAAGCTGGAAGCTACAGGCGGGTCGTTAAGAAATTAAGAAGAGCAACCGCCTTCCAAAAGAAAAACAGAGGCGACTGGTACGTAAAGACGCTAAAGACGAAAGGGGGTGCTTCTGTTCAAAGGGCCTCTTTGGCGTCTTTGTGATGTTAACCGTACATGTATTCAAAAAACTCTTTTTTAGCACAGTGAAGTCGAAGTGTACAACTTCAGCGTCGTGAATGTCAGCTTATTAATTTTACTGAAGAGAATTGTTTTAATATTATTCCGCAATTTCTTACCACTACGGCAAATGTTGAATCTTTGTAGTATGGGACTGAAGCTTAGGCTAACGAAAATACTTGAATTGAGGCGTGCGCGGCGAGCTTTAGAACGTAAACTGATCGGAATAACGTTAGTAGGCAGGAAAGAGCAGAGTGGGTTACAGAATAAGCGCTAGTGAATGATAGCTTTGCCGAAATCAGGGAGGTAAAAGCGACTTAGGCGCGTCATGCAAGGGGGAGAAAAGCTAACCTATGGTGCGGAAACGTCGTGGAATATATCACAAGGAAATAAATGTAAGAAGCGATGGCTGAGAATAAAGTGGCAAATGAGATTAGGTGTGAATGTGTAGGAAAATATCGAGCTCTGCTGGCGTACCAGTGCCCCCCTTGTCTCTTCCCTTTCCCATTATTCACTGCCATTCATTTGTGAACATTGTGCTGCTAGAGAATATTGGGGTTGCCGTTGTCATGCAGCGGTATTAACCGTGGTTTTATCTATGATTATGTTGACCATGTACTGCTATGTCGGTTTGTTGATAGGATTTGTGATTTTTCTTATGGGCATCGTGAACAAACTGCAGTCACATTTGAAGGGGACGCTAAAGAAAAATCGAAATTGGCCTGTATACATAGATTACGGTATTCTAAAGAAAAAAAGGCTACTTTCAGGAGATCCGAGCTTATACAAGCTAGAAGAATATGAACCATCAAATAGAGATGTCGCCTTTACCGGCTAGTTTTAAAGGTATCCTGCTGCGCGTCGACACAGTGTTTTTCGCAGGTATCACAGAAGCTAAGCTACACTACCTGTTGTTTCAAGAACAGCTATCACGAAGTCTTTCTCGGTGTAGACGCCAAGAGGTTTACTTCAGCGGCGGGAAAGCTTTACGTGCCAATTTTTCGCCAACAAATGCGTCTTCTTGATACGTACAGACATCAATATAGCCAGAAATATCCAGGGAATCGGTTTTTAACAAAGCCGAAAATTGCATAGATTTGAACTCAGTTCTGTTTTTAATATCCCTGTGGGGGTGTTGTCCCCCATGCAGGGAGAAGTCGGGCATCACGATGCACGGGGCCTCCTTCTTGATGCACAAGGTGTACACGGACGAAATGACGCTCAAACTGGTGGGCGCCGCCTGCGAGGTGCTCGGTGAGTGGGCTGCCTTCTTTTCCTCTTGGCTCAAAACAACACTGCAGGAATATTTCTCGGCTTTCGTTTACTATGCAGTGCAATGGCGCACGTTTTGCGCAGTCGTGTAGTGCTGTGCACAACGGAATAAAACAGGTCGTAATCGTAACATCAATGAAAAATTCCTCAGAGCCTGAGAGGTATTCGGCGTTTCCCTTTAACCGCGTTGTACAGCTACACGATAAGCTTGTGAACAAAATCTTCAGGTTGCTGAAAAAAAAACTAGGGGTTATGAACACGCTGTGCAAATATTGAGAGGTTCAATTGAACCATCGATTGAATTCGTAGCAAGCACACTCCATTTCTCTAGAATTCCACGAGAAATGGGTTCCTGCGTTTGTCAAACTGTTTCATGATTATCCGTAGAATCACGAAAGGTTTCTTTACTGACCCCGAAAATATAAAAATCTCTTTACAAAGCTTGACAACGCTGCTGACGGTCATAGGTAGGCAGAAAATGATGTGGTATTACATATAAGCATCAGTTAAATGAACTGAACTCCTTCCTCTCAGCCAAACAGACACTTTGCAACGACATGTTTCTTGTATTTCGGCTGATCATAAACCGAGATAGCGTCTCCACGAAAGCGACAAGAGCTACCTCAGCATGCCTTCACCGCAAAAAAATTATGGGCGACCCTGTTGGAGAGAGGTTGGGCAGGTGGTTCTTAATAATCGCAAAGTGAACAAGTGAAGGGAAAGCCTTAGGGTGCTTCTTGGCAACGTTTAGACAAGAGCACATGTCTTCACCGCTTTCGACAAGTCCTATTGTCCAAATGTCGGCAAGTACCTTGATGCTTTACCACCCCCTTCCCTACGTTTAATTTCTGTTTATGGGAGGAGACCCGTCACTCGCTGTAGTAGGCGCTACAGAATGAGAGAAACCTGCGTGAAAGCAGTTTTTGCGCTCATTTTCCTGTTTCTTCCAGCGCTGTAGCATCCACACGGGCATTCCTGCACTTGGCGTGCTTGGTTATCCCAGCCAGAGTAACAAATTAACCGCCTGGCTGGCTGAGACTGCAGGAGCACAAGGAATCCTGGAGAGCTCTCTCCTCGATGGAGAATTTATAATACCTGATAGTTCCTAAGTAGTCAGCGCTAATTTGTCTCAAGGAGCGTCAACTGCTATATGGTATGTAAATATATGATATATACGCCCAGAGCAGTCAGGGATTATTATTTACAATGCACTGGTCACTTATTAATTCTCCACCGCTCCATTCTTACAGACTGAAGCAAAAAGTAAAATTTCATTATTTAATGGTTTGTATCATTCGACATCACCGTCCGCGAACAGGTAGTTGAGTAAATTTCTGGACAAATACCTTGGGCAACTCGTGTATTTTCATTCGACTTGTGCGACTAAGCTGCTGAGTATAAAACAGCGAAAAATCTGTACTGCCTTCACGTCTTCTCCGGTGCAGCGCTATGCCATTTATGAAATACATTTGTTTATGTTCAAGTAGTGGACAAGAAAACAGTCAATTGGTTTGCTTTATATAAAATATAGTGTCTTCAGCTTTCCGTCAAAATCTGTATTTACTAGAGCAGTCAGAAAAGTTATCGGTGCGAAGATGGAAGAGAAAATGCGGTATTATTGACGCCATTGTTATACATTTGAAATTAAGAGTTTTAAGAAAAATCCACACGGCAACATCAGCAAATTATGTGAAAAATACAACCCATCTGTTAAAGGATTCATTTTCATGCTAACAAACCCTAAGCATCACTAAATAAGTAGAAGTAAAGACGGCTACTGCGAGGCCTCTCAGTTTGTTTCACATCAAGGTGAAAAAAAAAACGCCTTTTATTTCAAATTTGCACTCAATGTTGTAACTGACCCAACAAATCTCATCTTCACTAGAGGTTGCTCTATGGCTGCGAAGTAGAGAAATTCCTGCTCATCTAGCCACGTGGACAGTATTCGATCATGCTGCGCCATTATTTGAATGTTGTCTTATGAAGGGTACCACCAGTCTCGACCAAAATTACTGCGAACAGCAGCTTCTTCGCTATCTCCCTAACAAGCACGTTTGGTGGGTTTTAACACACAAGATAGTATACACACGACAGTATGAGGCCTAGAAAGTGACACCAACGCAAAAAAAAAGATGACGACGGATGTAGTAGTGACCACGATGACCAATCATGCCCCACAATTTTATTTTGAGCCTTCCGCAGGCACGCGGGAAGTGATCAATCAGAAAGCACCGTTAGACACGGAGAGCACTGTGTCAACACAGTTGCTGTTGCCCTGTCTTACGAAGAGCTGGCCTTTGTGTGTGTGCTCAAGTGAATGATTACTTTGCCTCGGACAGCATACATATATACAAGCAGCTGTGTACCACTGGAAATAAATCTCTTGGCAGTTCAGCGTTCCTTGTTGCCGCTGAATGGTCCGTCATCAAATTTTCTCGAGCTGCACTAATTTTCTGCCTTGTCTCACCAGTACGCGCTTCACCACTTTTGTATAATAATAAAAGACACGCGTATTCCACGCGGATGTTTGAAAGTCAAACTTGGGTATACAGGCCTGGACCTTGACACTTGCCTGGAGGCATTCGGCGAGCACTTCCTGTACTTCTGCCAGCAGCACGGCTACGACCACATATTGCGTGTGCTGGGTTCCAACATGGCCGACTTCCTGACCAACCTGGACAACCTTCACGACCACCTGGCTTCCACCTACCCTGGAATGCGGGCTCCATCCTTCCGCGTCACGCCAGGACCCAGTGGCCAGATCCTGCTGCACTACTACAGCGACCGGAAAGGTTCGGCGTGTCTATTATCCCCTCGATCAAAGCATATAGTTTGAACAGCATTTGAGAGCTTATGGCACATTTCGTCTAAAAGCATCATAAAAACGAAGAAAGCACTGAGATGACGAAAGGTCCTACTCTCAAGTCGGATTGTTTCTTTATCCGTCTGTCTTCGTCCATACTCGCAACTCGGACCATTTATTCGTCTTTCTCTTTTGTCACTACTTGACTATGAATACATACAAACGCGCTCAGCAGTTGCGAGTAAGCGCTTGTGTCTTCTCAGTCCTATTTTTGTATTCTTCTTTGTGAAGCCTCTTTACCATGAATCTTTTGTCCTAGGTTCTATCGTCCTCAGTAAGAGTGATTATTTGCCAAGCGTTTCAGGGTAGGACGGTAAGGTTCGATACTGAAACATACTTATTTTGATTTTCGAAGGTGTGCGTAAAAAATTAGTACCCTTTCCACTTTTATTCCCCATGTCGATTTTCCAGGAAATCTTGCAAAACATTGTTTTCTTGTCACACTTCTGCAAAAACATGCAGCTTCCTCTTGAAGCTGCATGTTTGAAGGGCTCTTCAGTTTGAAAGGCTGATCACGCATGACACGAAATAAAACGAGCCCAGACTTTTTGTAGTTGGAGATCGAGAATAAGTTGTTTGAAGCCTAGAACAAACAGGCAAACGAAGTTTGCATTGTGATCATGAAGAGAAGGTTCAAGAGACTGATCAGAGAATACACAGAATAAAATTACCTCGGACATTTTTAACAGCTGGAGACTGCGAATATGTGGTTTGAAGCCTGGAACAAAAAGAGAAAAGTATGCATTATAATCATTGAGGAGGATGTTCAAGATGTACACCTTGGGCAGCATAGGAGATGAAGGAGGAAGAATGTGTTTTTAGCAAATAGGAGTCGCACAGCCTCACCAACAGCATTGCCAAAATCCGCGATATCGTTTCTTATAGCCTGAGGTGAAGCATCTTACTCCAGGAAAAAAAAGCTGGGGACACAAAATGCTGGAATGCACTGTTTGCGAATAAGCCAAATGAGACTGTCTTCAAAATGTAATAGGCGATTATTTCTTTTTGTGCTATCTCACATACAAACTAGATGCCTAGGTCTTCAAGAAAAAAGACCTGATAAAAAAAGAAACATAAACAACGGTGATCAAGTAAGCAACCACTCGGTGAAGGGAAGGTCAGCCAGGGCATCACGCTTACCCACAACTGCAATAGGTTTACAGTCATACTTCGTCAACGTTGCGAAGACGGGGGCGAATGGTTGTACACTTTTGTTCACTGCATGCTGTTCAAAACAAACCTGGACGAGAAAAAGTATTTACAAAAATGAAGCGCGGACTTGCAGCGCTTTCTTAGAACGAAATGATACGGAAAGAGGAAACATCATTAACCGAATCAAGGTACCAAGACATATATTACTATGAAAAGGCTGCTTTTGTGGCGTCTAGTGTGTTTAAAGGTCTGCGATTTCTAGTGTCGTGTTGTTATCATGATGACAAACAGTGCAAAGTAGTCTGCTGCGCAATTTTTCTCTTAAATGTTCATCCATTAGCCACTTCTGCTTTGCTGCAAGGTTGTAGGCAGTGAAAGAAAAAACCTTGAGGAGGAATAACTGAAGTAGATGTCCAGTTAATGTATTAGTGACTGTGTGAGTGACAGACAGTGATAAATGTACATTTAATGAGTGATTTGGTGCCTCAGTGAGCGAGCAGCCTAGCGAGGTAGTATCTTGTGATCGTCAGGGTTAATTTTCTGAGTAGAATTTTACCGTCTCGTCTTCTACTCTTTTGCCCAAAAAGGTTTGCACCCAATTGTGCTCGGCATCGTCAAGGTGGTCGGCAGAGAATTCTTCAACACTGAAGTCCGTGCAAACATCTCCGTCGTATCGGAGTTTGGAGACAAAGCTCACGTGACCATGGAAGTTACTGAGAAGAACCGGGAAGGCAAGAGTTGCCTGCTGGCGAGGTAAGCTCCGAAGCTATGAAAGTTGCTTTCATAATTTAGATTTGACATTTAGCACTTAGTTGTGTTTAACGGTTATTTGTAGGTTTTATTTAGGTAGATGCTTTAGCGCGAGCCTAGGCAGTAAAATACATGCATAGAAGTTGCGCGCAAAACAAAAACATACAGTGGCGCTATCTTCTGCGGTATTAAAAATTAGGTAGATTGCAGGTCACCGCATATTACGGCACTGAAACGGTAAAACTGAGCTCAACATTCTTCACGCTTTCCGCAAGCTGGGCCGTCATTGAACTCGCATTTCTAAAGCGTACTCTGTTTCCCACTGTAAGCCTCGTGTTTCTAAAATCGATGTTCACTCCTTTGGTAAGTGTATCTGCTCTTTGTCCGTCGTCTTGTTTTTGTGCTACCTCTCTTGTCATGGATCACCGATACCGATCTGCCCTTGTCTTTTTATTGTTTACGCCTGTTGTGCAAGTTGGACATTGACCTGAAGCGCACTGGTACGTCAGGGTAAACAGCACAAATATCTCTAAGAGAAAAAATTCCTCTAGTTCAATTAAAAAATTGTTTGCGGTATTCAAGAGAGGTGTCGATAACGGTCAGTGCAAGAATAATGGTCAAGCTTAACTTTTTGAACAAATGAAAAGTTAAGAGGACTAAAAAATTTAGGTGATACGCAAGAGTTGTTTCCTATTTTAAAGACAATGTGATAAAGAAGGATCTGCACCAGCTTTAAAAGTTCAGAAAAGCTACACTTTATTAAAATATGAAACCAACGCTCTATATTAAAAATATGGAACAAGGTTTTCGTGGTTACTTTTATGGTAAACAGAGGATTCCCGAGTGGTCGATTAGAAAACCATTTCAAGAAGACTGTCTTTATATTTTGCTTGCTTGAAAACACACATCGAGCAACCCTTTCACTTGTTTTGAATAAACCAACCCACGCCCTAGCAAGCGTTTCACACAGCCTTTTTCTGTCAGAAACCTCAGTGCCACTACAGTCGAACATTTGTAAGCGCCGAACAAAAAAAAGCAATATTACGAAGATGACAATATACCCGTTGAGAAGTGATTTATAGCAATTAAAACACTTAACTGCGGACGCTGATTATCGAGTTTATGAGCTCCCCAGGCGATGACTAAGTGCTTCTGAGGACAGGAATAGGAGGCTGCACTATTGGCGCTGGCGCATGTTTGAGTCCTGCCCAGCGGATTGGGGAACGGGGGAGGAGGGGGGGAGGAAAGTTTTATTCAATGAAAATATTGAAGTTTAGAGCTATGGGTGGAATGCTCAGTTCAGGACCCCATCAGTTTCCGCCCGCTGAGCGCTTGCACTGTTTCCCGCTGCTGAACCGGGTCATAGATGGACAGCTTACTCTCCGAGTGATCTTGTGTAGGGTCAAGAATTGGTTCAACTCTTTGTCATATTGAGAGACTCATACCATGGGGTAGAGCGTGGCCGACTCTACAGTCTGAATGGTGCCCCACGAAAAACAGTTTCCGAGCCATACCCTTGGGTGTGAAACCTACTCTGCCCAAGGGCTTTGGTTCGCACATTTTTTTTTCCCAGGGCACCATTCGGAGAGAAAACTTCAGGAAAGCTCAACTTCAAGTCTAAGGTGACGTTTGTATAACTGCCGAGGACAGCAGCTATATCATTTCGTGCACAAAAACCTTTTTGCAAAACCCTCACAGGCTGTGGCGCATTTCGCATACTCATGCACACACACTGCTGTCGGCTCGCGTGCTTTTTCGGACTGTTTAGACTTTTTTCTTTCGATCGCTGTGTTTTCGACTCACGCTGTCGTGCTAAACAATGCGCGCCTGCACTGCGCGCTCCGTGCCTGGCACTGGCAGCCGTGGCGTGCCGTGCGTTTCCAATCGAAGGAGGGTTGCTATGGCGTCAGCGGTGGAGCTGTCGATGCCGCGACGGTGGCTCTTCACGACTGCACCTCTGCGTATGATTTTAAGGGACGGAATTTCATTTAATATTGCACGCGTGTCGGCATTTCAAGCTCTTGAAAGACGAAAAAAAATACATTCGGTTTTCTACCTTCCACTGTTTGAAACTGAATACATATCTTAGGGGCTTTTGCGAAATCATATAATCCTCCGGGATAAAAACCTTCGGTTGGATCGCACAGGAAAGAAATATGCTACGATGCTGCTGAACGCAACATCTTTTGAAATTATTTTAAAAATCTCATAAAAACTGTTACTTTAAAACCACCCGATAAATGCCGCAATGAGCAGCATTGTCTTCAACGTACTGTTTGATAGCGTTTACCTTTTCCTTATTGAAGGAGGTTTTGCATACTGCTGCAGTTTCAATGATTTTCCTGTGGCAAGCAGGAAGATATCGCTTGCTGTGCAGTCTTCTGTCTGCAGTAACAAGAGGAAGTTGTTTACGGATGCAATTTTTTATATATTCTAAAGCTCAACTATAACAATCAACATATCCGCAGGTTTCTCTACTGCAAGCTGGACTCTTTTTGGGATTACCGTTTTGTGTCCTCAAAATCTTACCCCATTAGTTTTTAATGGCAATCTTAACTGCTCGTTCTGAGCGTTGGGCGAATTTTAAAAGAAATATTTTGCTACGCACCAAAAGAATGGGCGATTACGTTCAATATCTTAAAAAGAGAACATTGCAGTTGTTTCACAGTTAAACC
This sequence comes from Amblyomma americanum, assembly GCF_052857255.1. Lineage (NCBI taxonomy): Eukaryota > Metazoa > Arthropoda > Arachnida > Ixodida > Ixodidae > Amblyomma > Amblyomma americanum. The sequence goes on from NC_135500.1 coordinate 122,323,857, forward strand.
TAGTTTCCAAGAAGCCTGGACTTGTCCATGCAGTAGCTGCAAAGATCAATTTTTTTCAACACTATATTGAGCGGCGTGGTACGGGTCTGCCATGGCTGCTTGTGGAGTGGAGGCAAGAACTGAAACAGGAATAATTTATAGTGCTCGTAAACAATTATATGTACACTGCTTGCAGGACACTTGTCCTGCACCGGACATGACATGGCTGATGATATGATGACAAATTTTAGTCGCTCATCACTTGTCGGCGTCTGTGCCAATTTCGACGATGGAGCTGTATGGCTATGGCTTTCAGCTCAAGGTAATGAACCCAAGGCTGGGGGATCAAATCCTGGCTGTGGGAACTGCATATTGATGGCAGTTATACGCGAAAACACCGGTCTGCTGTGCGCGGTCGCGGAGCAGTAAAAGCCACCATTTGATCGAAATAAATCCTGGAACTTTCATTTAGGTCGACACTGATAGCACACTTGCAGCTTCAAGAAATTGAACCCAACTTACTGCGTAGTGTCCTCCTTCCACCCTGCGACTTATGCACGCGTGAAAACCGGCCAACAAAGCTCAAAACGAGGAGATCCGTTAATTCGCCCTCAAACGCCCGTTAAATAGCGCTTTGCAACTAACCCAAGTTTCAATGCAGGTAATTTATGTGTGAAGGTGGTCAGCTCTGTTATGATACGTGCCTGTTTTAAAAGCGAAAGCTTTTACTACTCCCTTCAGTAGCTTCTTCGCCGTGCGCGCCGTGTGCTCGAGTTTGACCTTGAACCAAGCAGAAACCACGTGAAAGCTATGACGTCACTCAGCAGCCGCCCCTGCCGCCGAAACCGAGCGCTCGTCTCTGCCTAGTCATGTGACAACCGTAATATCACTCAACCGCAGCTAGGCCGGAGCCCTGCGCTCGCTCTGTCTAGATAGCCTCCGCTGCCTCCCAGCCGGTGCAAACGGATTAGAAGAGCTATCGGCAATTTAACAGCAGCAGTCGTCATGGATGACCCAGGCGAGACGATCGTGAACTGGCTGCGTCTCAGAGTTTGCGAAGACGACAGGCCGAATCCGATCATCCAGTGGAGGTATCTCGCCGAGAGGCTGCCGCATAGCGACAAAGAGTGTAACCAAAGCGAAAGCCTTATAGTTAACCCTGGTAAACCTTGGCTAAACGTCAGTCATAACCACCAAGCAGCAGCCAAGTCTAGCCATGCTTTACCAGGCTTAACTTTCAAGGTTTCGCATTGATTACTTACATTTAGCCGGGTTAAACCCTTGCCTAATTCTTCTCCGCCTCTTTCCTCGGCAGCAACGCGTCCGACACGCTGAGCAACCGGCCCGAAGACCTGCCCATTGGCGTACGCACCATGTGCGCGGCGCTGCCGTTCCACGTCCTGTTCGGCCGCGACTTCGGCATACAGCAGGCGGGAAATGGCCTGCTGCGCCTGGCCGGGCACCGCTGGAAGGAAAGCCGGGGACACCGCCTCAAGTTCGACGAGATATTCGAGATCACTCGACCCGTCATCGATTGCACCTTCGAGTCCATACGCAGCTATTGCAACCAGGTTGGCTTCAGTGCCCTGCTTGACTTCTCTGTTTTCACTGCTTTTGTGAAACTAGATTGTTTTTTTACGCCAACGCCAGCGAATTTTTTTTTAGATCCTCTTGGTATAGGCGGCAATGTTGCATTGAGAAGTCAATTTCGATTATAGTTATCTAATACATATCGGCACCAAGCTTGTAAACTATCAATGCATGATTTTGTTTTAAAGCTAAATTTTTTTTAACTGTGGGAACATTTTGTCGAACGCTTGTTTTTCAGGCGGTCCGAACGATTCGGATGCCTATGTGCCTGTTATCAACTTCAAAGTTTTCATCCCACAAGGAGCTAAGAATTCGCACGTAGCGGAGCGCCTATGTGAAAGGCACAAGGTGTCACCAACGATCATTTTCCAAGAATGTTGTTTCTATGCATCTTCTTTTTCGCCTTTATCTTAGCACTATTGCTGGTAACAAAATTGTATGTGCTTGAACACAGCATGTAGCCATGTGAAAGCTTTTCGCAATCATTCGTTCGTATAAAATATTCCATTCCACAATTTCAAATAGCCTAAAAAAGCCTTGCCTGAGTTGTTAACAGCGCGAAAAAATAGCAAAGTTGGAGGAAGAGACGGCACAATCAGCTCTCCATGTCTTTTCTTCCTACGTTCATGTTTTTCCGAGCTGGTAACTACCGGAGCATGTCAAGCAACCAACTAGCCCAGCTTGATATTCTTATTCAGAAAAGCCTTCTCTGGTGCAATCTTTGCTGAAAGTGTCAATAGGCAGGGGCGTTCAGTTCCTCTATGTAACGCACAGTGAAGCGCCCTGTGGCACTGGAACATTAAAATAGGTCGGCAGTCATTTTTCCGGCAAGATGTTTGAAAGGGTAAAGAGATTTCTGGCTTCGAGCGCGAGAATTCATACGACAGGAAACCACCAAACGTCGCGTTGACTACGTACAGCGACCTTACTAAGCCCTCTATTTAGCAAGGTATACGAAGTTATTGACGACACAAGAGCGCCTATGTTGTGCAGATAAATCCGAGTACAATACTTTTTCAGTTAGTACGTTTAAATAGGTAAAACGTGGGCTTCAGTCCAAATCTGAGGGTGGCCCTCAGCCACTGGCGCATGGGAATGCCTTTGTATATTTGGTTTGTTTTCCCTCCCAGAGAGTAAATCGTTGAAGACAAGGAAACGAGCAGCCAGTGAACACAAACCTAGTTTCTGAAACCACTAACTCTGGTAGTCAAAGATGGTGAAGAAAAGCGCATTTCGTTGAGGCTCACAAGAGAATAATGTCGCTTTTTGTGGCGATGAGCACCGACAAGAGACATGGTGGTAAAGCTTTTGGCAGAAAGGTAAGTATAGCGGATTTTGCCACCGTAATGCGATTTTCGAAACCGTGCTTTGCGAGACCACGTTAATGACATCATAAATCTTCTCACCGCCACATTGTTTGGTAGACTGCTGTGCACAGCTGGTGCTTCCCCTTCCACCGTGCCTCCGCCAGGCTCACAAAGGAGGCCTGACTAATAATTGGTTTTGGGGCAAAAGAAATGGCGCAGTATCTGTCTCACATATCGTTGGACACCTGAACCGCGCCGTAGGGGAAGGGATAAAGGAGGGAGTGTAAGAAGAAAGGAAGAAAGAGGTGCTGTAGTGGAGGGCTCCGGAATAATTTCGACCACCTGGGGTTCTTTAGTGTGCACTGACATCGCACAGCACACGGGCGCCTTAGCGTTTCGCCTCCATAAAAATGCAGCCGCCGCGGTCGGGTTCGAGCCCGGTAACTCCGGATCAGTAGCCGGGCGCCCTAACCACTGAGCCACCGCGGCGGGTTCGAACAGTAGGGTGGCTGAAATGCTGCTTCTGTGAATAGTAGACGCAAACGATGCTTTAAAACGTTTTAGCAGTTCCGATAATTTATTTTGGATTTCTTGAAGTTCGTTCATTTTCCCTCATTCTAAGGCGTCTCGAGTGTCATCTTACTGTATATAGCGCCGCACAAAGCGAAAATTCCCGTCTCCGGTTAAAATTGTTTTTCTGCCTTAAGTTGTTCGCCTTGATTATTGTTAGCTGTCCTGGACGTCCTCTATTAAAACAATAAATAATGCGTCACCTAGGGCGCATTAGTTTTTGTTTGGATTCGGTGACTGCGACCCGCCGCTGTGGTTACGTCGCTTGGCTACTGGTCCGGAGTAGCCGGGTTTGAACCCGACCGCGGCGTCCGCGTTTCGATCGAGGCGAAACGCACAGGCGCCCGCGTGCTGTGCTATATCAGTGCGCGTTAAAAATCCTCAGATGGTCGAAATTATTCCGGGGCCCTCCACTACGGCACCTCTTTCTTTTCTCAGTCCCTCCTTTATCTCTTTCCTTACGGCCCGGTTCAGGCGTCCGCCAAGATGTGATACAGATACTGCGCCATTTCCTTTCCCTAAAAACTAATTTTCGCTTTTTTTTAGTCGAATGCGACGAAGTCCTACTTTTTTTGTTCTCCGTGCAGGCTCCCCGAAATTGAGTATTCAGTGCTTCAGTATCGATAGCAGATGCCGGGGCTACCTAAAATCTTTTCCTTCCTTTTTACTATTATTTTAAATAAAACCACTAGCACCAGTGATTCCGCCACTGCACCGAGTCGCTGGATTACTTTGTTATTTTCTTCTATAACTTTTTCATTCGCATTTTTTTAATTAAGTGCCTATGAGTTACCGTTAAATATCTGATCATATTTAATTTTTAACCTTACTTTTAAAAAGGCTTTCGCTGGTCCATGACTTGCCGTTTGCTTTTGTCGCACTTTGAATTCGACACTTGCCTTTTGCTACTTTATACAATAGCGACAAGTTACTTTATGTACTTATTGGAGCTTTTTTATCCCACTTCAGCCTTGGGTAATTGCAAACTATTACTCTGTGCGATACTCGAAGTATGACATGCGCATCGGCGTCCACGTTTCTTGACTGAGCTTTACTACTGTTTACAGCGACAGCTATTAAAGGCACGTTTCCCAGTGTCCAGCTTCGACGTAAAATCACGCCACCCTTATTGGTCAGCACTTAGCGATATCACGCATGACGTCACTTAAACGAGCCAGGGCAAAGTGCGGCGCAACACGCTGATTGGTTTTTCATAAAGTGAAGTCACGCATGTCGTCACTGCGAGGTCCGAACAAAGTTAAGTCATCAGTGACAGCATAGTTACGTCAAGTGCCACGCACCAAAGAGGAAGGCACAAAACAATCAATAAATTTATATTCCCCGCCGGATACAGCGGTAACTGAATCTCTCATCACATGCTGGTCACTGTACTGGTTTTTTTTTTCGTGGGGGATAACTTCTCTTGCACTTCCACACATCACTGAACGAAAAACTACGCACTGCTGCCTGTATTTCTTATAGCAAGGTAACAACTGAGTGTCAGTGGGTACTCAGAAGAGGCTCACGTGTGAAAAAGATAAAGCGATAAAGGGACGAAGCGATAAAGTTGCATTATTTATTACGTTTAACCTTCCTAATCGACTAAGGCTATGAGGAACACCGTAGTGGAGGGCTCCAGATAATTAGAACCACCTGGGGGGCTTTAACATGCACTATCATCGCACAGTGCAGAGGTCTCTAGTGAAATAGATATGTGATTACCCCAAATGGTATCCAACCTGCGTGTTTCTGGTCAGCAGCCGAGCATTATAACCATGGAGCCACCGCGGCGGCTACAGCAGCGATACGGCAGTGCGTCGCCTGTTGGCGCTTGAGACAATAAAAATTTTCACAGAGCAAGAACAGCGCCCCCAGCAATGCGCCTACCTCAGCTACTCACAAAGTTGGAAACACCGCAAGGCCGAAATTGATTTCCGCAGACACCAGAGCCTCCTTTCTCGGGAAATATATACTTCCCCTCTGCGCCTAAAATGAAAACGTGTTAAAGGTTTCTTCATATCTTGGTATAGAAATAAGAAAAGCGGGAAATACACCTCTTTCTCGTTACCTGGGAATAAGCACTGACTGCGTGCAAGTAAAAAGCTCGTTTTGAAATCGCTTTTTTTAATGTACGCCGCAGAAATAACGTCAAGGTAAGGTGGCTTTGGAGGTAAATAACCAGGAATAATGTATATTGGCACAACGTGGCAAGGCCTCTCGGAGATAACCGGCAGACCTGTGCATAACGGGAAGAAAAACATGTGGTTGTGTGATCAATGTTTACCACTGTACAGTTTTTTCCCAAAAGTAACGAGGCTGCATGGCTTGCCTCTCGTTCGTATAGTAGAGTCATTACGGCTTCCCCACTGATAAAATAGGTGTTGTAAAATGAGGAAAATCGTTCTCCTTACCACATAGAGATTTAGAACTTGAAGGCTAACATAAGAGCTTTAAGATACGACTGAGAAGCAAACCATACAGCCTGGCTACTTTTGGCAAAGACTGTACATCGCATCCATCGCGTATGTTCACATTACGTGGAAACGTAAATACATTGGCTCTCGCTGCGCTCCCCAACGTCGGCCCTTGTCGGGCGCACACACATTGTTTGCTACTGCCACTGAGCTTCGGTGTTCAGTTTTTTTTTTTTTTTGCCTTGTGCTCTCGTTTGCCCTTTCCACGTGTATCGTTCCTCCGACGTTCCACTTATCCCACTGTCCCTCTTTTTTCCCCTTTGTCCACGACGCCGTTTTCGCGACGTTTCTTTCTTGCTCGCACTTAGCGTCGTGTCGTATCCGCAACGGCGTCCACACCGAGTCATCTTTAGTTGGCACCAATGGGAGCCTATCTGTTCGCTCCCGTTTCTGCGCCAACCCTATACTCTTTCCTCCAAATGCGCCGAGAGACAATCTTTGCCTTTCTTTCTCAGTAACCGCCTATTTCCCGAAGAGAAGGGCAGTTCACTCCGGCACAAAGTAAAAGAACACCTAAGAAATAGACGGCACCTGCAGAATCCTGTTCAATGATAGTCGCGCCTCTCTCTCTTTTTTTTCGTTTTTTTTTCTCAGCTTTCCTTCGCTTCTTTTGCTTTGCTTACTTGCTCTTTGTCCGTGAGGATTTTCTCGCTGCGCTTTCCCTCTTTCCCATCTCTTATCTTTGTAACGGGCTCTTAGAAATGTCGACGGCCCGAGTGTAGGGCTTGTAGCTACATGGTGGGCACAGATTAAGGTCTGTACGGAGGAACTTCTTTGCTTCGCAATTTGTTTCTGCCGCAAGATGACTATGTTGTCGCTATATCTCGCTACATGCCTCCCACTCATTTCCTCTGATTCTACGGCGACATCGATTTTAACCCTCAGGTCGACTACAAGCCACTGAAAGGACGGCGCGGCCAATCGAAGAGACCACTGTAGTCGGCTCAATATGAAAGCGAGATGCAGTAATTTTCAGGATAATAGTTTAGTTTGCGGCTCCAGCACACGTGATCAGTACTCATCATTTTCTAAGAATAACATGCTTTTAGCCCCCGCTGTTGGTTCGCCGCGGGTGAGATTGGTGCCAGAACAGAGGAGAACACGGAGGCGGACCTAAATGAACTTTGGCGAACCTTTCAGTCAGCCTGCTGCTACGTGCTACGCTGCCGCCGGAGCAGCGCATGTGTGAACAACACCGTCTTCGTGGTCGGGTGGTGGGCGAAGCTATGTCGCGGCTCAAAGGAGCATATGTTCCACCCTGCAGCCCGAGAGGCAAGAGCGCAGTCCTGGTGGCACATGATAAGCTAGGCAACAGCGTCACGTGTGTTTCCGGCATCATGTAATGCACGCGAACCCAAGAACAAAGAGCCCGTGGCGCCATCTATCAGTACGGCCAGTAACCAGCACTAATTTATTGATTATTTATTGATACTGTCAGCCCTTCTAGGGGCCGATACAGGGTGAGAGTTAAATAAAATATTGCTAGCAGATCAAACAGAATGCAACAAAAACGACATAAGTGTGCAATATAGGCCAAATCCAGGCATTATACGAGTATAAGCATGGCAGAACAATAATAAACCTATCATCACTCTTCAAACATTCTTCTAATTGCCTAACCTGAAAAAAATACGATGTGCGGATCAGAGAGTTCCACCTTGAGGCTCTCGCCGTGTCCACGTACAGGGGCATCTCGATTCAGACTGGCTTTAAATATCCAGCGCGCTGGGTAGACGTCGAAACTGCAGTCGTTGTAGAGGCTCCGTGCGTATGCGTTGGTTCATACACGATAGTGGTGACCGATTTTACTGCAGTGGAAGATGAGTGTTGAAACACCCGATGTCTACAGTCGTGCTTGAAGTGCCAGTTCTGTCGATCAACAGCGCAGCAAGGCCTAAAAAATTACGATGCGAGGTTCAGACAGTTTCATCCTGAGGCTTTCGCCATGCTCACCAACATGGTTGTCGGCGGAGGCGGTGACGGTGGCGTCCAGACGCAATGAATGTCGGAGCGTTCTGTAAGCATGTGATGGCACCATCCCCCCCCCCCCCTCCTTTTTTATGGCATGAGGCGAACACAGCACCCGCGCCCGCCATACATAAAAAGCAAAAAAGAAAGCCGGGTGCGCGTTCGATCATGAAGAAAATCTAAAGGAAAGAAAAGTGTCTTATGAGGGACTCTCCCCAACACTCCCCAAGAGGTTGAGCGTTGATCGAGGTTAATCGTATGTGATCTGTTCGTGCCGCAGATGGAAGTTGATGAACACGACGATGTTCAATGCACAGCGCGAGAGTGCGTTGCATTCAGCACGATGCGTGTAGCCGCGGTGGTTCAGTGTTTAAGGCGCTCGGCTACTGATACGGTGTACCCGAGTTCGAACCCGACCGCGGAGGCCGCATTTCGATGCAGGCGAAAGCAAAAGGCGCCCGCGTGCTTTGCAGTGTGAATGCACATTAAAGATCCCCAGGCGATTTAAATTATTCCAGAGCCCTCAATACGGCGCCTATTTCTCTTTCGATCCCACCTTCCTTCCTCCTCGTACGGCGTGGTTGAGGTGTCCACCGATATGTGAGACTGATAAACAACCATTTATCTATGATCCGTAATAGATTACGGTGCGCTTTTCTTACAGTATTTCGTGCTTTGAGCTACTCTCGCTGACGATATTGTCTGTGAATTTTGTGCCTATTGTCAAAAGAGTGCTTGATGTGCCCAGTACGGAGAAAAATGTGCTGCAATTGGTTTCGGGTTACTTATCCAAAACTTGACAGTGAGCTCCATGATTAACTCATTTTCTTGTAAGTTCAGGAAACTTTCACCTTTCTGCAGTGTCCTTCAATCTAAGTACCGAAAACTTTAAATGGCAGTAGCAAACATTACGCTACTGAAGCGCGATCTAGACACGTAGTGCAGTTTGCAGAAATTTCAATTTTACGTGTAATTAATTAATGATTACGGGAGGAAAATGAGCAGAGCACAATTGAACTGAACAATTCGCTTTCTTCAGCTCATATTCTGCCATTCAGTTCAGCTTTTGGCTATGCAACTTACTCACTTTTGTAAATTTCCTACCGCGTTAAGCTGTGAATTAGGTACCTACTTTAATTTCATAAAAATGCATTCACTGCTAATGTTCAATGCAGATTTTTTTCAACACCAGACAGTCCTACCGCAATGGAAATGAACTTCTAAAGAACAGCGCTTCTAGCGGTTCATAGGAAACGAGCACAAACCGCCTTTTAATATAAAACGAACTAAAAACAAAATTAGCACGTCTTTTAAAAGGATGCACGAAAAGTGGACGGAAAAGAGTAAAGCGAAGGATGAACGTAGAACGAGAAGAAGCGCCGTGCCGTTCTCAAACGCATGGAGCTTAAACCTTGCGTCATCAAAGAGCCCACTGTCGAATATAAGAGAAGAGGCTTCGATACTGTTCCCACCAAAATAAAAAAAAAGATATTCACGTTGCGAACGCTTGAGGCCATAATTTTATACCAGGAACTAATACCACCAGTTACTGGCGCAAATCTATTACAGAGTTTCTTTCAATTCGTCCGATGACGACTATCATTCGAGGCTTTAGTACGCCCTGGGGTTGCAGCAGAGTGGGTTGAGGTTGAGGTGTTGAATGCTACAGGTGGGGTTAGCCTTGCTTTGTCTGCCGGCAATTTCTCCACCGCAGCGTCCCTTCGATATTAACAATGTCGCATCTACCCCGCTAAGCGCACAGTCTCTTATAATACCACACATTCTCTCCCGCAGTCACCATCTATGCACACAATCAATCCACACAGTTCACATCACAGTCCACTCCAGAAGTCACCATCTATGCACATATTCAGTCACACTACAGCATAGGCCATTGTAGTGTCACACTTCATATACACAATCACTCACAGTATAAAGTAGTCCACTCCGGAAGACTGCTCCCGAATCAAAGGCCACTAATATGTCATTCATGCCGGGACGTTTATATTGCAACCGCTTTCATAAAGGTGTGTACAAACGATCGCAATGAGGAAGCGAACAGCTCTTGCTTAGTAAAATATCCCTAGAGAACAAAAAAGAAGGGGCAATATTTACTTCCTGTTAGCCATATTTTTCTCAAATTTTAATAAAAAAATCACAGGATGGTTACGACTGTGTAACGCGAGATTCAGCGATAGCTGTGTAGGCATTTAGTTTTGGCTGGTGGCTCTTCCAAACAGAGCCACCCGTAGGCTTATGCGACCCAGGTTAACATAAGGTGACATCAGGCGACGAGACACAAACAGATGCACAGCATTAATAAAGGTCTTAACACATCCTACGTGGTGTAATTCGCGATGATAACGATACCCTGGTTGCAATGGTAACCGGTGGGAGCGTTACCATAGTAACCATGGTAACCATGGTAAAGCACCCATCGGTTACGCCGACGGCGACGGCGACGACGAGGGGCGTCTAACAGCTCTCGCTGTAAAATATATTCATAGATCACGAAGAACACAGCCATAATTTTTTACCATAGACGTTTACGACTATTCTACAAATTCCCGCCGGGTAACGTTAAACACAACAGAAACCTGACTGTCTTTCTCCGTAGGTGTTCGTCGTACAGACAAAAGAAGGCGTGCTCAAGACCCGAGCCGTAGGCGCGGAGGTCGACGCGCTAAACAATCCCGCGCCTCCGCCCGTGTTGCGGCTCAAAGGCCAGATGGTGTCGGTGGAGGAGACGCACAGCATCCTGTTCCTGTGCTCGCCGCGCGTCAAGGACATCGACGACATGCGCCGCATGGGGCTCTTCTTCAGCGACCTGGCCATCCACGACCCGGCGAGGGAGCTCATTCTGCGATCGCACCACCACCGCGGTGAGCGAGAACTCATCGGGAAGCTGGACGAGGCCACCAACCGACTGCGCATGCTCCAGTCCAAGTTGGACGAAGACAAGAAGCGCACCGAGGAGCTGCTGCACGCCATTCTGCCCGCGAAAGTGAGCTTCGTTTTTAGTTTGGCTCTAATTCGCACGAACTCTATAGTTTTTCGCTTCGCTGACAAGTTTGCACGCAATGCTGCGCATGTCGTGCCAGCTCCACGGATCGAATCACGAGAATGTAGGTTAAGAAGGGAAAATGTGGAGAAACCTTAATGCATAGAAGAACGGTGACACGGACGATGTAACACGTTATCCAGCCTGATACTCCGCACCAGGACAGTGGTGGAGGCGAAGGGACGGAAACAATGAAGAATGTATATGAGTGTAGAGTGGGCAGTACAGGTGGCGCCACCCTTCAGTCATTGCATAGCAACATCGACAGTGGGCATGTATCCACACCGCAATAATTAGGCGCGTAGCACCTAACGTTCGAAATCTCGGGGAGGAAAAGTGTATTCGTTATGGCTTATATCATTAACACTATTATGCCCATAGCAAAGAGCGAGATTTCTTCCAATAATCTCCATCTATTTGATTCGAAAGCCAGACCAGGGCACTTGTCATGGCACAGTATTCATTTGTGATCTGTCCCCTTGTCTTGATTCCTGCGCGCCTCGCATCATTCTCTTCTACACCTGCGAGGTACCTATGTCGTATAATTAATTTATTAATGCAAAAACATTATATGCCCCATTAGCACAAAAGCCGGCGTCAGTCACCGTTCAAGATATAAAATTATGCAATGACGTCACCGGGCTCTCGCTTGAAGTCAGCAGTAGACCATAAGATAGTGACGTCTAGAGCAAAGGAGAGTAAGTAAAATTTCTTTTGATTATTTGGTGAATTGAAACGAGAAGCTTCAGAATGCGAGGCGCGCATGGAACCCATGGGCCGCAAAAACGCGTTATTCCTTGGCGAGTAAAGTTGAACCTAGTGTATGGGTTTTCTTCTTACTGTATGCTAATTATAGCGTCGTCATTAAAAAGGAAGGAATATTTAAGCAACCTCGCAACAGAGCTCATGATGAGAAAACGATTTCGCATTCAAAGCACGCACGCAGTCATAAGCGCCTTCCGTCATTTTTTTGCCCTGCACGTATCTTTGTTTTATGATTTCAGTTTCTGAAACCGCTGATGCTCTTAAATAACCTAGTGACGTATTCCAAGTGTGTGGTTCTTCTCCATGGCGCTAAGAGCCCGAGCAGCAGTGGGTGACGAAAGAATTGAGCAAAAAAAAGAGACAGGAAGCAGCGCGTGGGCGACACAGAAAACGAACGCTCCTGCCGAGGGTACAAAAAATAAAGCGCTACAGTTCAAAGCAATTGTGCACTCGCGTGCTTCGAGGATCCCCTCCTTTCAGCGTCTCAAGTCTATGTTCTCTCCCGAGATATCTTCATTTTGTTTTCGAGCGCACAGAACAAAAAGAATCTCCTTTCATATTTAATGACGGCTTGAGTACCGAGCACAAAATTTCGTATGCGTCGCTCGAATGTTTCTTTTTCTGAAACCGTACTCAGTTTCGAGCAGGAAAGGGACATGAAACTACACCGCACTCGCACCTTTCTCCACCTTGTCCTCGGTGGAAGCTGCGAAAAGGTCTCGAAAGCGGCTCTGTTGAGAAGGCATAGAAACGATAATTTTTTGCATTTTTTCACTACCCCTCGAACCTCTTTCTTTATGTAAAGATTTCTCGCATAGTCTCGCAAAGTATCGGTCCCATCCGCCCCGCATAATTGACCACGTAGACATCGGAGATTTTGAAGACAGCCGTGCTTAATGCGTTGGGGTACGGGTTCTCATGTAGTAAAGCAAAGGTAGATCTGCAGCCCAAACAGTGAAAGGAAATATACCAATATATCTCATTTTACTGCTGGCGCTATAAAAACAGTGCCACGACATTTAATTGAATGTCACCCTCGATTGCGTTAGACTGAGCGGTAGGTTCAGCGAGACCGATATTTGCAGTTCATGTTAGCCTTGGTGTTGTTAGCTTTTACTAACCTGAACTTCATATGCGGTGATCCCAACAAACGCCTCTTATTCGATTCCGCTGTCATTTCTGCCTTTTGCATATGCTCCGGATTTATTTAAACAGGTAGACTCTGCTACCTCAAATTTCCGCACTTAATTCTGTCCTTTTCTTGACGCTTCCCTAAGGTGCACTAATTGCTGTCATCTGCGTCCCAGTGCATAATATTAGACCGAGTGCAATCAGATTACTTTTCAGAGGGCGCAGCGGAAAAACTTGAGTTTTTGATACAAAAGAAAACATACACCAAAATTGAAGCAATTTCCTTTGGCACACTAGAGTATATCGCTGTAAATTCTTGCCGCCAGAACTCATAATAGCTAAAAAGCGTGTCCTAGCAGCACACATAAACCTTTAAAGAAAACCAAGACCAATCTTTAGGTTGTTTCGGTCGAGGCTAATCGTTATTTTACACGTTAAAGGTTTAGTCACGCTGTCAAAGCACCGGCGGTTTCTTGTAATGTTCATTTGAAAATAAGTTTTTTTATTATATGACGATATTTTTCCTTCAGTGTGATGGCAACAGACGCAAAGTACAAGTCTGTGAAAAATTAGGAAGCTAGTGGTCCCTTTAGTGAACTCGTAACCCTAAATGCAGTAGCCTTATGCATTACAGGAGTAATTCATAGTTGTCTGTAATAAACATCATTATTCAGCATTCAGGTTCTTTTAACCGTGACGCCTAAAATTTGAGATGGATCACGGTATCATTCGTAACGTTCAAGAACATCGCAGAATAAATCACCCCTCCTTGTTCTAGATTATCCGTGTACTAATTAGTAAGGAGTAGCTTAAACTTTGTTTACTTTCCTTGGCACCGTTGCACGTTTTGAGGCTTCACTTATCGATCCCGTCGCGTTGCCAACGGTAGATCAGTCGGTGTGCACGTCGCCAGTTTCCTCTTTCCCTTTCCTCGTCGGTTCCCAGCAAACCAGTCGTCCAAAGTACGGCGTGATTTCAACCATAAAAGTCCAACTGAAGATGATAGTACTTCAATATCCATAGGTTATGCCGCACAAATTGAAAGAACTCTAAAAAAATACGGTTTTTATCGCCACGCTGTTGGGTAGCACAGAAAGACATGCACCCGGCTTGATATCAGCGTTTCTTTTTTTTTTCGTGCAGTGTAAACATAATCTTTGCGAAGTAAGTAACGTATGTTTTTCTGAGTATCGTCGGCTGAGTACAGTGATAATGTATATTTCGCGAGGAAAATAGCTCGCTTCGGTGTCGCATGGTTTCTTACAGCCGCGGTGAAACGAAAGCGCCGAAACGAGACACGAAACTTAAGGAGGGAAATTTCGCAACCACGGTGCCCAGACACATAAGTCGACGCGTTGTGCGCGCAAACGTCTGTGGCATTGCGGGGAAAGAACGATCCCGTTTTGCTGGAATGCGTGTCGGCCTTGTTCGTTGCGACAGCTTGCCTATGCCAGAGCGCTTAAGGTCATCACCTGGCAGGCAGCGAACTGGTGGAGAAGAGATAGAGCAATCATAACATATTTCACGGCTCCTGATCGACAATCTCATGTTCTTAGTTTTAATTTTTGTGCATACATCTTCAACAGAAATAGACATGTTCTTTATAGTCCACGAATTTTAAATGCAACCATGCGACCATTTGTGCGTATATGTGCCGTCACTGCTGTGCCCGGTGTAAAGAATCATTGAGTTTAATAGACCAACTTTTACGCTTCACATATCTCACCCTTTCAAGTAGCAGGAACTCTAGTGTGTTAGCACACTGATAACCAAAAGAAGTCTTTAGTGTTTTTCTTACATATGTCGATAAAAGTGTGCTCCGGTAACATCCAATATTTTCAAAATGACAAAAGGACAGAGAGTACATTTTTTTCTGCTCCAGATCCTGCGGATATCTTAGGAAACGAAACAACGAAATCTGCTCCATGCAAGTATACTGTCCAGGCTTCTAGAATGGCCGGTTAACAGAATCCGACGCTGTGTAATAAAAGAGGTGGCCAAATCAAAGCATTGCAGCGTATAAAATGCACATTTCTATTCACGGGCAAATCAGTCGCCTAGAAACAAGAATCCCTACTTCGATAAACAAGAACAAGAACCAGATCTACACAACTCAGTCAGCACTTAATGGTTTCCTGGGGAACGTATCCCTAATAACACATTTTGTAATGGGCTCCGTATCCATTTGAATAAGCAATTTTGGGGCACTGCCCAGGTGAAGAAGAGTTATTAAGGAAGAGCAAATCCTTTCCTAGTTCCGGAATGGTGTTGCCGACTACAGCGACAACTGTTGCATGCCAGCTAAGTTTTCCTAAACGCATAAATGAAGCATTACTACTGAATGCATAACAGCTAAAAAAACAGTTGTGGAATACTGTGAACGTAGGCTCTCTCATAATGTCTCCTAGTAAAGATCTACAGTGGTATCAGGGTCGGGTGAGTTGATTTAGAGGATTGTGCTTCCTGCTAAATCAGCGCAGAGGGACAAAACGCTAGCAATGAGACATCGGACACGCCCAATCGCAAAAGGGTGGAACGCATTGTTTTCATTTTGAGAAAAGCAGCGTTTTATGTTTACATAACCATTTCTCACGTGATTTTGTAACAGACGAGCCTCAAACTATACCTTGGCGGTGTAAGAATATATAGTACTTTTTCCTCTGAATTGAACTTGGACTACTAAGTAGCGCAGTTAATGTTTCCTCTATCGATTCCCCTCAGCCATGATAGTAATATAATCTAAGATGTGAGTAATTTCACAGGTATGGAATAACTCATCTAGTCTTAGAAAAAAATACCGTTGTTAACTGCCATAATGCGTTTTTTTTTTAAGAAAAAGTATTTTTACCCCGCGCAAAAAAAAACAGAAATGTGCGCTTCTTAACCGCCATGGCCAATACAATGCAGTTGAGCACCTTACTGATGGATACGGATAATTTTCTGCAGTCCTACACAAAAAAGCGAAGAACTAGCAATTGTGTCGGCTCGAAGAAGGAGTAAATGCCTATAAATGACTTTGCCTGCCCCCTTCAGCCGAGCGCAAGGGAAAGGTGCGGCACGGAGGAGTCTTAATGGCGAGCGATTTGCTCTTGACCAAGGAAACAAGGGTTGGAGGAACGCCTACTGGTCTGAGATATCAGACTGCGGGTAATCCGACTAACAGAAGCAACACACAAACTTCGGCTGGCAAAGAGCACGTACCCCTCAATTTGTCTCCTTCGGCCAAGTTAACGAACAAAAAGGTACCGAGGGAAGATATAGGAATGGGTTGTGCCAACACTCCTCCCTCCCTAAATCCTGAGCTCCGGAAAGACTTGCAGCTACGACTGCTGGCGGAATGTTGGGTTTGGGCAAACACGTAATTGCCATCCTACACTCAATCGATGGAATCCAGTAGTGCCCTAGGGGGGGGGGGGATAGAATTAAAACAGATAGCGTCATCGAATCCCCGCGGCTACTGATACTTGAGCTTGCTCACTTGTTGCTCGCCTAGTCAGGCAAAACAGTGTCGTTGTGCAAAACAAATTGAGAGAGATGAAAACGTAACTTGTCCGTACCAAAGCTGTCCCCATTCACCTTGAAATACTCCGACCTCACCAGCACGTCTTCCCATTTATAGAGTTAACAGAGATAAATCAGAGTAGTAATGCATAAATGTGTGAAGTTCTAACGCTGGAATTGGGCTTTAAAGCAAAACTCTAAAAAAATCGACAGCACAGGTTGTGTTGGGGTTCATTCTTCAATCAGAAAACAATGTGAAAAACAAAAGTTGACATATAGCACACAGTGCTGACAAGATATTTTTGTGAAATAAGTTAACATAAATGCGAGTGATAAATGCGGGAGAACAACAATGAAAAAACACTGGAAACAACATGTTTTTATTTTTATTTTTAGATTGAAACGTTCAAAATGTTTTGAATGCATTATTAAGAAAGTTGCTGCTATGATGGCGAGTAATGTGCGTAGGGTCTGCCCTGGCGTCCGCGTCTTGTTTAAACAAGAAAATCTGCTCTTGGATTCAAGAAACACTGGATTTTTTCAGGTTCGCAGGTCCGCCGTGCTGAAAAGATGATACTTTTCAGCGGTCATATTTTGCTGTATTGAGAGTGGTGGACAGATATGCGTTTGGTAGGAGAGCCCACTTGCTGATTATGTCCTGTGTGGCAAAGAAGCGTCGATGTCCAACTGGCGTTTCGCTCTCTCCTAAAGCACGAAGTGAAGGTAGGCGCCCTTTGAGGTCAGTGCAATTAACATAAGCCACTTGATCCTGACCGCAAATAAGCGCAATAACGAAGCCCTTCCCTACTGCCTCCAAATTTCAAGGAGAATATACAAAAGATGATGAAACGAAACAAATTATTGAACACAGCAGAAAAGATAACCAGCGGCAAAAGTTGAAAAGAGACAACATTTTATTAGCTGCCTTGCTTTCTGGCGTTGTATAGGTAGAACTCGTGATGAAGCGGGAAGTCGCTGAGCGCGTGTAAGATAGGAGGTCTTCTTGCAACGCCTGCAAGCTGCGTTCGTTCAGGCACCAGGAACCTCTGCGCGACTCACGTTAATGGTATTTTTTCATGAACTAGCCGCAGCCTTCCGTAATATTAAGTGAGCGCGTGTAGTCTTGTCACTAGTGCCACTTTCGCAGTTGCGGTAAAACCAAAGTAAAAAATGTTTTACAAAGTCGTGGTCGGCGAAACATTTCGTTCTTATTTCGCTCACCGCGGGGAAGCGTTTTGCTCTGACCTTCTTTGGTTGCGTGGCTTCCAAGAAAATGCGATTGAAGCTCCAAATTAATGAAGGTAGTAACTTCCAAGTGCGATACTCGCAACCGGAGGAGGACAGCGGACAGAGCGAGACAATAAATGCACGTGACATGTTTATCTTAGACGGATCGCAGTGGTAGATTGGACTATGGGCGCTCCAGAGCCCCACAGATTTCGGTGGACTCACTTGGTGGCAAAAAATTTTTACGCTTAGCGCCGAGCGTGACTAGAGTTCCGAAATTCTAAAACCGATAATCGTTGCAACTAGAGGCCGCATACAGGGTGTTTAAGCTAGGACATTGCAAAATTTTTAAAAATAGCCTTTTTGATTTTGAGCATTTTTGATAGATTAGAGAAGAACACTTTTTTTCGGCATGGCATTGTCAGCGGTGTAGTACATCGGAATACGGCTAAGGCGTGCTAAGTAGCAGGTTGGTCAACTAATAGTGAATAGTTAACTTTTCACCTATTACAGTTAGACTCCTTAATTATTAACGAGCCTGGTGTAGCCCCACAGCAAGTAATATCTATATCAGTTTTTAGAATTTCGAAAATGCGGTTACGCCATGTGCTGTGGTCCAACAAATTTTTGCTATTTCGAAGAGGTACGTGCACTGGAGAGGTTGCTTTCCCTGCAAGCTTCTAGAAAGCGAGTGTATTTTGGCACGATAAAGCCAAAATTTGTTTGGCCACACTGTAGAGTGTAACCGCTTTTTCTAAAGTCTAAAACTGATATAGATATTGCTTGCGAAGGGCTACACACCTCTCAATAATCAAGAAGCCTAACAGTAATGGCTAAAAGTTAAATAATGAGTATTAGTTAATCATCCTGCTACTTAGCACGTCTATGCCGTATTCCAATGTAGTAGAGTGCTGACAATGATATGCAGAGAAAAGCGCTCTTCTAACCCAAAAATACTGTTCTTAAATATTGTGTAAAGTCTTAGGTGAAACACCCTGTATAAATTTCTCAGTGCAACCAGCTGCAAAACTGTAATGTTAAAAAAAAAAGTTAGCTTTATAATATGAATAACCAGCTTTCCAGTTAACATCATTCACCTGTTTTACGACGTCCGATAGCGCTTGTATTACTGTGCTGATAAAGCAATTGTTATGAATCATACAACCCATCTTTATATTTTTACTACCGGGCTTCGATTAAACTGCCCGCATATGTGAAATGCATCGGGAAGAAGTAAATAACAAGACATGCAATTATCCAGTGGCTCTATTTGCTAATCATTCTTCACCCGTTACCTTCTTTTTGCCGCTTTACAACAGGTCAGCCCTGGCTACGCTTTGAGGTCACAGGTGGGAGCCGCAAATGGGAAAGAGGCAACACGATAATTCACCCAATGAATCAATACAAAATATGAACAAAGCTGATTTTCCAGCAGGAACGTCTGTGACATCGACAGATACATTCGCTGTTTTTCTACCAAAAAGTAATCTTTGGACTGCTAAAAGCGGCGGAGTGGCTCGCACTAACTGCTCAAAAGGAGAAGAATACTTTGTAAATGAAATGCGCACTACATGCCTCTGCGGCTTTGCGATCTTTATTATTGTTTTTCAGCAACCAACGGCAGTGGAAAGCCGTTTCATGCGGGAACCGGTGTGTACGCGTCATGGCAAACATATTCCCATAAAGTATGTTCACGTCTCAGGAAACGCAGCGATTAGAGAATGCTTTGTCGTTGATCTCAGAGCCTCTTTGCATTCCTTCCCTTTGGGAAGCAAGAAACGGGCAGCGTGAAGGAGCGGTACAAAATAATAAAGACGCAAAACAAAAATGCCTGCTTGCGTTTCTCTTTTGTGTTCATGCTTTAATTGATTTTCCTCATTACACCAACCACTGTCGGTCTGTCTGATTCTTTATTCTGCGCAGTTCGCGCAGAACGAGTACCGCCTTTCAAAATTCAGACCAACTTTCCAAGCAGGATTTCTGTTCCCTGCAGACATGATTCCACCTAGTGCAAATGACTGTCCTATATTTATGCCGTGACAATAAACTGAAAATGAAATATGCAGTTAATGTGCAACATAATAAGAGCGATAAGATGAAACAGACTCCTCAAAGCTGTATTTAAATTAGGTTGGTGTTTGGGGGTTTAACGTCCCAAAGCGACCCAGGCTATGAGAGACGTCGTAGTGAAGGGCTTCGGAAATTTCGACCACCTGGGGTTGTTTAACGTGCACTGACATCGCACAGCACACGAGCCTCTAGAATTTCGCCTCCATCGATGTTCGACCGCCGCGGCCGGGATCGAACCCGCAACTTTTGTGCCAGCAGCCGAGCGCCGTAACCACTCAGTCACCACGGCGGCTATATTTAAATTAAGCATTCTTTAGTAATATGGCAACGTGCAGTGCAGATACTGTTAAGCTAGATTAGAGTAGTGTATTACCTGCGTGCTCACGTAGAAACCTGCGCTCATAATGCGTTAGATGAATTCGCTACCCTGGTAATGCACGTACTATGGTACGTTTCTGTCGCACACTTGCGGGCAGGAATAGCAGTGTTATGAATATCTAAGAACTTTGAGCAGTTTTCAGGTAATGTGTACTTCTATTGAGCACTTATTCTTAGAAAGAAATTAATTGGCACAGTCATTTTCCATCAATATTCGAGCAGTCAGCCACGCAAAGAGGAATGTTATACTTGTACCTTAGGAGCTGATCACTGGGATAACATTATTGCCAATTTTTAAGTTGTCACAAAAGCTACTCAGTGGTTAATCTATGATTCATGTTTATATCCTATTAACTGTTGTTAACTGTATTACCTGTACTAATACTAATTTATAAGCAAACTGATTCATATTTCCAAGCGTCTGAACGCGTACCTTAATAATTAGAAAGACGGCTTCAAGAAATTACTACCTCTGCTTTTAATTCTAATGAAGGATAAAATTATGCGTCTTAACTCCAGAAAGGAAAAGATTTCCCTGTAATTGCCAGCGCAGCTAATAAACATCAAAAGCTCATTCGCTCTTCGAGATGGTAATTATGACTGCTCAGTATTGCGACGTCCTTCGCCTTTAGGACTCCATAGTCTTCACATATTACGCGCCGGCGTCTTGTCTTCATCCCCTGTAGGTCGCCAAGCGCCTCTGCCAGAACCTTCCCGTAGAGGCGGAGAAGTTCGAGACAGTGTCCTGCCTCTTCTCAGACATCGTGGGCTTCACCAACATGTGTGGCAGCTGTGCGCCCATGGACATTGTTCGCCTGCTCAACAAGCTGTACCTGCAGTTCGACAACCTGTCCCACGTGCACGGCGTCTACAAGGTGAGGCGCCATAATCCATTTTCCATCCATCTTCAACATTAGAAGAAAGGCATCATCAGAATATTGTTCGGTAGTACGGCATTCCCACCAAGATAACCTATCCAGGTCTATGGAATCAGTACCAAATAAGGCAGCACGCTTTATTCAACGGTCGTACTCCCCATACCAGAACGTTTCTGCATAAAACAATCTCTAAATCTTCTGGACCTCAATATACGAAGGAAATTCTTTCGCCTGTCACTGTTCCATTCCCTTTACTACAACCATTCATCTTTCGCACGCAGGAACATCACAGCACCACATCACATATAATCTCGTATCAACCATGCGCATAAAATTCAAACAGCTTTTTCCCGCACAGAGAAATACCAGAATTCTCCATTAGTCATGATTATAAGAGAGTGGAATGCTTTACCTGGTAGCATAGTGTCTACTAATGAATCAACATCTTTCCTTTCATCGCTATTAACCTTTGAGTCAGGCGCAGTAGTGCAGTCCGTTTGAACTTGCCGCCTTGTACCTGTGCTTTGAGTCCTACATGTAGACATTTTTGTTTATTGCACACTTCACTATGCCCGCGATGTATAAAACTGACCCAGTTGGATGATTCACGCTTTTTTCTTTCATTCTTGTTTTTCCTCCATTTAGACCAAGTATGAAGTGAAGCCTTGTGTATTTTTAGTATCTGCCCCCCCCCCCCCCCCCATGTAATGCCCAGCCAGGCCGTCAGGGTACTTAAATAAATGTAAAAAATAAATAAAAGTCTAAGTTTTCTTCTTTGACTGCTTTTCCCTATATAATTCAAGCAGCAGCAAGAGAGAGAGAGAGAAAGAGAGAGTATCCCGAAGGAAACACAGAGAGCAGTGCGCAGTACTTTTCTCGAGCCTGTAGGAGAATGTAATAAGACCAAACAAAGCAAAACAAATTGCCTTTTTGCCTGCGTTATTCATATATATTTCAGCATAAGTCCGCCGCTGTGGCTAAGTGGATATGACCCCGGCTGCTGGCCCGAAACACACGGGTCCGATCCCGGCTGTGGCAGTCTGATTTTTATGGAGACGAAATTCTAGAGGCCCGGGTTTTGTGCGATGTCATAGCACGATAAAGAACCCCAGGTGGTCGAAATTTCCGGAACTCTCTACTACGGCGTCCCTCTTAGCCTGAGTCGCTTTGGGATGTTAAACCCCCATAAACCGTAAACTAAGTGATCTTTCAGCATAAAGTGAAAGGGCTTTTGAGTTACAGAGAATGCTTCAGTTGCGCAGATACGCTCGCCAACATTTATTGATGCCCGAGAGGTTTAGAGCAAATAGATCGCCGTAGTCATTGATTCCTCACATTCGTCGTCCGAGTTATTCAGGATATCTGAAGCGTCAATTCTTAGGCTGTGCGTGTGTCTTGCTGTTGTAGTGAGTACGGCTGGTGAGAGCTAGCGCGAAATCTGTACTAAACTTCTACTCGTATAGGTGGAGACCATCGGCGACGCATATGTGGTGGTTGCCGGAGTGCCAGACTTCGTGGAAGACCACGCTGACCGCCTGGTTGTCATGGGACTCGACATGATCACAGCCACGAAGAGCGTAATCAACCCTGTCATTGGAGAGCCCATTCAGGTAACACACTCTATTGCTAATCCCAACAGGGTGCTGATCCGTGCATGAGTCCCCGTTTACATCTTACTCTAATACTCGACAGACAACGATTTTTGTTACTCTTTACGATCTACGCACGTGAAGGAAAAGTGAGGAAAACTCTTCTGAATTTCTATTTTTTGTAAAAAAAAAGTATCTTATTGCTCTTTCTGGGTATGTCGATTAGAGTATCAAAAGAAGAATTTTGGCTGAGAAAGTTGTACTTAAAAATTTTCCCCTTGATTCGGTTCCAATATTTTACTTCTATACAGAAATGGACTCCGGGATAGTCGCTTTTAAATGAATAGCAGTGTGACATAGCTTCACAAATCCGTGTCAAAAAAATTAACTTACGCACCGCAGTTGATCTTGCGGAATCAACCAGTGATGGCAGCACCTCTGTTTTATTAACGTTAAAAGCATTAAAAGCCGGGGCATCGAAAGCCCCTTGCACCGGAAAATTTCGTGTCGGCATTATTGGCATCTGCGATATGAGCAAAAAATCATGAGCGTGGCTCTGGCAGGTGGGCCACCTAGGTCACGTGACTTTGTGACGTCATCACAACCTGCCCATCGGGGCAGGTGACAGTTAAATTAATGACTGGTGGCTCGGGAAGAACAACTTTAGTCGCAAAAGGCCCACCGCAGGGAGCACCTGCTATCACAAGGCAGTGGCGCAGCGGTTGAGTCATGCGCCACTGCCATCGCTCAACTACTGTGCCAAGAGTGCTATGAGCCTATGAGGACTCCCAGAGGTCTATGAATGTAAAGTAGAAAATGACCTTCAGCAGATATGAGAACTGCCCCATTTCGCTATCGCGTCATACCCTTAAGGCGGAGTTCGTCTCCTCCAATTTTTTGTTTTTACCTGTTCGAGCTTATAAAAACTCCGTTATCGGCAAACGTAGCGTCTCTGTCGTTAAGATGCGGTGATCTGGACACTGCAGTGTAGCCGTCGAAAAGAAAGAATGATTGATGGAAGATAATACTGCCGCAATCCCTGTGGTGAATCCCTTGACGCTTTGTTGCACAGAACCAAAGCTTCTTTTAGACCTGTCTGGGCGCTGCAGCCTTCGACGAAGTAAGTTACCAGATCAGAAAGGCAGATACCCTGGACGCCACATTGTGCTCTCGAAGCTTTAATTAGGCAGACTGGACGAAAAAATCTCTAAATGTTTTCATGCGATGGATAAAACCGCCTCCCTTAGGAGTCAACTTTTCAGCAACTTGGTTCGATTAGTAGCAGCGAAATGTGATTTCGAACTCACTACTTAAGCACTCATGAAGTTTCTTTTCACATGCGGTAATCGACGCTAACCAGCTCTTTCTCATTTCCTGAAGCTGTAAATTTCGGAAGAAAATTCCTTAGTATAGAAGCCGTTTAGGAAGGAAAACAGGCTGGAGCAAAAATATTAATATGTATGCCCTTTCTCGCGCACAAATTTTCTTTTTGTGCGCTTCCTGCAAAGCCGAAACAAAGCAAAAAGAAACAGAGAAGTTGCAAAAGCATGTCTGTAAAATCATCAAGCTTATTGCAAAATTGACTGATACGGATTAAGGAAGTTACTGCCAGTGCAGTATAAACGGATAGCCGAGACTTGATAACTAGTATTTGGAGAGATTTGTCTCGACGCCTCGCTCTTTATATTCCGTTCGCCTTACTTACCTTCGAATGTTTCTCTCTTGTTTCCTTTTGCGCTCGAAGGTTTCACTCCTGGCGTGGTGTCGCCATGTCCTCTTCACTGTTATTTTGAAAGATAAGTTTAATCCTCGTAATCTACAGACGGGACTGGCGGAAATGTATCACAGAAAACAGCGCGGTATACTGATATGCATTCTATGCAGTTGCCATTTAAGCTTTTCAGTGCTTGCGTAGCTGCTGAAGACGATGGGAGCGCTTCTTTAATTTTTTTTGTGCCAGTTGAGGAGGGAGCAGAATGAAAGTCCCGTGGAGCCAGTTGACAAGCAAATGGGCTTCTTATTGCTCAAAACTCCCCAATCCCTGCTATTAAGGTTTGACTTTACTCTAAGGTTGCACAAACATTAAGCGGTAATTCCCGCTTTTTCCCTACCGCGCTCCTCCAATGCGCGGTGTGTGCCGTAATAGATTTTGCAGCCTTCTCTTTGCTGCAGCGATTAGACAATATTTCTACTGCTTTTCATTCTTTGAATTTGGTCGGGTTGCCTTTTCTCACTACAGTTTCTTTAAACTGCGGTAGAAGGCGCCGTTACTGTTGTTAAAAGCAGCGGTGATGAACAGGTCGTTAAGTTTGATTGCATTCATTAAGCGGTAGTTGCTTAGCGAAAGTTTACAGGCGTCGTTACGAAATTAAAGCGCCACAAAGACGAGCCAGAACTTCTCTGAGTGGAGTTTTCTCAAATTTCTGAGATGCCAGCATAATGAAGATAGCTAGACAGAAAGCTATTCGCCCAACAGCGTAGAACTGCGGTACTGACGGGCTATTGACGTTTTCCAAAACTGGAGAAGAGCTGCTTTGAAAAATTGCTGTAAAATAAATAGCAGCAGTGCCAGCAAATAAATATGATAAAAGCACACACCTTGTTGATGCCAAAGTTATTTATTAACATCTTTTAAGCCCCTCCCCTTTCCCATTTGGATAACTGCACTCAGGGCTAAGCTTAGCGCTGTCTCTAATGCACGTATCTTCGGATTCTTTGTTTTGTTTTTTTACTTTAAGATCAATGACTGCGGTGCTTGCTTTGTTTTTGGATACTAACGCATTACGCATGCACGCACTTGATCGATCCACTGTACTCGTGAAAAAGGCGCCCACTTTTTTCTGCTATGAATTAGAGCCATGAATTGCGAGGTCGTCGAAGTTTAGTACGTACTGAAGTCTCCTCTATTTGGTGCTGTCTCTCTGCGGGATCATGTCCCAGTATGTACTTCATACAGGATCTGAATCTCTATGCAGATGCGTATAGGTGTGCACACGGGCTACGCGACGGCCGGCGTAGTTGGGAAGACAATGCCACGGTACTGCCTCTTCGGAAATACAGTCACCCTTGCCAACAAGACCGAGAGCCTGTCCAAGCCTTCTAGGGTCAACATCACCGAGGTGGCCAGAAGGTGAGATAAAGTACAATGTTTACCCAATTCCCTTCCCTCTGGTAGATAATATATACAAAGCCGCGCTATCCTGAACATGATGGAATGGGATAAAGGGGAAATCTATCATCATAAGACGATAAGTAAGCACAGTCTCTGTCGTGCCCCCACCACGGATGAGATGGGAGTACTGCGGAGTTCACCTGAAGGCGAAGAGGGCCATAGGGTTTTATAACCGGACTAGAAGACACCAGTGTCTCATTTTGGTGCTGAATTCCTCGCTGAAATATTGCACGTTGATTGGTTTATTTCTCTAACTTTAATGGCTTTTCCGCCCCAATGAATAAAAGAAAATCAAGAGATTGTAATAATTTCAAACACATCGTTTGGTATCGTTGTATTACTTCTATCGGCCTCTACAATATTTGCCTGCCATGTAACAATAAGAGCGAGATTTTTTTTGTCTTTTTTGGCAGTGTTGTAATCTGTATGCACACAAGTAAACAATGTGTAATTTACGCCTGACCGTAAAGCATCCCCATTCATAGCCGCTCGTAAGTTGCGTGATTTGTTCACGCAGCTTGCCTTTTATATGTCTCTTAGGAAAAGAGGCTTTTAAAGGCGCAGATCGCGAAGCAAAATTCGTGTTCAGCTTTCGCTTTGTGTAACCCCAGACTCGCACCATCCTGTGCAGGGAAATTAAGTTTTCTCTTCACCTTTCTGACTTTATCTTTTTTTCTCGTACTCAATAACAGGGCGCATAGCAAGACAACCTGACATTTAAGTTTCTTCAGAGAAAAGTTGGCACGTTTCTTTATTGTTTACGTAATACCTCTTTCTTTACTGTAATTTATTGTTTTTCAAGAGAAAAGTGTGCTTATTGCGGCCTTTCGTGAGCGAGAAACGGAAGCAGGGATATATTCAATGAAGTGTGTAGATCTCGCCCAGATTTAAAGCAGCAGTTTTAAATGGTTACAAGCTAGCCGGAAATAAGTAACTGCGCATTCATTTGGGGGCCTTTAAAACCTTCAAACGCCGTAAAATTCGAAGCAGATTAACGAATCTCTGTGATCGATGTCTTCATAAAAAAGAAATAAAATCGCACCGTTATTCACGGCAGCTGTGTAGGAAGCGGAATCATTCCTGAGATGTTGTCCAGCAAGATCGTATAAGTTACATCTCAAGATTGGAACCGACTTTAAAATCGTAATGTATCCACTCGTTCTTGTATCCACCCTTTCGGCCTGCCTCACGCAATTATTATGCTGTTTTTGATGCACAGTTTCTGAAACAAAACCACCGGCGCTGTAATTAATTCAGTGGTGCTTAGTTTTTTCGTACCAGGCGGTGTTTTCTATCATAGCGCTTAATGACTGCAGCCACTCATATGCCTTTAAAGGCTTATTGACACTAGCTTGGTGAAGGAAAGAAAAACCGGATTTCCTATATCATGTGAATTTTGGATTTCCGGTTTCTTTAGAAAAGCTCGCAATAGAGCATTAGAAGAGCTATCTCCTCGTTCTAAATTACTTCAGAGCGCCAGCTCCGACAAAGGATCTCCAGACCTCGGTTTTGGATCCTTCTAGTTTAATCGTAGTGACTTTGCGCTTACAGGAAAGATTTTGAGTGTACAATAGCAGCCTGTAAAACTATGAACGCTTGCGAGCTGCGCAGCCATTTATTATTCGTATTTCTTCCTTCATCAAAGATTCTCTCCAAATGAGGAAAAAATATATAACGGAAGCGTTTAATTACTCCTGTTTATCTCCATTCTCATCTCACATAGTCTCTGCAGTTTGAAGGCTTTATAATTATTTATTAAGATACAGAATCGAAGAATCCTCCAGAAGAAGAGCGAAGATCGTTTTTAATCAAAACATGATTAACTCTCCCAAACAGAAATACATCAATTTTTCTGGCCGTACTTCGTGAACGCCCCGAGGCAACGAACCTAATCTTCTCCGAGTAATTACGAAGACGAGCGCAGCTTCAGCCACCTTTTCATAATCGAGCCGTCGAATCCAATTTCAAGCTCTTGAATTTATCATCGTAGCACGAGAAAGGCACCTAAGCGAATCTATGTCGTTTCATAAACGAGCTTCAGTCTATCTCGGGGAGGGGGGGGGGGGGGGGGGGAGTCATTGATCAGCGCATATATGGTCTTCGGGCTTATGACTGCACAAAAACGTGGATGAGGATGTGTGTACGGCCAATAAAGGGACAGTCGCTATGGATTCAAGGTTTCTCCTGACAGCAGTGAAGGCAGTTAGTGCAAATAACCGTTCTCTGTCGCATACTGGAAACTCATGACGAGGGCTAGCAAATTATTTCTTATAATGTCAGTATCTTCAGTTTGAAAAGTAAGTATGAAAAAGTTCTGTCGCCTTTTCCATAATACGGTTTCCTGTCCTTCCTACAGACACACGTAGAGAGCGTTCTCTTGTACAAGGCTACCTAATTATGAGGCAGTGAGCTCCGTGCAATTATGCCAAAATAAACATGTTACAAGAACGAATTCATGAGTAGAACATCAGGGGGAAGGGTTAGGGGCAAGTATCATTCACATATCTTTTTTTTCTCCAGTGACTGACTGCTTTACCTAATTAATATTTGTGTCACTACAGAACGTTGTAGATTTCAGCTCCGAAGGTGTATTGCGGCCGCGGTGTCTTATTCAGCGCTCTTGCCGTGCGTGAAGTTTGATAGTGACTGCCACAGAAATCGGAGTACGGTCACAAATAAATGATGCTTCGTCAGAAGGGAAAATTGTTTTAACCTCAGTTTGCGACACTCTACAACCGCAACTCTGTTCTAGATTCTAGGGTGTCATCCGGTGCAAGAAAAAATCCCGATGGCCTGTAGGCAATGCCACAAGCCACAACTTCTACGTCCTTGGTAAAGAGCACCATATAAGTTGATCAGCACGCTTGAACTCCGATGTAATGACCTCCTGCCCCTCTTTTAAGCGACTAGTATGCAGAAAATGAGAATGTCTCTATGCAGAACAGACTACTTCGGCTCTTATTTTAGAATAAGCCTGCTGCGAAGAAAGCCAAACAAAAAATATACATATAGAATTTCGCTGTATTTACGCTATCGTTCGTAAATCATGAAACTGAGCGAAAGCAGTGTACAAGGCGGTGCAGTTTTCCCTTGTCGTGTGGTAGAGATCTTATATTTTTATTACTAATGACAAGACATTAATCTAGCAAAATAAATAATTAAACCGAGCGGCGTTGTACGCTATGCGATATAGTTTGGCTTCGTCGATCGGTCAAGATGTTTAATTTATTGCATTACATTGAATAAGGTTTTCCCTGAGTTTAATGATCTATGCTGAAAGCGGACTCCTTGAACACTACGTACCACTTCAAACATGTTTTACTGTACAAACGTATACTGCAGTACATTCTTGTATTATATGTGCTCTAAACATTTCTTCTGGGTAACTGGAGTGTATAGGGCATCGTAAATAAACATCAGCGTCTCGCACATCTGCGAATTTTATCCGTAGAGTTCATCAATACTACCTCGTCGGAAAGCTAGTGCCGCCATCTATGCGAGTTTCTTAAACAGCGCTTCATCCACATCGGGACCGCCGGGAAGACGAGGTTGCTTATTTTTCTTAACCTAGTATTTCGCCGAAAACGTGGGTGATGCCTCTGAATCGGCAGCTGCACCGCAGTGCGCCGCGATGCTCTTTTTGGTGCGTATATATAATTATATGACATCGCGCTTTTCCTTTTAATAAGTTTAACACAAGTGTTCACCTGCTGTAGAAACTTTCGCAGCTTTTCTTCGATTTTGGACGCGAGAATAGCCGTATTCTTATGGCTGAATCCACTTTGCAAGCCCAACAATAGCCAAGCCAGATACGAAACCTCGTCTCCCAGGCTTTTCTGCGCCTCTCCATGGCTAAGTTGGGCCAAGAATTTTCTTGGCTCACATTCAGTTCCATCACGAACTTCAGCCATCCAGCGATCAGTGGACTGCTTCATTTTACCTTGGACGAGGACCTGAACTTCCAGTTTCTTTTGTCGATAAGATTCCCATTTCCAGTCTATTTCCTCTCGACATACCTCCGCCATCTTTGCCTCTCTGTATTCCTTTGAAGCCACTCGTCGTTGTTCGATGACCTCGTTAGTTTTCTTGATCAACCAGCTTCAAGGTTTTTTCTTCCCTTTCCAGGAGTTTACTGCTTTTCCGTGTTTTATTTTCATGCTGATTAATATTTCTGATTATAATCCTACATTTCGACGGAGCGATTGTTCATTGCATCCCCAACGGTGGCTGCTATAATCGCGATTTGTTGATTGCTTAATTTTGAATTCTTTTTTGTGTTTCTTGCATCTTTCTAACCGGGATTCCAGTCTGCAGACCAATACGTTTACGATCACTTCACAAACTGCACTCCCTATTTTTGGAAGCGAACATCGCAAAACGAACTGACGTAGAAAGGAAACAAGCGCTGGCAAATTACATCCCTTGTATATCAGGCCCTTTACAGCGTTTCATTCTAACCTCCAAACTAAGCGCTTGTCTCCTCTCTATGTGCCTTCGTTCTTCGCTGTTCAGTTCCAGATGGATAACGAACATGCCTAAGCTGCTATTCTGTACTCCCCCTCCTAGCCTATTTCAATCTTTACAAGTTTCCTATTGATTCGCTGCGTCATTAAGCAGTAGAGATTGGTCATCTGCCTGTTCCGAATATCAATGTGTTTTATCCTTAGCATTTAGTTTCTCAACTTACAATGACTAGGCTGCACTGCTCACAGAGCTCTAGCATTATCTTCATGTTACAACCTGTGCGTCCATTCCGATCCTTGATGCGGCCATTTGTGTCCCCAATAGTATAATAGCGGCAGCGTCTCTAAACGGTTTTATACCGTCATTGAGACTGTTAACTAGATCCGTGATTTCTTGCCTGCATTTTCCCCTTGACGTAAATAAGCTACCGTTAGCTCTTAGCGGCAATTGTTCCCGATACCGAAACATGTTCTTCGGAAGTTTATTTTAACTTTTGCCAATCTGTTCCTTGATGTATCAACATACCTCCTCCTCGTTCTGCCCCCTTCTTCTCCATCTAGAGCTCTGGAGCCCCTTTCAGTTGTGGCGACGAGAACCTCATGGAGTGGCGACGCACTAAACTTGAGTTGTTTATGACCCCTAATCTTGCGCCACGGGCAACTCATGCCCTTGCGTCGAAAGCGGCCCACAAACTGCTTCTGCTATAGTGAGTCTTGAGAAAATGTTTTCTAAAGCGCTCATGGCCAGATAAGAGTTCACACGTAGACATTCATCAAGAGATTCACAAGAACAAAATACAGATAAAATCGCATCATAACGAAACCTTAGTATAGCTGGTCAAAAGTCTGAATAGCTGGTCAATGAAATCGGTTTTTATGACCCGGACCGACAGATGGCTCCCACTCAATATTGCGGACACCGAAGTTGGTAAGGACAGCCAAACTGGTGACTGTAGGTTGGCCATATTTGTTGCCAAAATACCATTCACAGTAATAAATTATATTTAATGCAGTAACAGTCGTTGCAAACTAATATTTCTGCATTTATTGCAGGCGTTCAAGCGGTCATGACAACATTTCAGCATTACAAAGTTATATGCAAGGTCATCTTTTAAGAACTAAAATAATCATTCGTCTGGACACCAAATAGTTCATAATTCAATATCACTCCGCTCCTTTGGACACACTTTAGATACTATGCTGCAGTTCAGTCTCATTCACATTAGAAATCAGTCAGCTCGCGTGCAAGGGTCATCGCATATGACGCTTGACCTGATATTTTTTCGCAAATGCTTTCCGCTAGATAAAACTAAGACAGAAATACTAGATGAGATTTGGAATCACAAATTAACTATTCTAGCATTTCCGTTAGCTGCACATTTTCTTCCTTGCGACCGCAAACTTCAGTATGTTAATAAATATAGCCCCATCACCTCACCTATCATCACCAAGATCATGACCATCATCCTAACTACATCCACTGCAGAAGAACAGCTTCTCCCAAATCTTTCTAATTCCCCTATGTAGCCTCTAAAGTAGTTGAGCACAACATTTGGAAACAGGTATAAACTTTTCTTTAAAGGACTATAGACACCGATCTTCTGGGTGCGTGTTTCTTGTTTGTTTGTAAAGATTCGTAAGTCATTATTATACATGGATTACCATGTGATATTCTCGTACGACACCTAAATAATTTATAATAAAATTTCTTTCCAGTGCTGTTTTTCGGTTTCGGTTTCAGCAAACACTGATGAATGTAACGTCAAAGTGTAGTTATAGGTCACGTAAGGCATGAAAAACTGCAATATAATCGATGCTTCTGCATTCATTATCTTTCCGGCTCATTAGAAAGCCTGGCTTCTACACTGTAGTTATTTAAAACGATGAAAAAGTGATTATATCGACGTTTTTCTATGCCTCACATGACGTATAACCATACTTTGACGTCACGGCCATCATTCAGCCACTGAAACTGAAACAGCATGACAGAAAAATTCGATTATACATTATTTATCTGTCGTGGGCGAATACCACATGGGGATTCATGCATAGTAGTGTCTTCCGCATCATTGGTGAGAATAAAGCATGCAACCAAAATTAGATGTCGATACTCCTTTAAAAGGAAATTATATCCCCATTTCAACATGAGTTCCGCCAGGCACTTTCAACGCTAACACAGTTGGATAAGTCTTATCAAAAGCCAAAGGCAGCCGTCCACAGGCGTTCTACTATTACGTTTTTCCAAGGCGTTTGCTCGGGGTACGCATATTAAACTATCAGACAAAATGAAATCAGCTGAAATTAACCATCAAGCCCCCCAAATGCTTGTGTTGTGTCTGATGTACGCCAAGATTGCGCTTTGGCAATTGTCATCTTCGTAATTTCTGTCAACAACCTAGCGTCTAGTCAAAACGCTAGCGTAAAGCTCATCGCAGACTACTGCATTATTTGTCGGGAAATTATAAGCAACGTATGCCCGTAAATCCCTCAACAACGCACTAGAAGGTTTAACTAATTGGTGCGCTCAGTGGCAGATGGCACATAAGAGAAATAAATCTGCTCAAATCACAATAACCAGCTAGAAGCATTTATGGGGCTTTCAAGTACACCATAGAAACACCGCCCACTGCAGTCACTGAAGATAAATATCTCAGCCTGCTGATAATTCACGACATCAGGTTCAATGCTAAAGGGAATTTAATAGCCACAACGGCTGTAACACGACACTTTTGTTAGCCGATGCCTCAGATTAGCGCCTTAAGAACCTGAACTATTGTCCTACGACGTTTTAGGTAGGTTTGCCTGTGAATATGCTAACTTACGTCAGTTTATATTAACCGAGAGATAACCAATCTCGGAGATCACAAAAATGCAGTCGGGTTCATATGACTCGCAAACATAAATAATGAAAAAGAATTGCAACCACTACTGATTCGCACGAGATACGCGCAGCTTAAACTCATTCATCAGTTAATTTATCACTACCTAGAACAAGACTGTACTAAATATACTGTCGTCTATGAGGCAAGGTGAATGCGTTATAAACGCTCACATATACATAGCCAACGTCGTTTTCATGCTTAGATCTTGAAACAGTAATTTAAGAGCTATGCTGTTTAGCGCCCGTTCATAAGTTGAGCCGCGTCGCCGCCGTCGGCGTAACCGAGCCAAACCACAAATAATTAAAAAAACGAGAGCGCTCGGCTGTAGACGCAGTTTCTTTTATTTATTGTATATAAATATTGCCGAAAAGAAGAGAGTATGCTTAAGCCGCAAAACCCTAGGCTGCACAATATGAGCCCACCATAGCCTCCCCACCATCGACAACATCAAAATTGTGAAAGGCACACACATGCATCTAAATAGAAGATCCAGCTATAGGCAGCTCTTCCGAGGCAGTGTATACTCCCCGCACCGAAGCGCACAGCTCACGGAACAAATATTTCGATGACTGCGGTATATCGGCGTGGCGGTCCATCATACGGTTCTGCCAGAGAATAAATAGTCCCATCAACATAACCAGATCGCATGGCACAACACAGTTTTTCTCAACAAGCAGAAAACCGATACTCTATGGTGTTACTTCAACGTCCTCCTTAAGTGTTCGCTGTATTATGTCCCAGAATAATATAGCGCCAATGCACAGGATAAAACAATGGTCGACGGCCCCGGCGTATTGCACAGGCGGAAATTCACCGTCCATGGCACAAAAATCACCTTAGCATGAAGCCATGCCTTGGCAGGCAGCGTCAATATGTGTAGCTTAAAGATCACGCCTCCTGTTAAGCTGAAGCACACTCTCGCACTGGGCATTGCACATCGTCGTCTTCATCAATTAACACTAATCGAACTAATATCGTACCTAGACGTACTGACGACTCATCAAAGCCAAAGAATTAGTCTACAGTGCCTGAGACACCTACAGAGCTGCGCTCTAAATTCGCATTAAAGAGTATCGTAATCGTCCTGATAATTTTTTCCAATTTAGTGACTCGAGAATAAGACAGTTTGAATGCGTTCATTGCTGCTGGTTCATCATTCACAAAATTTTTGATGCTGCTGAGCGTGTATCTTCTCCTTATCAAATCATTTCCTTAGTGCCTCTCTTTAGCTCTTTCACACCCTTTCTTAGGTTGTGTTATTCATGTTTAAATGTTTTACTGTTACTATGCCGCGTTACGCAACAAACTAGCAATATAAGTTCGTGTCTTTTACAGTGAGCTTTCACAATATGTATTGTGCACAACTTTTGCATATAACCTATACAGCCACCTTGCATACTTTCTTTAGTTGGCTGTTTTGTATTATTCGCATTTTACTGTTGCTACTAACATGCCATATATTTCAATATTCTGGTCAATTCCAGATAGTTGTCTTGTTAACCCCACTATGCCCTCCTGCAACTGTCCGAAATAAGGTTTTCAATATGTGGAAGTAAATAAATAAGAAAAATAAATGACCATGTTTTATCTTTTGATCTTTTCCTCGAGCCACGCAAACAATAGGAATGATTTTCTCGTTAGTTACCGTAACTTTACTTCCCGTTAGACGTTTTTATTTCAGTGAATGTGGAACCCTATTGTATAGGCTGTCCGTTTTAAAAGGTCATTTCGCGCCCGTCTGGTCCTCTGTGATCAATCGCTCAGATATACCCGCGGCTTTCAAGCGTCTAAGGGAAGCGACCCGACCATTGTGTAGAAGTCGACCGGATCTGACCGCCGGCTTCATATCGCAGCTAACTTCAGCCAATGAGCAGGTTCGGTCGCCTGCTGCTGACAGAGCACTGCCATGTGCCTCATCAGTGGCTGCATATCTATGTCACTGGCAGGCAGTGGCGACAACCAGTCGTCAACTGCCCGATGGCACGGTCGCTTCCCACAGACGCTTGAAAGCCGTGGGTATATCTGAATGACCAATCACAAAGGACAAGATAGACGCAAAATGGTCATTTTAAAATGAACAGCTTAAAGAATACGGCCCCTGGTGACTGTCTCGTGACAGCCGCCCAATAAAATTTACGTTATCTCATAACAAATCTCACATTATCCGTAGTCCGTGATTACATGGTCCTATTAAATTGGTCCGGCACCATTCGGTCAGTCACCTATCAGTTTTTGTGATAAACGTCCAACGTCACCAGTTAATTTTCTTACGTATACATACACCCGTTGACCACCCTGCACAACGCGATATCCTTGTACAGTCGCGAGTAATAAATATTAGCACACAGGACGGAACACCGGAGCACCGGAGCGCACAACGCGTGGCGCTGCCGGTGACGAAGAGGCTGATAACGAGAGTGAAGGCCGTTCCCATTATTAGGGGGGTTTGCGGACTGTCACGGCCCTAGCAAAATTGATTTTTCTGACTAGACCTCTATTTTTCTTTTAGCGCATGCAGCCTTGCTCCCGCATGCAACTGGTGAAAACAGAATAGTTGACTTTTTTTCTTGTTTCGGAGTTATTTTTGCTAGCAGCCTCAGCCGCGCTGGGCTTGGTAACTTCTTGAACAGCTCTGCATTCAGGAGCTGCCATAGCCTCCCAAGGAATAAGATTCGAATATAATTTAAAATTAATCGGAGTTAATGAAAAATCGACGTCCTAAAAGGCAGCTTCAAGAGTCATCGCCAGATATTCTCTCTTTTTTGAGCTTGTGTAATACTGGCTAAAAGCAGCGCTATCATCTACTTTTCCCGCGAGTTCCTTTTGACAAACCATCAAAAACATAAAAAAACAGTAATAAAAAGAAGCCACCTTTTCTCATGATATCCGAGCCAAAATAAATGCCGCATGCACGGTCATGTAGGGTCGGCACTTAGACGCTCGGGTGATGGCACGCTTGATAAAGCTTACTTCCTGCCATCCTCGCCCCCTATGCTGCAAATATGGAAACGTCCCGATAGGCAAGTCTGCAAACCGCAGCGCCACGTGGTGAGACATACAAATTCTGATCGCTAGTGATTTGTGCTAATATTTTTTACTCGCGACTTTACTTATAGCATGCAGTGAAACTTAAAACAAATCACGTGAACGGAACTTCAGTCTTGTTTCTGGAGCGCATTTTTTTTGTTTTCATAACATTAGACCGTGGGTGCACATAGCACGTTTTTTTTCTTTGCACTGCTCAATATTTCTGTCTTCGCTCCTTCCACCCGAAAGGCACCTGACGAAGCAGGACTACAACTTCGAGGACAATCTGGACGTGGGTGAATTCCCGCTGAAGTGCTACCTGGTTGACATGGGTTCGCGGAGCACCACGGATGCCGAGCCGGCGGCCGCCGGCGAACCATCGGCTGACGACAGCATGCTCTTGTCCCCGTCATCGTCACCCGTGAGACGGTCGTCCGCGATCACTTCGCCCACACTGGACGTAGACGAGGTACGGGTAGGCTCACGTGGGTCTACGCTTTAATGTATCTTTTCGAGGAATTTTCCTTTTCATGGGGAATTTTTTGCTCAAAACTAGGCAAAAAAAAGGAAAATGAAATCTGGTCAAGTATTCATCCAATTCTTTTAGAACTATAAGGCAAATTAGGGGAGTTTTGGTCACCAAATATTATTTTGGCTAACATAAAATCCCAGATTGGGAAACCCGCGAACCTGGCTACAATGCAGAAAAGAAAAAGGACAGAACAACGCACTCCGTGCAAGTGTGGAAAGCCTTTTCTTGCCGCCATCTTTGGACCTCTCAAAGTACTTGCTACTATTGCTACAGCACAAAGCTTTCATTGGCCCCCTCCCATTAAAGCCATTACGGCGAACAGCATTGAGAAACGGCGTGCCGTTGCTTCGTCAATAGTGGGTTCGCATGGGCTAGCTTCCTTGTTCCAAAGATTACAGCCGTTGATGTACGATACCGCTTCGAGCCGGAACAGTTAGGTTGTCTCGAAAACATTATTAATGAAACGAAAAGAAGGTGGCTATGCATTTATTCGCACTCACTTACATACCTAATACGTCCAAATGCCGTATACACATCGCAATAACACTGCTTCACTTTTAGCTGTTGATCAATTCACCCACACCCTGCGTCTCCTATGAGTCTTGGTTAGCTAAGTGTTTAGAGGGGTTGCCTCAGACAGGCTCTTGTTCTGTTATATCTCCTTACAAGAGTGGGTTTTACTTCAGCTACGCAGTTTATGTGAAAGCTGAATAGGTTCCCTATGTGCTTCTAAGGATTATTTACTCCTTTATTTCTTCTGAATATTGTGTCCTTAATGTCGTCTTTGCTCTGGGCGCAAATGCAGCTCGGTCTCGAGTGACGCGTTGCATCAGCAATATCTTGTAAAGATGCCCGATCACCTAAATCGCATGTTAGCGGCTCGGAAGATTTGTTGGTTTAAATACAGCATTCAAACGTACAGCTTAGGTTTTTCCTGGTTCTGGAAACTAGTGTACAAGCATATACAACTGACCGACCAATGTGGAAGTAAATGCGGTGGTCATTCGTAGCTCACAATTACATGTGTTGAAAATGTAACGGGTGAGATGCGAACTCATGTTATAGTAATGTACGTTCTCTCATAATCCCCTGTTAAGGTCGGAATTCGTTTTTAATAAAGCATGAAAGTGGACTCTTACTAACCCTTTTCTTTAACAGGTACCTTAGGTGGTGGTGTTGGCCGACTTGTTCGACGACGCACTCTTGCTTGAAATACAGGGACATGTTGCAACACAATGCAAGGGGAAATGTTGGACATTTGCAAACTGCTAAAGGCAAAACGAGCAATTTTATGCATAAGCGAGATAACTTTCGGCAACGTCATGTTACAACGCTGGTCTACGAGACCGTGAAAGTTCACGCGTCTTTTGGGAACAACCACGCACGCAGAATGCAGTCATTCTTGCCTTAAAGAAGTATATAAATATGAGCTGCAATGTAATGAGGATGCGTAGCGAGAAATATCTATAAAAGACACGTTATAACAGCGTATCCGCGTAGTTTTCAATTCTTATTCTTGATTAAGCACTCCAAGACTTCGTTTAAGTTAAAAAATTTCCTAAGAATAGCGCAGCACAGTTTTAATCACCGTAAGACATGATCTTGTAATGTATAATTTGGCAATGCCGGGCAATATGGCTATTCAGAAATTTTTGTTTCCTCTTGCAGATTGGCTTGTTCATCAAGAGTCGGTTGAACTGCAGTGATGCCGGGTTCGAGTCCACGGGCACCAAGGAAGGGAGGCAAGATGAATGTGCCCCTGAGGCACCCAATAACAAGTCTGATCTACCTCATGCAAAGGAAGTTGACAACAGGCAGACCATGTCCACACCCCTTGGTGCATTATCGTCGCTTCTCACGGATATTGCTGCAGCGGTCACTGATAATTCGCCTAGTCTAGCTACCATTCGCAACCGCGAGGAGCTGCCTGCCCCACAAGGTGAACAGGACACAAAGACTTCGGCTCCCAGCGGAAAGTCTTCGTTCTTTGGTTTCACATGGAGCTTACCATATGCAAACAGATCAAGAAAAAGCGACGGCGACGCTACTCGGTCTCCATCACGCAAAGCTAGCTCTCGAGAACATGGCGAAAGCAGCAGCAAAGATCGGCCCTCAGGAAGTACAGATGGTGACGAGGACAGGCAGCAGTGCCCGTTTTTTCGGTTTCGATCGAAGGACATTCCAAGCAAGGAAGCATCACCGCAAAAAAGCAGCGGCAGCAGAGTGCCAGCAGCATTCAGTGATAGTGAACAGGCTGCCCCGTCCCCACGGGAGCCCGACGTCCGCAAGAGGGACAGTTTCTGGTCGCGAGTCATCTTCCCGTCCTGAGAGCGTGTGTGGCCCCGCTGTGGGTAGTGTACTTCGTCTTCCATTCAGAAGAAAACGTGCGAGACGATATTGTGTCTTCCGTATCCGTGTGAGACATCTCAAGCCAGTCACCGACCACCCGGTCACCTTACCTCCTCCCCGTGCCAAGAACCCCGAAGGCAACAAGCAAGCAGGGTACCTCTATCACTACGTGGTGGCCTTAAGCTCGTTCCTTTACCGCACAGTTGAGATCAAAAACTAGCCGAGAAGCTGGACCAGACTTTCCGCCACAATCAGGTGCACTTTATCAACTGCTTTTTTTCTCTTTTGCTCTCTTACCCTAAGAATGATTATAACGTGACGCATTGAACGGTTTCGATGGCGTATTTTGGTGCGATTGACAACAGTGCACTTATGTAATCTCCCTCTTGATATCTTGAACAGACTAGTAGGTTACAGTTATTCTGCTTTGTTACTGGTTTTACTCTGCCGCAGAATCAACAGCCTCTCAGCAGCAGAAATATTTGCGCGATGTCAGCAAATTGATGAAATTAGAGAATACATCGCTGTCCTAATTTTTTTACGGTAGTGACATCGAACAAACGCCTTGTAATGCGCATCTTCAGCACTTTTACTAATTTGCTACAGGGGTCAGAGTCATCATGACAGTTTTTTTCTTAGTGGCATGAAAACCATTCACTCATTTCGCCATGCCACCAGAGCGAATGAGTTGCAAGGACAGCTGCACAACACGCCATTCCAAGCTACGGCCGCAAATGATGAATGAAATGTTCTACAGGTATAGTAAATGGCCTACAAGTGTCTTATGGCTCAGGCGAACCTAGAAATTATGGACGCTGTGCAGCGAAGAACGCTGCAATTTTCTTTATGACATACGATGACAGACGGCCGCCAATTAGTTAGCAGAAAGTTCTTATACCTGCTGTTCTAAAAGCATGCTAGAATAATCTTAAGAAAGGCAGTGTGGATGAATGAGAATCACTGGAACGTACTTACTGTCTAAACTGCCTCTTGTTGCACAGATATGTAGATCCTGTATCAAAGCCTACCGGTTCAAGAAGTGATACCAAGCGTCAGACCCTTGAAGATGGGGATCATCGCAGCCGCTTCTTCGAGGTGCCAGCCGAGGATAGGCTGCAACTGACTTTTTTTTTCCTTGGACATCATGCGCATCGCGCTGCTTTGCATGGAGATGGGACTTTGTCGGTTAACAGTTATGGCACCTAGGATGAAGGATTAGTAAATCCGAATAAAACAAAACGATCCTAAATTATACTGTAGTCTCAAGTGTATCCGTTTTTGTACTGGTTCTACCTTTATCCAGATGAATTTTACAGAGTTCTCGCAACTTGCGATCCCGGTACTTTTATGCGATATGGCCCGGTGCGAGAGGTACTGCGCCAACCTGTAAATGGGTACGCACATTCGACGGTACACAGTATTCTCTTGACAACTTTGAAAAGGCAGTAAGTTCCAGCGGACCCCGCGACTCTCTAAGCCAACAGCTTGGAGGGTCTCCGATAATACTGAGACACAGAGAGGCAGTTTTAGTATTGGCTTCCGCAAAAGTTGGCTACAGCATTCATTTATGCTAGGCCTCGAAATTCAAGGAAGTTTTTCAGCACTATACTCGAGCACGCTGCAGATTTTTGTGGCAGAGCGTTCTCGTCGAATTCCACAAACCTTCCAATACAACGCGCAAACCGCACGGCATATACGCAAACTGATTGTGTATTTTGTTATTCATGCTCTCACGACTCACTCACTATCAGTGGTGTAGAAGTCGACAGCAAGTGTTTAGAAATGAAGCAGTCAAATAGGCGCCAGCGGTTCACCGTTGCACTTATGACTGGCTGTGTAAACGCTCATAACTGAGGCTGTATTCGCCATGGTGGCAGAAGTTCAGCACCGTGTCTGGAGGTAGCTTTCAGCCCCAGCGGTCATCTTCCGATAAAACGAAATTGTAAGTTTCGTGCATGGAGAGTTCGATTGCCAACTTTACTGAAACTTTTCGGGGTGAAAAATTATTCATCCGCCAAGCTGTCATCTTCGCGATTATAAGCAAGAGACTACATCGTATGCATAGGAAGAAATCGAGATCTAGGTGCACTAACATCACACAACCCACCGCGGTGTCTCAGTGGCTAGGGCGCTCGGCTACTGAGCCGGAGTTTTCTGGTTTGAACCCGACCGCGCCGGCCGCGTTTCGATGGAGGCGAAATGTCAAAGGCGCCCGCGTGCCATCGCTGGGACTTTCTGTACCATCTGCGAGTACAAACGCTAACAAACTAACAAAGGCCACCACTTTTGCACGTGGGGCGGGCCGTTTCTTAGTTTGTTAGCGTGTGTACTCTCACACCTCAGGGCACACCTCAGGGAGTTATTTCCCCCGCTTTTCAACACTGCTTTGCTCAGGCTACCTCGTGCACTATAAGCACTTCCAAATCTAGGCTTTGCCATATGCGCAGATGATATAACTGTATGGGCCACAAAGCGTTCCCTGGGCCAAAAAAGAAAACACCCTACAATCAGCAGTCCGGATCGTCGAGGACTTTGCCTCTCTAAGCGTCCTCCACTGCGCCCCGGAGAAATCGGAGGCCATGCGAGTACATGGCCCGTAGACACGTCTCTCCAGATCCCATCAAACTCACGATCGAGGGTCAAGCCATCAGGGAAGTGGACCTGATCTCCATTCTTGGTCTTTGGATACAGAGCAACCTCCGCGTCACCCGTCACCATCCAGGCTCTCAGAATCACTGCAAACCAGATAGCTCGCATGATCACTTGCATTATAGCATCGCTAAGGAATGCGAGAAGATGACACTCTTCGGCTGGTGCAAGCACTGGTACTTAGCCGAATCGCATACGGACTACTCTTTCACACGCTTACAAAGGGATAGGAGCAGCAAGTTGACACCATCATAAGAAGGGTATACAAGACGGCCTTTCACCTTCCTAAAAACACCACGACGGAGCGTCTTACCGCACTAGGAACCTTGAACACCTTTACGAAACTAACAGAATCCATCCGTGCATCTCAAACACTAAGACTTCAGACCCCCCAAGCTGTACGAGGTATCCTACGCCGAGTAGGCACAGTTGCGGACATCCGCGCACTAGATGCTCAATCCTCTCTAGAAAAACAACATGGGAAATACATCAGCGCGGCCCCGATACCGAAACCTATGCTTCAAGACGTTCACACACGCAAACGACGAGCGCGAGTATCCTACCTACCCCGAAGCCTAGCCAATTCCGCGAACGTGGTTTATGTTGACACCGCAGCATACCCGGACCATGACAAGTACGCAATGGCGGCAGAGTACCACCGCTTCTCTACTCTATTCACTTCTTCTGTAAGAGCCGAAACACCAGCGGCCGCGGAGACCACCGCCGTGGTCATTGCCATGAGGCACTACGTGTCCCAAGGCCGAAGCGCTCATGTGGCAACAAACTCACAACATGCGTGTCGAAATTTCCTGAGAGGCCGAGGTCCCAAGCACGTCATTTGGCTCATGGGCACTACACGCCTCTCCAAGCACCACCATATCGCCTGGACCACAAGCCTCGAGGGACTGTAGGGAAATGAGAGGGCACATGCTGTAACTCGAGGCATCATCAACCGAGCGGGGCCACAAATCGTGCCCGCTTTTACCCCTCTACCTTCTAGGTATAACGAACGTTCGAGTTTCAGCGTCTTCAAAGGGGAAACTTCCCTCCACCTCATAGGAAACTAGACATCAAAGGTGCCGTCTCGTGGAGGCAGATACAGACGAACACATTTCCAAACTTCCAGAGACTACATCTCATAAACCGAACATTATACATCGACACCTGTCCCTGGTGCCAGGCCCGAGCTACACTCTTCCACATTTCTTGAAGATGTGTGGCCAAACCAAACACTGCGCGAACGGAAAGCACGTCTTTTGAGCGGTGGGAGGCTCTGCTGACCGACGATAACCTGGAGGACCAACGGGCCCTCATACAACAGGTCCGTAGGGCAGTTCAAGCCAGTGGAGCCCTGAAATGAGGACCCCAGCAATAAGCTCGCCGAACTCCCGTTCGCTTTAATAAAGTTTTCCTCATCCTCCTCTACCGCCTTTTCTCGTAATGAAACTATTAATGTTTTCACATTAATAATTTGACAACCTGGCATATTTAACGTGCTCTGGTCTCGCTCAGCAAAAAAAAATTTTTTTTAGGAAATTAAATGGCGCAGTAATTTTGTCACATCTCGGTAGACACCCGAACCGCGCCGTAGGCGTAGGGAGGAAGGTGGGAGTTAAAGAAGAAAGAGGTGGCTGGAGGGCTTCGGAATAATTACTACCAACTGAAGATGTTTTAACCGGCACAGACATCGGAAACCACATTTGCCTAACCCGCCAGAGGCTAGCGCTCCTCTTCTCTCCTTCGGGGCCTACCGCTGGCCTTACCTTCTAGACTACCCCGGAGCGACGACGGGGGTGGAGATGGTGCCCCCGCATTGTCACTTGGGCAGACATCCTTCCGCCCCCCCCCCCCCCCCCCCCTCTCCCTCTCTCTGCTGTCGGCGGCCGCGCAGGCGTGCACGCGGCGGGCAGCAGAGATGAAGAGCGACACGCCGGATGGAACGAACGGAGGGGACGACACATCCGCGGACCAGGTGACTTTTGCCGTGCCTGCTGCCTGTCGCTGCCTACCTGCTACTGCGGCGCTGCTGCTTGCGTGCTGCCGAGAGGCCCTCCGAATTTTGGGTGATCCCAAAAAACGGTTTTGCCTGCGGGCTACTTCTCGGTGGTGTTGTTCTTCTCAGCCACAGCTGTGGTTTGAGCTAGCGGAGGGGTCATGGCTCTGAGTGCCGGGTCTAAACCGCACTACAGCCCCGACTTCCATCGAAGGATTTCCGCCGCAAGAGAAAAAATGGGCGGTGATTTCGCAATCCAAAGCACCAAATATTGTGCTAAGGTGCGGTATTTTGCAGGTGCACACCAGTGCCGAGTACCTCAAAGCGCTGCTGAGGTGTCCTCCTTAATAAAATCGCTGCCAATATTTTTTCCTACCTCTAGAGTGATTTATCACTGCAACACTTGTACCGCGTTCTGCGCCCTGCCCTTTACCCCCTCCCTTCTTCCTATCTGGACCCGTTCTGCACCTTCCTATCTCTTTACTAATGGCATGGCCAGATGAAGCGCATTTGCCAGCCCACTTGCAGAACCTTTGTCAAAAGCACCGAGTAGACAGGGCCTTGTCAGAGCTATGTCAGAGACACTTATTTGCAGCATACTTGGTTCTCCGAAGTCCCGGAGTGGTCTTGACGAGAGCACTCTCCCCTGGCCACGGGTGATGGAAATGCACCTCTGCGTGACACAAAGGAAGATTATGAGGCCTGTGTTGCGAAACCGAAACCGAAACAAGGCCGTTCTATGTCGGAAGGCAAGACAAGCCAAGCATGCTGGAAAAGAGAAACCACCGAGCGCCCCTTGGAGGGGCAGTCGTGTCATGTAACTCGAAATAAGCGGATGTTGTTTGTACTCGCTCAACGAAGTTGTCTATCTTTAACGAAAGCGACACAAATATAAGCT
The DNA here is from genome assembly GCF_052857255.1 of Amblyomma americanum. Lineage (NCBI taxonomy): Eukaryota > Metazoa > Arthropoda > Arachnida > Ixodida > Ixodidae > Amblyomma > Amblyomma americanum. The sequence goes on from NC_135500.1 coordinate 122,368,310, forward strand.
GGTGCCTAAACCCGGGATATACCCCGAGATCTAACGAAGACGACTACCTGGATGTGACGGCGACGAATAACGAAGAAAAAGCCCATTTCTACTCCAAAGCCGCCGCCACCAAGTGCTACCGAGTGCAGCGACATGGAGAGACACAAAGCGAAAAGATCAGCTCTCCAGTCACAGGTGGCTGGACTCATTGCGGATGTTGACTCCTGCATGCCAAGACGCGCAGGCAACGAAACAGCACTTAATGTTTTCTTGGCGAGAATGAGCTCTCTGCAGGCCCGTCTAAACGAAGCTAATGCCGCTGTCGAGGAGCTACTGCCAGCGGAAGAAGCGGAGCAGGACTATAATCAAACCATCGAGTATGACGACAGGATTGTTACATACATCGCGAATCTCCAAGCTGATATAAAAGAAGTTCAAGGCAAGACGCAGCCGAAAGAAAACCACCACCAAACAACGACGCAGGCGCGACAACCATGACCTTCCACGTGAAGCTTCCAAAATTAGAGCTCGTAATATTTGACGCCAAAGATGTGTCCTGGCAAGAAATTGGGGAACAGTACGAGCAAATGATTCATAAGAACGAGAGGCTGACGACTTGGACAAGTTCGGGTATTTAAAATTGGTTGTGACCGGCATAGCAGCAAAAATAATCAAGGCCCTTCCGCCCAGATCGCCGTGCTATGGGGACTCCATCTTGTTGCTGAAAAAACGCTTCGGTGGTGAAGACGCCATCGTACAAGCGCACATGAAAAAGCTCTTGGACCTTGAAGCCGAGCGAAGCGCCGACGACACACACAGTCCCTCCGACGGTTATACGATACCCTCGTCTCTCGCCTCGGTGGCCTGGAGGCGCTTGGCCAGAAACAGGAGACTTACGGCACGCTGCTCTGCCCCGTCATACAGCGCTCCCTGCCGAAAGAAATATTGCTCGAGTTCCACCGAGCCGCGGCGAGGGAGCAAACCTCGGAAACGTCAATACAGAACACGAAACGAATTGGATCTCCGCTGTGAAGCGACGACGCTTCGGGACAGCCAACAAAAACAGCTGCAAAAGGTACTCTGTCTCTATTCTCGAAGTTAATCGACTTTTTGAGGATTGAAGTGCAAACCGCGAGGACCTGGTTCCTCAGCAAGGTAATAGCAAGAAGCGCCAGGTATCAATGCTGAAGACGTTAAACCCAACTGGGAGTTACAATAACAGCACTGGAACGAAGTTTAAATCCTCAGCAGCTGTACTACAACAATCAGCAGGAACAGATCACTGTTTGCTCTGCAAGGAGAATAACCACGAAACCAACGACTGCCATGCTGTCATTTCACTAGAAGAAAATAAGAAAATGCTCCGTTCGGGAAGACGCTGCTTCAGCTGTACGTAGCCAAACCACCGTTCTAACAAGTGCAGAAGCAGCATTAAATGCGGTAACTGTGCTGGGCGGTATGCGACGACAATGTGCGATCCAGAATTTACCCATCCGAAAGTCAGAGCGAATGCAACCTATGTGACAACAGACCCAGTGAATTTGCAATCTACAGTGAAATAAACTCGCAAACGAGAAGTAATACTATAAACGGCAACGGCGTTGTGTGCCGGTGAAACAAAAGCGGTATACTTACGTGCTCTCTTTGACGGCGGTAGCCAACGTTCATTCATTACGATGCGAACATCGGAAAAACTCGGGTGTCGAGTTCTTGGAACAGAAACGTTGAAGCTTGGCGTGTTTCGTGGACACCAATAAGAGGGAGGCTTTACCAGAGTGCTGGTGTCGCTAACCGCGCAAAACAAGAAGATCCAATAGATCGTAGTCCTTGAGACAAACATAATATGTGAACAAAGAATTCTGATTCCTGAACACAGGATCAAGAAACTACTTGGACATTTGGCTGCAACCGACAGGACCTGCGATAACAAAAGAGGTGACATCGACCTCCTCATCAGGCCAGATCACTACTGGGAACTTGTAACTAGAAGAAGCAAGCCACTAGGCAGAAAAGTCCGAGCACTCGAGACTGCCTTTAGGTGGTGCATTCAAGGACTAGTAGAAGTAGAGATAGTTGACTCTCAGTGCATGCAAACCATTGCCCTTCGCATATCACTGGCCGAGAGTGAGACCATAAACTGCTTGGAACGTTTCTGGACCCTGGGGTCTGTCGGATTCACAGATGGCGACAACTTTGTCGGGCAACGGCAGCAAGATTCTTTCGAAGACAATATACGCCGTAGTGCATCACGATACGAGGTAGCCCTTCCCTGGAGGCAAAGTATCGATCCAAGTGATAACAAGGAGACTGCAGAAAAACGACTGTCCCAGCTGGCAAACCGCCTTCGAAGAACTCCTGAATTCCTGGAAGTCTACGACGTTGTCATCAGGCCGTAATTCATGGAAGACATAGCTGAGCCAGTGGTAGAAACGGAAGAGGGAAAGCTGATCTACTACATGCCGCATAAGCCAGTGTTCCGAGAAACGAGCAATACGACGAGACTCCGAGTGATTTTCGATCCTTCGTCGCGTGGATGCAAGTTGAAGTCATTGAACCAAAACCTCAAGAGCGGTTCAAATTTGACAGCTGACCTTATCGCACTGTTAGTGAATTTCAGAAGCAACAGAATAGCCTTGGTGACAGATGTTGAAAAGGCATTCTTACAAATAGAGATAAGCGAGGACGACAGAGATGCATTGCGCTTTCTGTGGTACCATAGGAAACCAGGTGCGAGTGGAAGAATAGGCGCAGTGCAAACTTTTCGAATGAAGCGAGCTCCTTTCGGAACCACTGCGAGTCCTTTCTTTTTGACCACAACTCTTCAGCATCACTTGAAGAATATGGAAGAGTTTCCGGACACAGCATCACTGCTGCCGCATTCCTTGTATGTGGACGATTTCTTAAAGGGAGCAGAAAATGAAGCGGGAGCCCTGAAGATCTATGAAAACGCTAGGACCATCTTCAGTGTGGCCTCTATGACACTGCACAAGTGGGCGTCCAACAACCAGACATTGAACGAACGATTTGCGACGGATGATTGTCAAGCGATACGCTTAGGATACCTTCCAGGGGTCCTTAAAGTGTTAGGACTGACATAGAATCTCCGCACAGATAACCTCACTTTCACCCCGCAGTCCAGCGAGCTACCGGAGCCAGGAACAAGCACTAAAAGGACGATTCTCAAGACGACAGCAAGGCTGTATGACCCACATGGATGGCTAGCTTCATTCACGGTCCGGCGAAGGCTTTATTCTAAGAGTTGTGGCAAAGAAACGTGGAATGGGATGGCATCCTACCACAGGGTCTGGATGAAAAATGGATGCGGTGGTGCGAGGAACTAAAGGAATTGAAAGGATTTCAGGTGCAGCGCTGCTACAAAGCAGGCACAGTGGAACCTGCCAGCAAAACAGTCCTGCACGTATTTGCTGACGCCAGCCCAGTGGCATACTGTGCAATGGCCTACACCTGCATAACAGATGCGGAGAGGATCACAACTTCGAGCATCTTGATTAGCAAGTCAGGGGTTGCCCCGATCTAGCAATTGACTCTTCCGAGACTCGAACTGATGGCGTGTCTCTTAGCTGCCAGGCTGAGTCGATACATCTTGAGAGGCCTGAAGGGACCACCACAGGCGACACATTACTGGACTGACTCGACAATCGCATTGCATTGGATAACAGGACAGCCCTCTCAATGGAAACATTTTGTGAAGAATCGCGCAACTGAAATTCAGTGCCTTACCGACACCTCTGCATGAAAACATTGGTCCGGATCCGAGAACCCGGCGGATCTCATGACCAGAGGAGCTACAGCTGATGCACTTGTGGAGAGTTTCACCTGTTGGAAGGAAACGTCCTGGATGAAGGCGACTGAAAACACGTGGCCATGCTTCTCGTTACCAAGGAACATTCCGACAATGGAGGAAGAAAAGCGAACTGTGGAAGTCCTTCATACGACAAGTTCACCTGACGCTCCAAAGCTGTTAGACACAGATCGATGCAGCAATGCAACGAGACTCTTCCGCGTGAGAGCTTGGATATTACGAAACGTCAATAAGCTGCGACATCTCAGTACTAACCAAGGATCACTGACGGCAGTTGAACTGGACAATGCTGAGAAATACTGGATACCGCAAGCTCAAAGAGAAGACCTGGGGAGAGAAATTCGGTGTGCGAAAAAAAACAGATCGCTTTCCAGCAGGCTTGCCGCTGTAGGACAGTCCAATGTTTGTTGACAACGATCGACAGTATTCTCCGCATAAGCGGCAGACTTCAACAGAGTGGCAAGCCGTACGACGAAAGCCATCCAGTTGTACTGTCGAGGCGACATCGCCTAGAAGAATTGCTCGTGCGTCAAGCACATCACCAAGTGCTACATGGAAGATCACGGGATACTTTGGTACAGCTGAGAGAGAAGTACCATGTTGTACGAGCCCGCCAGCTGGTAAAAATAACCATCAAAGGATGCATAACCTGTCAGCGCCACAATGCACGTCCAGCGACTGAAGTGACTGCACCGCTTCCACGTGATCGAGTGACCCAAGCTCAACCCTTTGAGGTCACAGGAGTGGAATTTGCAGGACCACTTCTGGTGAAAGGAGAAAGCTTGCTGTACAAGTCCTACATCACACTGTTCACCTGTACCGTAACGCGAGCAGTTCATCTAGAGCTTGCAAGGGACATGACAGCGTAGTCGTTCTTGATAACCTTCAGACGTTTCATCTCAAGGAGAGGTGTGTACCCAGAGTCATCTACATTGACAACGCGCTATCCTTCAAGAAAGACACTGATATCTTTTATACCTCTGGAGCTCTATCCGGAAACCAGAGGTGCTTGACTACTTTGCAATGACAAGAATCGAATGGATGTTCATTGTAGAGCGCGCCCCATGGTGGGGTGGCTTTCATGAGCGACTCGTGGGATCAACCAAACTTGCTCTCAAGAAACTTATCGCTTCAAAGTTTCTGTCCTTCGCTCTCTTGAACTCCAGACCTTTAACACACGTATACGACGGCCCCGAAGAACCAGAACCTCTTTGCCGTTCCTTCTTGTTGACAGGAAGACGCCTCACATTGCTGCCTAGCGTGGGAAAAACGAAGCTGACCAGATCAACATATCCCTTCAAAGGCTGTGGACCCGACGCCAGCAGATCACAGAAGCTTTCTGGCGTAGGTGGACCAGACAGTACCTAGAGGAACTGCGAAATGTGCAATGTCAGAACGAGCGCCAAGGAAAAATGATCAAGGAAGGCGACTTGATTCTTCCTCGTGAGAGTCTTCAACCACGGCAGCAGTGGAAGATCGCAAGGACTGATCAACTGTTTCCGAGAAGAGACGCAAAGGCGCGGTCTTGCCTTCTGAGACTACCCGGAGGGTCAACCCTCAAGAGACGAATCTACCTCGTGTATCCTCTACAGTTAACGTAAAAGGAAAAAACTGACTGAAGTCATTTTGGGGGAGAATGTGTTGCGAAACCGAAAGCGAAACAAGACCGCTCCAAGTCAGAAGGCATGACAAGCCAAGCATGCTGGGAAAGAGAAACCACCGAGCGCCCCTTGGAGGGGCAGTCGTGTCATGTAACTCGAAATTAACGGATGTCGTTTTTACTCGCTCAACAAAGTTGTCTATTTTTAACGAAAGCGACAGCCTCTGGGATTCTGGCCGAGGCTGCCTTTTGTGGAACGCACCCAACTCCATAAAATTCCTTTTCAAAGCCCGTGAGCGTGGTTTCTTAGGGTGGCATACTATAACGGCATGGACGACGCCGCTCTTTATAAGACACACCTCATTCGCACGGTTCTAAAAATGCAAACAAAGGGAACACCGAAAGTTCACGAAAGTGTAGCACAAGGTTCTAGAATTAGCAGCAAAATAGAAGCTGTGTGGTGAAAGCGGTAGCAAATGTGGGTTTCTTTAAAAAAAAATGTCCAGTCTATGCTGCAATTGTAACATCTTCCCACAGGGAACGGAAGAAGTACCTTTGTTTTGAGCTTCTCTCATCTTCGTTGTTTTGTAGAATTATGACAAGCTTTGAATTTCCAGTAAAATATACGTTTTAGGAACCAAAATGAACGTGTTCATCAAATTACCCTCGGCCAGCTTTCCTAATTGAGTGCCTCGCTGGTAAACTCATTGCAGCCTTGTGAGCTGCAGGCTACAGCGAAAAAAAAATACACAGCAGAAAGTTGTTTGTCGCTTATCCTGTTTTCTAAAGTAATTGAATCTCGCTGTGTCGTTGTTCCTGCGCTAAAAGGTCAAAAACGCTAACTGTTCAACGCTCGAGAGAGCCCAGAAATTTAGGATAAGGCGTTGTATTCGGTGCAATACTGCTCGGTAACAAAACAAGGAATTTAATATTGTTTGGTGGCACCAAATTTTACGGTAAATAAGTTAAGATGCCTCCTCGAAAGAAGTGGATTTCTGGCTCACATCCTGAAAATTTTTCTAGCTAACTCTCTACGTCGCTGTGAGAAGAACATGAGCTGCAAAGAAATGAAGATGCTGAACTTTTAACGTGTCAGAAGCCGCAACGACAAAGACGATTTATCCAGCAGCCATCGGAAAGAAGTCGCGCTTCGACACAGACTACAGACGTAAACGAAGTATGCAAACATGTTCAATGATTCGCAAGAAAGAGTATACATTAAAAAAGATTATAATAAGCACGCTTAGGCATGTTCATGACACATAAATAATGATTGGAGAAGTTCGGCCTTCGTTCAACTCGAGTTAAATTGGTTAGTTGGACCGAAAGGTCGGTTATGCTTGGTTAGACATGGTTACGCATAGTTAGACACGGTTTCTGGGGACACACATTTGGAGGCGAAGCAGAAACCAGGCAGTTTCTTGCACCGGCATCTCGACAGCGTTCAGCATGTGCACGCCCAGCTTGCACAAGCCGTGTCATAGTTTATCTCGACTTTCATCTGCACATTCACTAGACGCGCGTCCTGTGCTGGACATCGCCGTACATTGCGTGTTGTGGCTTCAGCGGGTGCCTCATATTGGCACCATCCACGAAGAAAATTGAGCAGAAACGTACTTCGCTCCTTGCTTAATTGGGATATCTGTAATTTACATGCTCATAACAGAATTATTCATGCACGACTCAGTGCATATCTCGAGGATACATTTCTTAAACATCTATGCATTCACTACACGCGCCTTCATTCACTTCCAAAAGCCGAAAAAAAACAGTCCAGGCGGAGCGGAAGCGCCCGTTTCTGGCAAGCCGAGGCCCGGGTTCGATTCTCGCCTACACCACAATTTTCTTGCTTTTTAAATAATTGAAGCCGGTTCAAGTTCATATCTGCGCCATAACATGACCTTCAAGGTCTGCACGTGTGAAGTGTAGCTTTCAATAAAAAAAAAATGAACAGTCCTGCAGAATTCGAACTTCTCACACCTGCCAAGTGCAGGATGCGCCACAGAAAAGGTATGCTGCTGCCATGCATGGACACCATGTCGCGGATGGCCGTAATCAGTTTTCTTCGACGCCGAAAAAAACTGCCAAAAAAGATATTAAGTTGGATACTAAGAAACCTAAGAAAAAACTTATCGCCCCCTCTGTGAAAGTAGCAAGAAATTTATTAGACGAACTCTATTGATCGTGTGTCAAGCGCCGAAAGAGCAACGAAGTGATTCTAATAAACTGAGAAGGCTCGCAATTCGGTTGTTATGTAACTGGTTGATTTTGGCGTTGAACGGTTGTGCTATGTTTAGGGTAACAAGAATTAGGAGAATAAAATCGGATTGAGCTGGAGGAGGCATGCTGTAAGAACCAATGCGTCATGCAGAGTTAACTGTTTCATCGTGAAACGGCGCATCGCCACAAGGCACAACAACGAAAAAAAAAGAGGGCGGGCTTAGTTGTGCCGCCGCAGCTTCCGCGTGATGGTGGGCATGGTGCAGGAGGTCACGGCACTCGCTAAGAGTCACTCGGCTGCCTCATCTCAAGCCAGAACAGCGAGACTTTCCGTTTAAAATATTGTTGCGAAGGAGGATCAACGTATGAGAACGGACGGGGAGGAGAGTACCTATGGCTGCGGCAGCGGCGAGAGATGTGACCGACCCGTGAGCATGGGAAACAGATCGGCCGATCGGCAGGGATACGCCACTCCGCAGGATTACGGTAGCAGTAACGGGTCATGAAGGTGTTGGTGGGCGTAGCCGTGACGACCACAGGAGGAACGGGGCTCGAACCCAGGTTATCCATGGTGCGGTGAGAAGGAATGCAAATGTTTGCAAACTCCTGCCGAACAATGGTCTGAATGAGACATACAGTGGCCATCGTGTTGTCCGGCAAAGGCGGTGTGGCGGTAATGGGAGTCAGGGCCTCTAGTTCACGGAGCACGATGCGACTCAAGTTATCGGCGTTAGAAGGCTGCCGCAGGGTCGGCAGATCCTCGCCCGAGGAGCTGGCAGCTGTGTTTGGTAAACGGTCAAAACGGTGCGCAATTATCCGGCGTTTGGAATGTTCGAATCGCCGCACACCTTCAAAACGGTGTTGTGGGGAGCACTCCTTACAGAGCACTCCTTGGTGAGCACTCCAACCGTGGAGCACTCCTTGCAGAGAAGGTTGAAGGCAGTGTCAGCAATTCCTTTTCGTATGTGCCCCACCTTATCTGTCTCGGATATTTCTTGATCTACTTTTCGGCACAGGGCCAAGACATCCAGAACATAGGAAAGGTAAGATTCCGTAGACGCTTCGGCGCGAGACGCAAGTTTTTCTTCGCGGCAAGCTGCCATCTAATAGGCTTCTCAAACAACTCTCGGAGCTTCTGCTCGTATATGTCCCCGGATGCAAGAACTTTTTCGTGGTTTTCGAGCCATACGCGTGCGGTTCCGGCAAAGTAAAATATTACTTTCGCAAAGCGTGACAGTAGAGTCACACCTGTTATGCTTGCTGGCACGCTCTTAAAACGAGAGGCAGTCCTCGTTATCTACGTCCTCGGAGCCGTAGGAGTTGCCCGAGTCGCGCGGTTGGGCCACAACGACAGTTGGTGCTGTTGGCGTGGATGGAGCCGCTTCGAAGCCATCGCCACGGTACCAAGGTGGGACCGCTGCATAGGTACAGCTTGTGGGTGTGCTGGGTGTTGACGTCACCCAGAACCTCCACGAAATGTTCCGAGGAGGTCTCCACAAACAACTGTGCAGCGCAGAGGGGTACTCTATGACCTAGGCCTTTGCGAACGCTCACGCACACACTCAGCGTCGTCGCCTTCACGAGCATCGATAGTCACTTCTTTGTCTACGGGTAACTGTATTATCACTTAGTACTCTGGGGAGATTGAAGCATCGTGCCGATGCTCTTCTGGCGGGGTATAGTGCAACAGCTGATCAACATGGAGACGACGAGGACACTTTCGTGCTGTACTGAAGAAGACTACCACTCTCCATGCTGTTCTGAAATGCCGCAGAATGTCTCCATTGCGTGCCATTTCCCATTAACAACATGGTAATCGACAGCTGATCAGTGAGCCTTTGGGGAACGATGCTCGTCTAGCTTATACACGTTTCCTAAATATTTTTTTTTCAGTTAAGCAACTTTAAAAGCATTTTATACTGGATTGATCGTCGAATCAGCATACCCATAATCGTTTGTTCCTAAAACTTTTGAACTTATATTTGCACCCAAACGTACTTGCATGGATCAAATCATTTCTCTCTAATCGTTTCCACTTCGCTTCTTCAAAAAATGCCACCTCAAGTCAAGTATAGGTCACATCACGTGTTTCGCGAGGATCTGTTTTTGGGCCCTCGTTGTTTTTATTAACATTAACAACTTGCCCCTCCAAGTTTCATACCGCATTCTTTTGTTTGCAGATAAATGCGTCGTCTAACAGCGTTTAATTCTTCCGATCAAGAATCATTATAAATTGACCTAAACCACATACATGCGTGGTGTAATCAATAGTTCATGACTCTTAACTCTAACAAATGTCGATTATTCTTCGCCGTAAGGGTCTCATATTTGCATATAGAAGTTCTTATGCACAGTTGGCATCCCATGAATATTTAGGTACTTACATCACTTCAGGTTTAACCTGGCTTGCGCATATGACGAACATCTTCTTATCTGCTAATAAGTCACTAGGTCTTTTAGGGCTCCACCATCGTAATAATAAACACTGCCGTAAATTTAACATCCTCCATCAAGAACCTTATACAGCCATAGGTTCTTAGGCATGTATGAAACAGCTCTTCTAATTAAAAACAATTGTGTGCTGAATATCTTCCAACTAATCCGATACACGCCTGCATACCAAGTGCGCCATCACGACTTAAGTACTTTTTCATTGTGCCGCGCCTTTTATCGTACCCAAGATTGCTGTTACAACTTGCCGAAAGAACTAAACATTTTGGAAACACATGGCATGGTCATAAAATATGTAGCAGAAAACTGGCTGCTGTAATTCATCGCTGTGATGAAACTGCAATGCTTTAACTTTCTTTATTTTCGCAGTGAGATTTTCGTCTTTTCGTCAGTTTCGTTTTGCGCGTAATGTTTTTTTTTAATCGAGATTATACTAAGTCGTGTGTAATTATCATGTTTTCACATCCAGGTTTTTATGTACCAATCTCTTATTTAAACATGCAAGTGCTCAATCACGGCTGCCATGTGACCACGGGGCACAGAGAGTTTTCGAAGCTGCGGCTGGCAGCTTTTTTTTGTTGTGCCCCCTTTTCACATTTTTAAGTATTAAGCCAGAGGAATAAAGATTTTATTTGATTGATGATGCCCCTCATCAAGTAATACTACTCACACGGCGCTTGTCTAACCGAAATTAGAACACTCATCAGCAATCTGCCATCTCCGCCAATTTCATCTCGCTAATGCTCTCCAGGGACTTCAGGACACAAACACGAGATACATACAACCCTTGTCCGTAAAGTTCCGAGACTAATTTATTTTCTTCTTCAGAAATGATTCCTAAAGGAAATGTTGGTGCGCATGTGTAGCGACATCTTTTCCGGCTAACCTAAGTTAATTATGTCAATTGCTATGGCAGCCGCTAGATGGCACTACATGTAGAAAAATACGTCACTAGTCGTCTGCGTATTCTACTGTGAGCGAATTTTGAGAAATGTACATCCATCTCGAACAGCGTGTAAACATAAAATTCTGTCTGAAGCTTGGCAAGACAGCCACGCAGACGTATGAGCTCCTTCGTGACGCTTACCGCAACTAGACATTATCGCGGACACGAGTTCGAGTTGCACAAGAGGTTCGTTGCGGGGAGAACGTCGGTGGAATACGACACAAGGCAGGGGCGCCCTTCAACCTCACGGAATGAAAATAACGTGGCTCGGATCACGAAACTCGTAGAGCAAGACCACACCATTACAGTCCGCATACTATAAGATGCTGTGGATGTTAGTAAGAAAACACGCCACCAAATTTTGCGTGAGAACTTGAGGAAACGAAAGCTGGATGCCAGACTTTCGCCACACTCCCTCACACAAGACCAGAAGGACACGCGTGCATCAGTGAACGCTTATTTGCTCTCCGAGCCAGAGAAAGACGCTATATTCGTCGACAGCATTATTGCTGAAGACGAAGCATGGTGTTTTCAACACGGTCCTCAAACAAATAGGCAGAGCGCCGAATGGCGGTCCACATGCTCTCCGGCGTCGATAAAGGTGCGGAGGTAAAAGACCAAAACAAAGACGATGCTGATAGTTTTTTCGAGGCCAGAGGTGTCATACACCACGAGTTCATTCCACAAGGACAAACGGTGAATTGTGAGTTTTATATCCGCGTGCTCCAACACATGCATGATGCAGTGCGACGCCGTCACCCTGACTTATGGGCATCTGGACAATGGGGCCTTCTCCACGATAACGCAAGGCCACACACTGCTCTCAGCATGACACAATTTCTCGCCAAACACAGCATTACTGTAGTCTTCCATCCGCCATAATCGCCTGACCTCTCCCCATGCGATTTTTTGCTGTTTCCTCGTGTGAATAGAGCCCTAAAATATCGCTGGATGGGGAGCGCGCAGGCCATTTAAGACGGCACGACAAAGGAGCTGACAGCCCTGCAAAAAAAAAGCGTTTTCTAACTGTTTCCAAGACCTCAAGAAGCGTTGTAAGCTGTGTATAAACTGCAAGCGAGACTATTTCAAAGGGGTGCTGCACAAAAGATTTCGATGTTAAACGCATTTTTTTAATGGACTCAGTCTCAGAACCTTACGAACAAAGGTTGTACATTCTTATTACACAAGGTCAGCATTTCATCCTTAACGTCTGAATTTGATCTGCAGCAATTTTCATTTCGCCGTCGCGTTGTAAGTCATTGTCTCTATCACAATTTGCTTCATTCGTCACTTCATCAGGTACCCTACATCGACACACCTGCTTCACTCTTTTGCTACCAAACAGGACAACACGACTTCCCGCCCGTACCACCACCTTTTCAACGTTATTCTTTCCAAGGACAGCTACCGACTGGAACGAGATTCCCCACCACATCGTAGTCGTCACCTATCAATTTGCATCCCGCGAAAGTCTCACCACACATCTTTAATGAAAAACAAATATTTTTTTATTTTAGCCCCACAACACATGCGATACCTCAATGGGGCCTTCAAATTGATAAAATAACGTTATCTGAAATAAACTTCGTGGAAGAAAAACAAATTTTCTACGTTAAGGTATTTATGAACGCAATTTTTGTGATTATCGTAAAGTTACACCATAACAATTATTGTATAGGCAGATTGCTTCTTGGGACGTTTGTTGCTTTCTGCAATTTGTTGCCTAAAACGCATCCTATTGATTTCGATGGCAGTCCTTACTTTGTTCGAGCGCAGGACTGACTCATAAAGTAAGATTTTGCTCCAAATAGGAAGACTAGACTGAGATCAACGCATTGATAACTGTATCTTACAATACTCCAGAATGGCCTCACCTTTAAAAGCGATATCCAATGACACGAGTAATCTTATTCGCAAATCAATAAACATGCAGCCATTTCTTTTAGCACTCAGCCCGCATAAACCACTATTCATGCCCAGCTGACAACATTTAGGCAGATTCCATTTTTTTCTAGAAATGTTTTGCACAAGTTTAAGCAACACTCAGTAAAGAAGAACGTAATCAATGTGGAGTTACAAAATCTACGAAAAAAAGCTGTGTGTAGATTAAACGGGCAGATAGGCGCTGGAACAGTCTGATGCCTACTTGTCATCTACATTTTTGAAATCCCAAGTTTGAGAGTTTTGTCGATGCTAGAATTTTATAAGCTGTTCATTGAAGTGTGTCGAAGCCTACTATTGTCACATTCGTACATTTTAGATACAGTGAGCTCTGAAAAACTTTGTTTTTTTTTGCTCTGGGAAGTAGTTACAGAAAAGCTTTCCGGCACGAAGCTTCGTTCAAAGCCGTCCGCAGCGGAAAGTTGAAGTTATAGCCAGGGAGAGTCAATCGTAGCTGGTGGATCCTGCGATTAGCTGTCTTGGCGTGAGCACACGGGAGCTGGAGGAGCATATGGCCTGGTCACGTTATCCTACCACAAAACAACTCCATCAAAATTGACGCTCAATTGGAAAACGAGCCATTAACAGCCTTTCTCGGCAAGATATTCAATCCGTAAAAGAAGACAAAACGTGAAGCGCGCAGATCACCGCAAAGACTAACATCGTTATTGAAACCATACTGAACCCAGACTTCTGGCTTCGCCTCCTGGCTTGCCTGACAGCTTTCTCGAGGCGCTTTTCACTCAAAATAATCTACAAACGAAACCTAAAGAGAAACACGCACTTTGAGGAAGCGATAAATTATTTTCAGGCTGTTAATTTTGGTGCTAAAACAAGAAAAGAATTTTTTTCGCCTTTGTATATTCGCACTGCAGCCAAAAATGCATCGTTTTACCGCTCAGCAACAGAAGCAATTGAAATTAGCGCTCCTAATTGTTCTGTTTTTTTTTTGTTCCATAAAATTTTCCTCATTTGCCTTTTGGTGGTGGCGCTCTTTAACCAGAACGGGTGTGACTGTACCGCTACGAGAACAAAATAATACTGCCATGGCAGATGCCCAGCTGCATCCACTGCCATCACAAAAAATGAAATGACTGGCGAAACAGCCCCACTTGCAGCCACTGAATAGCATCAGTGAATGCCTGATCGCCCTGACAGAGCCGTTTATGCAGTTACGGAGTCTCAGTATGGGAAACTAAGATTAGCTTTTTAGGAAAGGAAATGGCGTAGTAATTGTCTCACATCTCGGTAGACACCCGAAAAACTCAGTAAGAAAAGGGATGGAAAGGTGACAGTGAAAGAACATCAGCGGACCCGTGATAAAAGTGGACATTGAGGTGGACAGTATGGTGAACTTTCTATTGCAAAATGTCCAGCTGTGTCCCGCGCTCAACGTTTAAATCAAGCGGCACTTCATCGAAAAGACTGCCTCAATCACCAGCACGATCTGTAAGGGCGGTTTGAAACCTTGTTGGGACATCCTGTGCGACTACACGTTGAACCGCTACTGCAACATCACCGTGGACCACAGCCGCTGGAAAGATTTATGGACGTGGACGACGCGGGCGAAGAGGCTATTGAGGTGTTGCTTGATTTCAGTGAGCTGTCGAGTTTTTTCGCTGGAGTAAGCCATGTTAAGCCGTTATCGTAACCGTTTCCGATTTTTTTCTTACGCCTTCTTCAAAGTAGGATAGAATTAACACGGTGATGGCGTTCCAGAACCGCTTGAGCTCCGCTACAACTGGCGTGATTGCTCTCTAAATCTGCTGCTTAGAAAACATGCTGTTTGAGACATGGCCACATAAGATGGCCTCTTTGAAAGCAACTTTTCATCGTGCAACGTGATAGCGCTCACTAATTATGATGACAAGCAAGGCGACAGCCAGTCATGGCGTCACACTATTAAGATTGTTATCAGAAATGAACTAAACATAATTCAGAAATGTTTTTAAAACTCCGAACTAAAGAACACCAATACGCCCTGTGTGCTGTGCTTCTTAAAATATGTATTTCAAAACATATTTTTGACCCTTCACATAAAAGACAAATAAATAGTAATGTGAAAGCGTAAAAATTATTTCTAGATCTCAAGACCTTAAAGGGCAACTGAAGACGTTTGAGAATTTGATGAGTTCAAACGAGCCGAATTTGTTTAACCTGCAGGTAAAGCATGCGAAATCTTTTTGCGCTAGCATTTGAAATGGGGACATAATCGGCGAATAGAGCAGCATCCACGTTGTGGCTTCTCTACAGTGCACAGCGAAAAGCAAAGGCTGCAATGATGACTTCACGTATGGCGGCGCTTACACAAACAAAAAAAAGAAATCCGTCGGAAGTGAAGCTCACGAAACACTGTTTGGCGGCATCGGATGATGCAGGCAGCGGACATCTGAAGTTTCGGCAACAAAGACGTCACTACGGGTTTTCCCGCACTTTCTTATCGCAGTCAGGAGAAGCCTGAACATCGTCACCATTTTTATTGTCGATTACGTCACCGTTTTAAATGCTAGCGCTGAACTACTTTGCATGCTGCACCTAGAAGCTTCAGAGATTTGAATTCTTGAATCACCTGGAATTCTAAATATACTATTCCACCTTTCCTTTAGGCATGAACATTGCGTAAATCGAATATTGCTTATCTCTTCCAAAATGAAAGCCTGGCATTGTAATTTTTGTTCTTATTATTTGCTTTAGAGGGACTGACGGCATGTTCATTAAGGCTCCATGATTTGCTGCGAATTCAAGATAGAACCCTCGTCTCCAGCCCCTCTTTCGTACTTTTTGAAAAGCTTATTGTGCTTGCACTTGCCGACAAACCTAGATGTGAGTACGGAAGAATTTTATTAAAGCACTTCAAAGCAATCGAATGAGTGGCCACTCCTGATTATCTTCGCCTCTATGTTTCTTCTTTCAGGCGCCAGAGAACAAAGGGACCTCGGAACACTAATGGCTCTCTTCTACTCAGCACCATGGCGAAGGAAGCTCGAAAGAAGCTACTATCTTTAAATTCCCATATACGCTGCTTTCTTAATGATCAGTGCATTATATACCTAAGCATTTCATTCTCAGTACATCGGTCGCACTTAACGAGCGACTCGGCCAACAAGAGTCCAGTTTGTTCAAAGCTTTCAATCAACTTTGTTTTGTGTCATCTGCATCATGACGAAAAATTATACCAAAATACTCTGTATCACTTTAAAGACTATAATTTTTTTCTTTGGCGCTCGAAAATTTTAAACATACCATGCTTTTAATGCTTAAAAGGCACCGAAAATTCCGCGGGTTTCCAACGACAGAGCGCGATCCGTGTTAGTGCACCACCAAGAAGAGAAGAGATCAAGGAATCAGAGCTATAGCATTGGTTGCAGTGCCGTATTTTTCTGACAGAAAAAGCACCCAAGGTCATAAGCGATGCAAAGACAGGAATAAACGTTAAGGCTGATTTTAACAGCTTTATTTTTAAGTGCAGTTAATATAACGCAACCCTGCAGCGCTTCGCAGCCATTGGTAGTAGTAGGATTCTATTTTTCCCTATCACTAGTAAGGCATTGGAGAGCCCAATAAACTGTTCTTTTTCTCTATATGCGTCGTATTGTGTTTAAAATTAAAATAATTTAAAAAATGTAGCTAACACGCCAATATGCATGCTGACTTTTAATTTTTGTTTTGAAACTTACTAGGCGCCTCAAGGACAAAACTCAACTATCATTTGCGAACATGCTGCCATTCAAAACTTTTGCATTTTTACTGAATATATACCGCCCAATGAATTACTTTATGAGAATGTTCAACACCTCCAGCATCAAGGTCAAAGTACAAATAGTTTCGAAATCAGCATAAAAAGCTACATAACTCTCACAAATTTTATTGTATTTACTGCAAACATAAACATAATTTTAGTTGTCGCGTCCCCATTTAAGCGACTTCCACATGTCGCATCTTAAATTGTGCCGCATTTGGTAAATGATATAAACAGCTTTAAATGAAGCAAAAGTGCAGTAACGCGGAAGGAAGAATTAAAGCAATGCGCATAAAAAACTAACAGCGTCTGATTAATATAGTTGAGCAGGTAAAACACCCCAATGCAACAATAATATCGAACCTGACCGGGAGTGGCCATATCTACTCTATTCTCTTAGCGACGCCTAAAAATAACTCATATTTCAGTGCCTAACACTGTTTTTAAATATCACTCGCCACTCTTCAGAGAAAACAACAAACTTCGTGGAGTGTAACAATGCGAATTCTTTAAAAACCAGTTCTCCTTGCAAGTAAAGTTCAGCGAAATGGCAGATGAATAATGTAGCAGAGTAGTTTGTTCACAAATTAATGCGATTCAACCGATCTTGCAGGGAAGCAATTATATTGTGAAACTGAATATACTTGGAAGCGTATATGCATGCATCAATTAAACTTGGAGGACACCGGCCCACCTTAAGAGTGTGGAATGATAGCGTTAAAGGATCCTTACGACCGCTTGGGGGGAACGCTGGCACACCCTATCGCAGACCTCAACACGCTTGCTGCCATCGCATACTTCACTATTACAAATTCGTTCATATTAGTCGGTGGCACTATTTATTGACCCTAATTACCTAGGTTTTTCTGCGCTGTATGAGGTGCTCCAACAAAGTCTCCGTTGATCCCACTGAGCGAATATTCCGCACTGTTTCAGATGTAGGGTGCCCGTATCCCGATCCAAAGGACAGTGATTCAATTCCACGGTTCCATCCTTTTTTTTCACTGCGAGGGCATTAAATCGCTCATGAGGCGAAAAATCTGCCGTTGTTACTGTCCACGCCAGAGAGTCTGAAGACTCACATCACCTCATGAGGTCACCGACAGTGCCTACATCACCAGAAAAGGTAAGAAAATAAAATTTCTACCGAAGTAAGTTTTGACTCAAGGCTGGCGCGGACAGATCAGCTTCGCTGGCAACGTCATTAGAGCACTGCGCCATCACCGCAAAACAACACAACGGGAGCTCAACTGCCAGCCGCTCCCACTGGGTTGCGATCCTCGTCTTCATCAACTTCTATTCGGGCGGCGCGAACAGATCAGTTTCGCTGGCCGCTACATAAGAGTAGCACGCCATCGCCACAACCGAACACCCCACGTGCATGCTTTCGCATTCACAGCACGTGAGTGTTACGGCAAAAGCCTCATAAGTCTGCCGGAAGTGTCCGTTCGCAGGAAATGTCCGCCTCTCCTATCAATCAAATGACGTCATCAAAACTGAAATAAAAAAAAAACAGAATAGAAACCAAAAACTGAAATTATTGAAAATAAAAAATACACAAAAAATGAAAAGAATACAAATAAAGATAAGAATTGAAAATGAAATAAATCAAGTTTGAAAAGAATAAAAATAAACCAAAAGAAAATAAAAATACAACGCGTTCTGCCGCCGCGGAAAAAACCCGCGTTCTAGAAAGTTCCATGCTTTTGCAATTCTTCACATAAGCCGACTTAGGTGCCCTCATAAATTTTTTTTAAGAGCCCTACGTATTTTTTTATTTTCAGCGAAACTACGTTCTTACCTCACTACCTTCTAAATCAATCAGGACTTTCACTTACAAAGTCGCCGGCCCCGGATTGTCCACCAAACGCACCTTTAAAGCTACCACGTGAGTACTGAGCGGATGCAACCGAGGCCCACTAGAGCCTTAGATTGCACCACATAGCACAAGGCCAACAATAAAAATCTGCTCATTGGTCACCAATATATCTCGCTTAAAATGAACAAAAAGCAGCGTGCAGCTTAAATAGCATATATATACCAAGCACTAATGCACAAGCCACTCACAGAAGTCTTGGGACTAAGTAGGGCTGCGCGCGTGAGACAGACGTTGAGTGTACTCGCTTTGCTCGAGCACGAAACGCACCATTGCGACAGACGCCGCTGATTTTTCTCGGAATTGAAAACAACCATGTTGCGACACGCGCAAGCGGCGTTTGCCTGGAGAGTTGGCCGAAGCCGCTACAGCCATTCATTGATTTTCAATCTTCCTCTCCAGAGGCGCAAGCAGTGTTTTGCAAACGCAGAGCGCAGTTCTCGCCGAAGTCACATTCCACACGAACAACGACCAGCGCTGGCTCGTCACGGCTTTCTCACTCGCCGTTCGAAAAGATTGTTTCGAGCGGAAGATAGTGTGTGTTAAACGAGTGCAGCCACGGGCAGTCCGAATGGAAAATTCAGACGGATGGTACGGGCTGGAGATTGAGAACGCCGTAAACACACACGCCTCTAATGAATTCGGCAGATGGGAAAAAAATCCTGTCTTTCTGAGCAGAAAACATGCGAAGCAAGGCAGTGTGATCAACAGGCAATTGCGTGTGAAAAGTTTAAATGAGCTCCCAACCGCGTAGAGTAAGGAGAGGTGCTGGCGATGGGGCCTAATCAAAGAAACAAAATACGCATAATTTTGTTTTTGTTCACAATGTAAATAATGTGAAGATCAAAATCATGAACGTAATGCCAACAGTGGGGAGGGATCCGTGTGTGCACGTAGTTCTAATTGCTAGACTTTGTATTTTTGTATAAATTTACGTAAGGGGCAGCAAAAGCCTTCATGGGTTGAAGGCGTAGTATTTACGCTATGGTAATGACAGCTTTGAGAAAACGAAGGTGCTCATCAAGGTGTCGTAGACGCATGACAAAAAAAAGAACTGCTCTTTTTTTGCTTCTGTGTGCTCAAAAATGACTTGGGTAACAAAAAGTAAGATAATTTGTCATTTTCGAACTTTAGGTAGCTGCTATCAATACTACTAGACGGTGCCTTCATGATCAATATGTGCACTGCTGCTTCGCAAGCGTATTCCACCACCTTTCTCCATAGACTATATAGCGCTAAACTAGACAACGAATGAACTCGAAAGAAAACACAACACTGTGGTTCGGATGCTGCGTGTAAAATTCAGGCGCACAATATTTTGCTGCAATTCTTCGTTTTAGCACGTTAAAGAACCCTAGGTGGTCGAAATTTCCGGAGCCCTTCCCTGCGGCGTCTCTCATAGCCTGAGTCGCTTTGGGACGTTAAACTCCCATAAACCAAACCAAACCTTTGTAATGTTTATTTTCTCGTGTACGAAGCCACCGGCACGCAGCTTTATCACACTGACACACGAGATGCGGCAGGTTCACCGGGAAAGTTCGCACCATCGCGCAAACCATTTTACATTGTTCGAAATTGTTGTCGTTGCTTTTGGAGGCTGATCTCGAAGGTTCTTTGCAGGGTTTAGTTAAATGCGGCCGAGGAGAAGGGCTGATTTTGTTCCCGGCCGACTGCCGAGCACGTTTCTTGTCATTGCCACAGTATTGGTCAGTTACTTGTGGGAGCAAATGATCTCAAGAAAGTGTTTGTTTTTGCGGCCTTTTGCTGCCATCTTTTTTGCCGGACCGCCGTCAGCCCAACATGGCAATATAGAGTCATGAACCAAATAGCCAGCAACATTCTTCTCTGACGAACGCGCTCTCTGCTTCTATAAGCGCAGGTCTAGACTCTTCAGTGATGAAAGCTAAAAAAAAGCAAGGCATGACGCAACTTATATATTGATAGAAGGAATATGAAACACTGCAACACGACCGCATTCCGGCATTTCAGCTCAGTGGCAACCTAGGCGCGGTCGCCGAAACTGAAGTGACTATTTCAAACTGGCCGCGCTGTGAAACCGGAGTTATGAGGCTCGTTTGTGAAAACCTTGATTCTGACCTCCATTGTCTACGTTTGTACATTACTTGCTACAGGCGTCCCGTCTCCAGTAGAAATATTGGTGCCTACGCAGCGAAGCAAACACCTAAAGATACAAGTTCTCGCTAACCTAGCCACTTCGTCCGCCCCGTGATTTAATAAAGTAGCTGCAATATCATTTATATGTTATTACGATCTCTCTTTCTACCCTTTTTTCTATCTTCCTTTGTTCGTGTGCTTCTATAGAGCATGACATCAGCCCAGAAATACAAGAAGCGCACACCCTGTCGCGAGAGTACTTAAGTAAGTGGCGTATACTCAAACGAGAAACGAACTCATGGTTGAGAGAGATATCAGAAGATGCAAAAATATGAACACTTCGGGGCTTTCTTTCAAAGGAAAAAACGAAGAAAAAACATTTCCAAGGTTTGTCTATTTTTACATGCGCCTGTTTTATTTCTCCAAACTTTACAACGCCGAAGACCTTCTAAAGCACGGTTAAGACCAGCACAAAATCATTGAGTGTATTTATAGTTCACGAATCTCGGATTATTCTATAACTAGCAACCAAATATTTATACTGGGGTGGTTGTAGTTTTAACCTAACATAACCTAACAGCTCAGCACAGAACTCGTGGCAGCAGCTGATTTCAGACCTACTGTCCTGTGATTAGTAATAAGGAAGAAAGACACCTTGATAAAAGGATAGACTACTGGATGAATTGGTTCATTACCGTTGCAGGCTAAGCCAATATAAAAAAGATCATGCGCAACAGCAGACGTTAAATTGCCCTGTGTGCATCTCTCGTGTGTTTACGCTGGTTTGACCGATGACAAAGTGATGCATGAAATCTCTCTTCTGTCGTCGGATAGCTGCACATGCTTTGTCGGGAACTCATCGCGATATGCCGATTCACTGAATTATCGGCGTTCCATGTGCCTGACGCCCTTCATAGACATAAGGGTATGCATCCGGCGTGCCACTTTTTGCGACAAACGAAGCGTCGGTATTCGATGGCGACAGCTGCGACACTTGATTTCCCGGCACTTACTTTCTGCGCAACATTTACCGTTAAGGGTCTCTAGTAGCCAAATCCGCGGTCGCTTATAAGTTTCAGCATCGCCCAGACTAAAGTTTTTCTTAAGTTTCACACCAACACGCTTCTACGTTCAGCTCGCCTGTGCCTCTATCGTACGCGGTCTGACCCCACCTGCCCCAAATGCCTCTCACCATATGCTAACGTGTAGCAATATCTCTTTCGTTGTCCAGTATAGCCCTCCGAAGTCTCTTCTTCCCCTCATCCTCTCCCCATTCTAACTTAAAGTAGTCTGTTTGGAGACTAGCTTGCGGCAGGGATTCGAACCGACGACATATACACATTCAATTGTAATCCTTCTCAAACTCCACGCCTTTCATTAGGGCGCGGTTGAGGTGTCCACCAATATGTCAGACAGTTATTGTGCCATTTAATTTCCTTCAAATATCAATTTTCATATCACAATTGGAATGCAACCGTCCAACATGGTCCCTCGGCATCGCAGTCAGGAACAACGAACCTCCCCTCCCAGCAGAAGAAGAAGAAATGCCTGGCTATTCGCGCAACGCTTCCACCAAGCGCGCAGTATCTATGCACCGGCGAACTGCGAAGTTTTGTGCAGAAAGTAGTGGAGACTGCGGGCATTTGCCGTCGGCAAAACTGCGATGTGTTGCGCTGGCACAAAAGTCTACGTCCGAAAGTCACATGACTAAGTAGACGAAATATTATGAGCATAAATCTCCTACGTGTCTCCTTCATTTATTCCTGGCTTCTTTTCTAACTCACACAATTATTTTTTTGTTAATAAGAAGACAAAGT
Organism: Amblyomma americanum; assembly: GCF_052857255.1. NCBI lineage: Eukaryota > Metazoa > Arthropoda > Arachnida > Ixodida > Ixodidae > Amblyomma > Amblyomma americanum. Next base: position 122,390,817 of record NC_135500.1, read on the forward strand.
GTTGACTGCTTAACTCCAGAAAGTCTTTTTCTCATTTCCGGATGATATTCGTTATTTTTTGGTATGGCTATTTACTGTAAATCCTGATGTTTTCTGTGCGTTTAAAATTATCTTCGTGTGGCTACATGTGACCATTCAATAAATCGTTGATTGATAATTAGAGACGTTGCTGCTATTTTCAATTTTTTGAGTTACGTTGGATTGTTGAAATAAAGTTTTCATTATTTTGCCGATGAAGGCGCAGAGATGTATTCAATCTTCGGAAAAGTTTATCGCATGCTCAGTTGCGAGTCAAGAACAAATTTCGTAAGCCAACCTAGTTTATACAACAATGAAAGTCTTGAGTTTCCACTTAGGTAATGTAACAATTCTTCCTCGTTACGCTTGGATTTACAGGTACATATTCAGGGAGATTGTATTGGACACCATGGAGAGATACAAGAAGAGATACCTGTTGCAGCGACAAGGATATGAAAAGGCCAGCGCTCAAGGGCGTTCGCCAGGAGGACTGCCGCAAGTTAATCTCTGCAAGAGACGAGCAAGCAAGCCAAATGTGTGGATGTGCATTTCTCAAGGTAAATAATAAATCCGGAAAGCCTTTACGGCACAGAGAAGAGCATCTGAACAATTGTTTCCATTTGTTGTACTACTGGATAAATAAAGCAGCTTCGATATTAATGCTTTACAGTGGAATCCAATCCGCCACTAAAGTTGTGGCCGAATTTTTCTTCTGTCATGTTGGTCGCGTTCTATTTCTCGGCAAGAGCAATAGCGACACTGCATGTTTCGCTGCGGCAACCTCCACGCAGTGACATCCTGCCGCCGCTCACAGTCGCAACCGAACTGGTATCCGCTTCCGGCGTTTCGACCAATCAGGTGTGGCAGTTGCGGAAGATTGTGACGATTTTTTATTATGATACAAACTCGGAATACGGTCCCTGCTATATATAACATTACTAACTGCGCTGCTTTTTTCTTTCTTCGGCTATGCCGACATTTTCAACTTTTCTGAAAACTACTATCATTTTGAGATGAGCATACTTGACTTTAAAAACTCTTGGCACGAGCGTTAATACCGACGCGTACGATAGCGCCCCACGTGCCACTAAGCCGCAACACATTTTTTCTTTCCCAAATAAAAACAAATCTAAATGTGTCCAATCTACGGTGTTAAGCTTTACGTTAATATGGAGAGATTCAACTAAGTTCGAAACATGAAAAACAATACAACGAAGACCAACGTGAGTAATAAAGTAACGGTAAACATGTTTACCTATGCCCTAGATAAGAAATAATGATCTTGTTCAAGATGAAAAACGGTATAAAAGGAAATTAAGTGTTATAATTCACGTGTGCTTGCGCTTCTCGTGTCAAAACAAGCGGCTCCTCTCTATGCCCGTTCAGAAAGAACACCCCCGTAATAAGGAGAGGAGAGAACAATAGGGAAAGAACCTAAAACGTGGAGTTCACCAAAGAAGGTACAATAAATACAGTCTAGAGAAGCGAGGCCGGAGCACAGTACGTGATTCCTTCCGTCGAATCCCCGGTGGTGCTCTGATCGCAGGCACGTCTGCAGCATAGCGCTGCTTATGCGCTGATCGAAACACACGGAAGACATGGAAAAGCTTTCCGTCCGGAGGCGTGAGGCCCCAGCTCGTACCTTGCTGAAACCTCCTGACCCGCATCTGCGCGCCGGCTGGCGTCTAAAGCGGTGCAATTCCTTAGTCTGGCTTTTTGCATTCTCGTCCCAATTTCTCTCCACTCAATCTCACGTCGCATTCACAGAGAAAAAAAACATGGTTCACGCCAACAGCTACGTTCTAATTGAATGCATCTCTAGCTTGGCGTTTTAATTCAATTTTCTTTTTCGCAAATCTTGCGCTTGAGGGGCAAGTGCGTCGATTACACCTATGGTGAAAGAACCACTTCCTCATCGCGAATTAGCTCGCTTCAAACAACGCTAAAAAAAGAAGATGCATTTACACGGCTACGTGAACACCGAATAAGTTAATTCTGTTCCTACGGGAAGCTGCACAATGTGCTACCGCAAGGCAGGCGAATAGGATAGGGCTCCCCGTGCTTCGCTAATATGTACGGTTTGTTTTCAGCTTACATTAATGCTTCGCTGCTAATGACCTGGAGTTCTACTGAATACGCAGTGTTTTTGTGACGAGGACAGGCAAGGTTTATTGAGTAGCTGGTCCGTTTAATTTTTTCTTTGAAATTGAAGCTGAACATCGCTTCCAGTTGCCTATTCGTTTTTACGCCCATTTCAAGACAACCGTACTTCTCAGCATGAAGAGGAAGACAACAGGGGACAGAATGACAGAACTAAAGCTGCGCGATGACCACCCAGTTAGTACACTTACAACTTAATTGAAACCTGATGCACCGGGTTGCATAAAGATGATATTGAGTCAGTCCGCCTGTAATGGAATCATTAATGTTCCAATCATTTCGAGGAGAAGGAACAAGTCAGCCACCGCGAGATATTTCAGAAAAGTAGAACTGAACAGTCGACCATTACCAGATACCAGTCGACCACCAAAGATGCTGCAGATCTCTTTGTAGGCCACCCCCCTTTTTTGGCATTGCAATCGAGTGACTCAACGGTGGCACCTTGAATGCCTGAAGATCGATTTGCGAGGCACCACAGAACGAGAGTTATTACCATTACTGCTGTCGTGGTGCTAGTTCAGGGGTCCGTGTGAATTGAGAAGGAAGCCTAAAGGTAAATCTAACTCTTCTCTCCACTTATAATTATCCTGTGCAAACGTGCACTTGCACACCGCTGCATATGCCGAACGTCGTGGGGTGTTTACTCTTTCAACAGAGAGGCAGAACAGACAAGGCTCCCCGCTACTTGCCCCTTCTTCCCCCTACTTGCACATTACTTTGCAGAAATTTGTACCTCACTACGCAGAGGTCCAGCGTTTTCGGCAACCATGGCATACACCTTCAGGTTGCTCAAGTTCCCCAGATCTACCTTTAGAGGAAGTGGCTGTTATTTAGCTGTTCTGCTGAATGAACGTCACATAGCCTGTCGCTCCTGAGAGCTTCTACGACGCAAGCCGCCACCATCAGCTGTGGCCAAACCAAGTGCTGCATCCGCTTCTCTCTGAATGTATTTGTACAAGCTCAACCATCGCAATTTTTGTACTCTACCTCAGATGCCTGACTCGGCATGGAGTATTTATTTCGGCCCAGGCACCTAACACTTGTCTTTCAATGTTAACTGCTACAAGTTAGGTAAAAATCAGTTTACTAGCCGATGAGATTAACCTGTGTCCTAACGCTCGCCAACATTGGTGTTGATCTTCCTTCAAAATAATCGTAAGATCTTTAAAACCTAATATTAATATTAAAGGCAGGCTTCGATGAAATAAGTACGTGCGTGAGATGTCCAAGAGAGAAAATATTTTGCGCGTTGACAGCAGACTACGTTTCTCCGATTGTCTATTTCAAACACGAAAGGTTTTTCATGCCTTTCTCGCACGAGAAAAAATAGTGTTCTCCACGCTACCGTTAACATCGGAAGGAATATGAAAGACAAAGCGCTGTCTCCATCATGCGGAATAGCCGCAGAACTTGTGGCTGAATTCGGTGAATCAAAATTTCTCGAAAAGTCAATGTACGTTACTTGTATTGAGAAGTCGAAGCAAAGCAAAAGAAACAAGGAAGGCCAATTCAAGAGCGAATGCCATAAGATGTCGAATTTATGCCACCGGTAGGCATAGATCAGATTTTGAAATCACTGGCACCGCATTTTGCATCACAAAATCAGGCTTAAGCAAGAGCATGCAAGGAAAGGAAGACGGCGCTATATGTTCATTGTTTATGGCATGCAAGGAGAACGCATCGCCGCTCTGGCGCTTCTATGCCTGATGTCGGTGATTTGAGTAAGCGCCCAAAACACAGTTCATATAAGGAAGTAGAAGCCAAGACATCGCTATGTATGCAAAATAAGGAAGTTCTTAAAGACAAGAAAAGAGCATAAATTCTCCGGGAAACATGCACACGGACAATTTGCGTGATGGATGCACTGTCAGCGCATCCTTGGGGAGAGGAAACTAGCTCCAATTCCTCGGAAGGAAAAAAAAATCAGAAGGACGTGCAAGTTCTGGAAGGAAGCACGCGCGTCTGAAAATAGAATCCCATCTGCATATTTATGGTATTTTACAACAGCTGTGCTCAGCCGCGTAGCGCTCAACAAGCGGGCTAGGACGGGAGAGAAAACGTGGAACACGAAGTACCGATATTTCGGGGAATAAAAATGCAACGTATAGAGAAAATAACAGTTCTTAGAAGGACGAAGAATAAGGTGGAGTACTGGAAAAAGTGGTGCGTTCACCACTATTAGAAAAAAAAAAGTGGTGGTGCGAGCGCTTCTCTCAATGGTACAATTGCTATGCGGAAAAATGCTTTGCCTTAGTGTTGCATTCGCTTTAGGGCTTCAAGTTTGTCCCCGCGTTCAATAATTACGTACAGAGACGTGTCATCTCTGTAATATTGCGCTACACTGGCTGGTAGGCTGTGCTAGTCTAAACTTGAACTGTGAGAACTGGGCCCATTTAAACGCGGTCAGAACTTGTATAGCACACTTTTGGCGTGTGCCCGTCCATCCTCACCACCTCAGAAGATCTGATAAAATATTTTGGAAATTATTCGGTGCCAACACGCTTGGTTGCTGGTAGCAATCTGAGAGCGGAGTAAAATCTGCTTAAGGGTTAACAGCGTAAATTAATGCTAAAGCTCTAATTTTTACGCTGATACTTACCAGAAATGCGGTAATTCAAGCATTCTTGTCAGCTCAACATAAACCTAGTCGGTATATGTCCCCTCAAATCTCTCCACGTCTGCATTACATTTGCTCATGCTGAGTGACCGACTAAGTAAGAATACAACTGTAGACAAACAATGGTTCTCTTTTGCAGGCGTCATAATCACTGTTTATCAGTGCTGTCAAAAATATCAACGCAGTCAACAGAGCTATATCTATTGCTATACAAAACCTTTCCCTCTTGATCTCGAATTACAATTTCCTGCGCCAGCAGCGGCAATCATAGGCGCTGATGAACGTACGACTCAAGAATGACCCATCAGAGCACTCGGAAGGTTTTTGACAAAAGCCCAATGTCTTCTAAGCGTTCATTGTACTTCGAGTAACGGAACCCATGCACTAGTTCAACAACTATACGCCCCAACAGTTTCGGCCTCCTCTTTGAAAGCCACCAGAACATTTACATGTGTGCTTCGCATTTGCGACTGTACAACTGTGCAATAATAGCTTATTGTATGAAACATATCTCTAGCGGACAAAATTGACGCTCCCCGCCTAGCTATTTGAGTGTTTTCTATATAAACACCACCCTTCTCTTAAATGTAAGTAAAGGAACAAGTACACACCCATTAATCGTTGCTGTCAATCCGCTGTCTCCATTTTTGAAAGCGTATTAATGCGAAAGCATTAGTACTCCCATCAAGTGAAAGCCGTGCGTGCGTATGTGTGTGTGCGTGTAAGCGTTTGCGTGTGTGTGTGTGTATGTGTATGTGTATGTGTATGTGTGTGTGTGTGTGTGTGTGTGCGTGTGTGTGCGTGCGTGTGTGTGTGTGTGTGTGTGTGTGTGTGTGTGTGTGTGTGTGTGTGTGTGCGTGCGTGCGTGCGTGTGTGTGTGTGTGTGTGTGTGTGTGTGTGTGTGTGTGTGTGTGTGTGTGTGTGTGTGTGTGTGTGTGTGTGTGTGTGTGTGTGTGTGTGTGTGTGTGTGTGTGTGTGTGTGTGTGTGTGTGTGTGTGTGTGTGTGTGTGTGTGTGTGTGTGTGTGTGTGTGTTTAAAGAACCACAAGCCAAGCGCTCACAGCGACTGATTAAATCGTTGCAGCCTCTGCTGACAAAACCAAATATGTCCTTATGGGCTGATAGTCAGGGAATCCACTCGGAATGCTTATTGACATTCAGCCCGCAACAATCATGGTGCCCTTATCTAGCGCTATACACTGACCTGAGAGCCAAGCTTCAAGTGAATACTTTTTCCTCGCGCTTATTCTCTTCCGTCCTCTCCTCGAATGCCTTCGCGACGAGAGCGCGTATCCTCGCTAAACAGAAAAAAAAAGCAAAGCCCACTGTCTTCGTAGCATTATCTTTCTTGATTAAAAGAGAGCATGCGAACGATAGAAGTGACAATCAGAACAGGAGAGAAAACACAGGCGAGCGCCGGAACATGTCGGAAAAATTGATAATGAAATGCTCTGACATCCGCGCTGTACATACCCCTAAGGTACGAGAGCAACCCAGAAAGCAGCTTTGTCGTTTTTTTCCCTGCATCTCTGGCACTAACACTCTGGCATTTAGTACGCTTCCTTGATTTGGTGCTAAGTATTTTTTTTTTAACTCCGTGATGATTTATTCACATCTGCGCCTGCTGTGTGACTACGTCTCAAGCGTGGGCTCAGACAGGCTCTTCACATTTTCCTAACCGTCAATGCGGTTTAGAGTAAAAGGTTTTATCAGTACAACTTGAGCTCAACCTCATCGCCTCGTTGTAGAGGAGTAGCTTTATTCGCTTGCATTATATGCCAGAAACCCCTTTTGCAAAATGCTTAAGGTATCATCATCATCATCAGCCTGACTGCACCCACTGCACGACAAATTAAGGCATCTCCCATGTCTCTCCAATTAACCCTGTCCTTTGCCAGCTGCGCACACCCTATGCATGCAAACTTCATGATCTCATATGCCCACCTAATCTTCTACCATCCCCATAACTTTTGCTGAAGCCAAGGTGCAGTAATCAAAAAATGTTAAAAAAACATGGGATATCCCGTTCTTTTAAGGAGGCAAGTATATATGATGTGTCGTTGATGAATAAGGTACGACTGTGTTTACCTCTCATAATAGCATCAAAGCATTAACCGACCAACTGAACCAAGAGTTAGATAAGTTAAATGTATGGTGACAAAATAATAAACTGAAAATTCGTGCTTCCAAGACTAGACGTATGGCTTTAAGTTCGGAAAAAAGGATAAAAACAACAAAAATTTAGTTTTCATGAACTCTTAAGAAATTCATCCCAGTGATAATTGTGCATTCCTCAGTGTCAAACTTGACAGATTGTTTAAAGTTCACGGCTCGTATTGAACAAATCAAACAAAAGACTTCATATGGCTTACGGTTTCTTCTAAAAGCACGCGACTGCTTCAGCACCCCAAAGGTAATTACGCTTAAGTATGTATGCCTTCATCCACAGTCATCTCAATTACTGTATTAGTTCCTGGGGTCTTACGTGTCAGACTCATCTATCTTCTCTAGAAAAAATACAAAATCAAGCTGTTCTATTTGTTACAAATAATGAATATAACGCTCATGTCACTCCTTTTTTAATGAACTGCAATTCGACTTATTCGCTAATCAAATTTAACTTCGGAATAACTGCGTTTCAGTTCTTTAATAGTGATTTGTTTTCTATTATCAGTAAGACTTGCCTAAATAATGCCAATATCACGCAATTTTATCTATACAATTTTCTACTGCCAAAAAAACGTATAAACAACGGTAAACAAACAGTTGGACTTGCAGCAGTTACCCACTGAAACAGCCTAGCCTTCACCTGTTAATTGTCACCATCTCTTCATTCAAACGATCGTTGCGTTCTTTTATCTGCACCTATATAGCCGTTTTTTTCTCTTTAAACAAAGATCAAGGCTGTGTGTTATTTTATTGCTGGGTTACTATTGCTGTGCTTTTAACTGTTTTTGCTGCTGTTGTATTGATGTTTAGTAATTGCTATTTCAAATAATGTTTGTTTTTTTCGCTGTGACTAATATTATTTCCTTATTTCTTGCATAGCTGATATTTACTAAATACATCTGCTTTCATATAAGAGGTCCCACTGCGGCTTTCCGCTTCGGGACCTCTTTCTGTAATACAAACCCTGACAGATTGTATTGTAACCTGACAATAAACTTGAACAATTAACTTGAACTTGTAATGTCCTCTGAGTAAAGAAGTCATGTTTAAGGTGCCTCAGTTCACGAAGTGTGTTTGATTCAGACATTTATATTGGTGGAGTTCATCTTTATTTCATTTTCTCAGGTGCAGGCATGACTGAGGTTACGCGGTTGTGGTGCAAGGCTACTCTGAAACGAGGGCACATATTCTGGCAATGCTGAAATATTTAATGTAAAACTGACTGTGGGTAGAGAAAATAAGTCGCGCAATTTTTAGCATGTTCTATGCCCTCGCGGATAAAGGTATTTAAGAGTGGTAATGGCAGGAGTTTTTGGCATGGTTTTCAGAGATATGCGCTAGCATATGAATATAAGAGGGAAAAATTCATGCGTGTCCCCATCAGACTTTTCGAGATACGCCGCATCGTGTGCGCTATTATGAGCCGGCCACATTTTGAAGCGAAAAGCTTCACTGCGCGGGTCAGAGCCGAGCTCCGCGTGAGCCGAACTGGTGAGTTATGCGCATGCGCGAAAACGAGTGACGTCACGCGCCACGCAGGTGGTCTCTCCTCGCCGCTGCCGGAGCCATCGCCAACGCCGACTCCGTCGCCTGACCTTTCGGCGGAGCCGCGCGCTACTGCACATGTGCGTCATGTGCATGCGCAAGGAGGCTATATAATACGCTTTCCAGAGAATAGGCGTGTGCTATCGACATGGAAGGGAAGGAGAGTGCGGCTGCTGCTAGACTACGCAGAAAAGCTGAGAAACTAAATTCCTCCGATCCAGAAGTGCTCGCATGGGAGTTGGCTGCACAACAGCGAAAGAATGATAAAGCCAAAGCTAAACGTGTAGCCGAAACGCTTGAACAACGGGAAATACGCCTTGCTAAACGACGTCGGACAGAGCCGGAGAAATCGGAGAAGAAGCCCAAGACAATGTGTCCAACAATAATAAATAAAGAAGTTTAATACTGCCGCTTCTGTGTCTAACTCGTAAACATATGCCATTGAGTAACCAAATCTACGCCTATAGATAAGAAATTTATACAATACCAGCTAAGCTACGAAGCATAACCATGTCGTCAAACTAAGCATAACTTAAGATTTCCGCATGTATATCTAGGCTTCACCAGAGCTAAGCCACTGCCTAACTTTTTTAACCCGAGCAGACTCCCGGCAGCTTCTGTGGAGTGCTTTTGGGGCTTCGTAGCCCCTTTACTGCAGAGAAAGCAGACCGAGTAGGAGCACTGACTTTCGAGAGGCCATGGAGTGGCCAGGATGTTAAAAAAATGCATAGGCGTCCTTGAATTTGATTTTACAGTCACTTGTTCATTCTCCTGTTAGGTGGACTGTTGGGGGGGGGGGGGGGGGCGAACGGGCGGGCGGACGGGCAGGCGGATGGGCAAGCGGCCTGGCGGGAAGGCAGGCGGGCAGACGGGCAGGCAGGCAGGCAGGCAAACTTCATTTAGCTCTAGCGCAAGTGCTTTTATGCGGTTCAGATGAGTCTAACTCCGCAACGGTCGGTTGCCCGTATTCAAGGGCTCCGCTAGATGCTGCCGTCAGCTGAGCTTTCCATATCAGACCAATCTGGTCATGCCGGTAGTAGCTTGAGACCATACCCTCCCATGCCTAAAAACTTCGTGGACACCTCAACCGCTCCTTAAATCAAGAGGTAGATACTGTGAAGGCATAAAATTGAAGATGCATGTGTCGTCGGTTGGAATCCCTGTTACAAGCGAGCCTCCAACTTTACTAGCACAAGTAAGCTGTATGCAACGAGATACCATATGACGCTTCACGGAACACTGTACGACAAACGACTGCTCACAATCTTGCTGCGAATGTAGCCGGGAGAACTGGCGCCACATTCAAGTCAATCAGTTGGGGTATATATAGACCGGAACAGCAGATCCCGAGATTCCGATGATATACAAACTGGACCCGCCAAATACGTAATTCTTATCATAGCTCCTGTCCTTGAGCATATCTATATCTGTTTTGCGGGATGGGAAATTTGCAGAAAGCAACGCAACTAGCGTAACTTAGTGTCCTGTCGCACTGACAAGGACATGTGGGACATTTCGAACCATTGACCAATATGTGTGCTTCCAATGTTTTCAAAACGCATAAAAAAACTACAGAATGAAGAGCTCTTGTGAAAAACATAACATACTCACAAATTCTCAATTTGGATTCCGTAAATATAGCTCGACAGATTTGGCAATTTCAAAGCAAAAAGATGTTTTGAAGGGCGTGATATAAGTTATTAACCTTCAGTATTTTCGTTTACATTGCTAAAGCATTCAACAATATTAATCATGAAACATAATAAAAAACTTGAACTTAATGGTTTTCTGGAAACATTTCTAGATTTACTTGAAACGTACCTACAATATCGTAGCCAGAGGGTTATCACCAACGCTCATGCCTCTAAAATGAAGGAAATTAATTCTGAAAGGACTTTTGATTAAAGTTGTTACCAACCAACCAACTCTACAAGAAAGTATACTTGGGCCGTTAGTGTTTAATCTCTATATCAACGACATCACTAGAATTGACGACTCCGTTAAGTTCATTATGCTGGCGATGCTAGCCTGTTTTTTGACATCTTCGAATACTAATGAGCTGGTACCGGCTGCTGTCATGTCGTAAGTAAATTACATACGTGGTCCACATTCAACGCACTGACCATTACTAGCACTAACCCTAAGGCCATCTTATTTAAAGCAAACAAAATAACGACAAAATAATGATGACCACGCATTGGTACTTCAAAAATCGAACTTTTCCGCTGCACAAAGAGCCTTGGAGTTATATTTCATGAACACTTAACATGTAATAATCACGTCGAATTGATTTCCAATAAAAATTACGAGAGGAGTAGGCATACTAAGGAGATTACACTTGTTATTGCCACAACCTATAAGGTGCTCGATTCACTACCTTTAGCATATGTCAACTATAGGGACGCCTGATGCGTCACTATAGACAGACGAGCATGAAACCCAAGTGCGAAACTTCACGGCCACCGCCGAGGAGCCCAGCAGCGGTTAAACTGATCCTTTGTTTCGCGTGCCAGCCACGCCGAGGATGCCGGCGCTGCAAGCATAAACATCGGGGGACTGCGGTGAGGTGAGGTTCACGGCGGCGCCAGAATCGGACCCCCCCCCATCCGTAGACTTGAAGATCGCTGTTGGCGAGCTGATGCCCAAGACGCGTGTTTACTCACGGAGCACGCTATGGCGGGAGACGAAGAATCGGGCGGCAGAGGTGCAAGGAGGGAAATACACACACTAGTTGGCCATGTACGCGGGTTTCACAAGGTCAATTGCAACCACGTTTTCATTGCCGTTCGCAGACACAGTGCAGGTCTTTTCTTTGTGCTGTAGCACTTGGAACGGGCCGTCGTATGGTGCAGTGAAGGCGGGCCGGATGCCTTAGGGGCGCACGAAAACATGAGTCGAGGAGGTTAAGTCCTTGCTTACGAAAACGTCGTAAGCGGAGGGCTGTTGACTTGGAGTAGGTCGCAAGCTTTCAAACAGTGACGGAAGTTGCTCGACGTATGCAGGCGGCGAGAGGTTGGTGTCTGCAGGCGGGGCGAAGATTTTGCCGGGTGAGCATAGAGTCGTCCCGTAGACCATTTCGGCAGCAGTGCACCCAGGGTCTTCTTTATTGCCGAACGAATAACCAGCCGAACTAGGGGAAGTTTGTTGACCCATAAAGTTCGAGCGCCGTGGGCTAGGAGGGCGGCCTTCAACTGACGATGAAGCCTTTCAGTCATTCCATTCGCTGGCGAATGGTACGCAGTTGTGTGCATATGGCAGATGCCGATGATGTTTTTTAACGCTTTGAACCGATCACATTCAAATTGTCATCCGCGATCTGTTGTTACCAAGCTGGGACAGCCGAAACGCGAGATCCAGCAACGAAAGCGGATGCCACGGTAGGCGCCGTTACATCTTATACCAGAACCGCCTCAAGCAGCGCGTGTAGCGGTCAACGCCGGTGAGGATGTAGAGTTTACCACGTGATGAAGGTAACGGGCCGACAATGTCGGTGTGTACATGGTCAAAGCGTGAGTCAGGCGGGCCGAAGGGCTGGAGTGGTGACTTGGTGGGGCGGGTCGTCTTTACACGTTGGCAGCGCTGACACTCTCGAGTCCTGCGGTTGACGTCAGCGTTGATGCCGGGCCATACAAAGCGGAAGGTGATGAGGCGCTGAGTTGCACGAACGCCGGGATGGCTCGAGTCGTGGAGCTTGTCAAAGACATGACGATTGTGCGAGGATAGCACAAACGGACAGGCATCGCCGGTTGACATGTCGCAGACGATGTGCTGGAGGAGAATGGTAGTGGCACCTCTGAAAAAGAACAGAGATGTGGACCCCGCACGCAGGTAACGAAGCTCCCTGTCGTTATGTTTCGCCTCTGCGATTACCTCGAAGTCCACAGCACGAGCAGAAAGCGCATCGACACCTATGAAGAACTCCGTGAAGCCGCGCTCACATCCCAGACGGTCCGCCTCTCGCGAACACCAGCAAGTCGGGCACTTCTTTCTTCTCAACACATACCGCCAATAGATTTCCCATCCAGAGGCACCCCGTTCCTGCTGCAATTCGATCCAAAATTAAAGTAATCTCTTTCGTAAAACATGCACCCAGAAAGGGTCGGCCACCGCAGAACAACCAGGGCGCAGGCCATACGCAGACACTTTGGGGAACACCCCACTGCAGCCTATGTAGCCTATACAACCGGCCACCGCAAAGTACTAGCTATCACAAAAAATCAAGCACTCAGTTTTCGCTCAATTCTAAGCAAGTCAACAACCGAGGCAGAGCACGCAACCATTGCGTTAGCCTCACGCCGTCCACCAAAAATATCTCGGTCTCTAAACCTGCCGCATCTTGCGTTCTTGGAAACTCCTACAATCCGTCCCCTTTATTCGAACGCCCACATGTACGGGCCTTCCAGGTGACAAGAAAGCTCACTCCCTGTCCCGAGCTCTCACTTTCCGGGATGGGGAGAAAAGGCCTTGCACGGATACTGGGGAGAGCCTACTGTCCTTTCTTGACATCCTTGTATATTACCGCAAAAATGGGAGAACATACGCCCCCCTGCCCCGACCCTCACAATCACACAAGCCACCCATTGGCGCAGGCTACAAACGCACACAACCCCATTTCCTCCTGCACGCCCACTTTCCCTATCAGTTTCATTCCTCCTGCAATCTTTGTGGTAGACCTGGAGACATTCTACATATATTACTAACCTGCCCCTCATTCCCGCATCCTCCTTCGCCATAGGTGGTCCGGTACTACTGGGAGCTCCTCACCATTCCCATCTTTCTCATCCCGATCGGCACCAGCGCAAGATCGTTACTAGCGCTATCTCTAGGCTAGCCGTCCAAGGGCTCTCCTGTGATTTGTAAGGGGGGCCTCCCTACACGAGGAGGGCTCCCAAGTGTCATTTAGGAGCCTCCGCCCACACCCTCCGTAATATTAGCAATAAGTTTTTCCACCCCCCCCCCCCCCCAATCGTTTATCATTAGCGGCGTTTATACGAGTATATAGGGCTTTAACTCCGGGGATGAAGGCCCGGTGAGGGGAAGGAGGACGTGAAGTGGGAAGGGTGTTAGGAATAGAAGCGTGAATCTTATCCAGGCAGGAGGACAGCTAAAGAGGATAAAGTGGTTGACCTTCTCAACTGTGCACGTGCAGTTTTACAGTCTAGAATCGCAGCGAACCAGAGGAGGAACATTATAGCGAACCTAAAGCGAACTTAGCTACATTTTCCGTCCGCACGTAGAACAAAAAAGCCGGAGCGGCACGAGTGGAGCCCGCGCTGCTGTCTCGAATGGCATCGAAGAGAATCGTTCGAGGTGCCGGCGTATAGCGCATACGCCAATCAGCCTCATGACTCGAAACTAGCGTTTCCAGGTTGACGCACATTCCGACGGGAGAGTAAAAGGTTTTCTTTCCTAGCTTGGGACGAAACAGCACACTGCGGTGCGCCTAAAGAATCCGCAATACAGATCCATATTGTGTGTGTTTAAATAAATGCTACCGCACGAATATCAGGTCAACATCACTGCCACTTAACCAGTCGAACCAGCGAAAGAAAGCGTGCGACTGTATGCCTAAGTTCTCGGAAGGGAGCCGACCTCGAATGTACCACGCCTTTCGTACAATGCCTTTTATGGTTGCACTAATTTCGACGGTGAGACGAGCTAAAATTCTTTTATTCTCCGGCCGCGCTGTCACTTTAGATGTGGTCTATCCAGGCTTTGGCTCTTCTTGTAGCGGCGTGCTGGGTTTGGCGGCTGCCAATATTTTTTTTCGGTAGTAGGAAGCACAGCAACTTCCGGCAACTGAGCTACGGTCCAGCAGGCCTGCCTCTAGTGTCTGACAGCCGGCAGCGAACGGAGGAAGCTGCAATGGGGAACAAGTGCTGCACTTGCTCTACTCCCTATTTTTTCTATTTTTATTTTCAGAGGAAAGGGGTTAGACCAACCAAAATGGTTGTGACGGTTCACTCAGTAGGCACCGGAGCGAAGCGGCCCCGGAAATGTGTAAATCCTTCCTTGCGACAGCTTCCGAACAGCCCTGTTGCTCACTAGACCGATGATCTCGCTCGTCACCGTATTCGTAATATCGCAGCGTAATGGTTCTCGCAACGTTAACTGCCACGAGTTTTAACAACTGTGTGCCATCTAGACAAGCAGAGAGAGGCAGGCTGTAAATTGCAGAAGTAGAAACGGTGGCCAGCAGCATATAAAACTTGATGTTAGTGCACAGTAAAAAAAGCATAAGGAAGGAGAATGGTGCGCTGAGGAAAGCCGGGAATGGCAATTCCATTGATAAATAGGCCTACAATCAAAGCGGTGGCAATTTAAAAGCCTACAAATGGTCTGTGCCGGCATTTCTGGCCAACGTGTACGGTGCTAAGCAGTTGGGAACGCAAATGCTCTGTGACTGCTGTATGATAGACCCACCTTCATAACGAAAGGCTTGGGGCGGAATGAAAAACAAAAATCTCGATGTAGCAGAGCTATTATGATGTTTTGACTTATTAACACATAGCAGTACATTTTAAAACTGTCAGAGCAACAACGAAGTTGTTTTGTGCAGGTTTACAAACGATCATCTCTGCACACACTTTCTCTCTGCAGATAACACTGCTCTCGCCAAGAACGCTTCAGCAGTATTTGCTGAGTGCAGAAAGGATAACTCCGGAGCACATCATAACTCTCCGCCTACATTTACTGATGCGTTTGAGTTGTGTTCTGGACAACGTTTCCCTGAAACTCTTCTCAATTAATTTTGCCTGTCAGATTGACGTGAAAGCAATTCCAGGCTCCGCAAAGGATTGCGGCCCGAAGCGATATCTTGACAGCGCTTTCTTTCTTACAAAAGAAAACAATGCCTTAAGTGCGCTGCTCTTGCCCTCAAAATCAATGTCATAAAGCCACTTCACGAACGTTAGCGGCAAAGGATTTGAGCTGCTCTGTGATAAGCATTTTGGTTTCACTTGAGCTAAACAGGCGATGGTTTCGAACGAATTACCATAGAAACAAGTCATTACGCGTAAGCATTAAACGTGCCAAGTTTTATCGCGTCCTTTACGCCTTATGAATCTTAGCTGGATTTATTACAAACTATTACCCTATGAAACAATGTACCCATCGTTTAGTGGTGTCAGCTCCAATGCCGCACCAGATAAGAAATAAAAATACAAATTGTGCGTAAAGGACTGTCCACATCTTTGAAACTGAGCCTAAATGCAAAGAGAGAATACTTTCTTCAGAGTCACAACCCCAGCTCCTCATATTCTTCAAAAATAATGGTGGCTCTGACGTTGGTAGCGAGGTTCTGATAGGTTCGGTCCAGGACACTTGTTCAAAGAGGACGGCGTATTTTCAGAACACAACCGTAGCCTCGTCCTTATTTCCTGCTGCGGGGAAGCGGCTAAGTACCTGGCGGAGTCGCGCTAGTTCACTCAATTTCTCCTTCTTGTCTGTGCCGGCTTCTGTTCTAGCGTGATTGGGCGCGGGACGAGGGCTTAATGCCTACTTCTCCCGGCCAGCAGTTTTCCCCTTGGTCGGCCTCTCTTCCTCAGGACCAACTTCCAATTGATGTCGCTTTCTGCAGTGGAGTTGCCAGGATTCCTGACGTTTTAGTTCCTTTTGATGGAGGCCCAATCCGATTGAGCAACCCGGAGTCAGCGCAGGCGGCTCTTCCAACTACATTGACATACTACATGCAGATCACTGATGTGCGGCAGTTTGGCAGGGGTGATGTCCTGTGCAGGTCACTGGTCAGGGATTGTGTAAAAGACCTGTTGAAATGTACCTCCTTCGCCAACCACCCGGTGAGCGCATTCATTTCGCCTCATTTAGCGTGTTCCAAGGGCTTAGTCCGAGGGGTCGACTCTCGAGTGAGCCCTGTGGAAACTTTTGAGAACATCTTGCCTGCAGGAGTCATTGCTGTCCATCGATGCAGCAGAACAGTCGACGGGGTAAAAATTGCTACGGAGTGCGCCATAGCCACATTTGCAGGAATATTTTGCCCGTCGGAGATAAAGCTGTGGCCATTGGTCTTTAGAGAAGATGCATTTAACTTTCGACCCCTTCAGTGTCAGAACTGCTAGAGGTTTGTCCACAGTGGCCAAGCCTTTAAATCGGGCTTACGTTGCTGTGCATGTGGCTAGAGCTTATAGACAAACACAGATGCACGCGGAAAGAAGCTTCCGCCGCTGTTAAAGAGAGAGCCTCAGGCTGTTCTGGTGTGGCCGCCAAATGCCCACCCATAATGGATGTCAGTTGGTCTCAGGCTAACACAGCGGCAGTTGAGAAGGTTATGGCAAATAAAATAAAACGCATTATGAAAACCGTATTCACGTGCATTTCCCAGACACAGCTACCCAGATGCCAAATCTGCTGCAGGAGCCCACCGCTCCACTCTTGTCTTCTTTGGCTTCAGAAGCTACTCCTCTGTCTGTGGTCAACAATTGCACTCCACAGGTCCACACACAATATGAGCAACAAAAACTGCTGAAATGTCTCTTCCAAAAAGCGTTACGGATGCATCCTCTGTGAACTGTGTGGATATAGAGTTGGATATCGACGCCCAGAAACGCAGCGGATCTCCTCTGAATATTGCAGGTACATCTTGCCCCCAGTCGAAGTGAAAGAAAAATCACGCTAGTGAAATCCCAAGACCACGATTCTAGAAAAGGCAGTCGCCGCTGCGGAACTCTTGCCAAGATAGGGTAGGTAAATGTACTCCAGTCGAATTGGCGCTGTGTATTCTCAGCTTCAATGGATTTAAAATTTCTATGCAATCAGCTTCTACCAGATTTAATCGTGTTGCAGGAAACATGGCTAACTACAGATTTCAGTTGTCACCTCAAACATTACCGTTCGTTCCGGCTTGACCGATCATCACAGGGGGGGGGGGGGGGGGGGGCGGGGGGCTTGTTACTGCTAATCTCGTCACAGGGCATGCATTTCTTTTCAATACGCGTGCAGTCAATGTGAAATCCTTGCGGTTGATCTCAGAATCTCAGATAAGATCTCAGGATCTCAGATCTTTACGGTAGCTAATGCATACTTCCCATCAGGTGTTCATGACAGTCGGCCCCTTGACTCATTTGTGTCTAGTAGCCATTGTCAGGTTTTATTATTTGGAGACTTCAATTCGCACCATGTGAAGTGGGGGTTTATAACAGTTAGCTTCGGCTCAAGGCCATTTAATTGGGTTTGTGACAGCATTGTCTGTAACAATTCCGGATTTCCCACATTTTTACGTGGTCAATGCCGCTCTGCCTTAGATTTAACGTTTTCGTCCTAAGGAGTCTTAGTTACGTCTTGGACGCCTATTGGCTGTGCAACAAACAGTGATCACCTACCTATTAGTTTCAGCTTTTCGTGCAAATTAACTCTTTCCGAACGACAACAGCGCTTGTTCATAAATTAGTCTCTTTAACGACGCGTTAAAATCAGCTCTCACAATCACTACAGACACATGAGCTGAGAGAAGTGCCGAATGCAAGGTTACACATTTATGCGCAGGGTTGGAAATTGCAAGGCAAAAGTCTGAATTTTTCTCCAGGTATTCGAGGGTGCAATAGCCAGTAATTGGTTCAATGCTGAGTGCACGCGTCCATATTGATGACAGAAAGCAGCCCGGAATATACTTTTCATAAATAAATGCGCTAAACATAGGTTGGATTATAAGTACGTCGCAGGAGCATTTAAGCGCACTGTCTCCAGCGCAGAGGAGGAGTATATTACAAGTCGTTATGATTTACTTTCACATTTAGGAATAAAAGAGTTCACTATAAGGCTTACCGTTAATTGGGAGCTTACCAACCTCTTTCCACTTAAATCATAAGTTCGACAGGACTGCCCGCTATCCCAATGTGAATTCCCAATTTTGGCTTATGCTGCGGAAGTTGCCCTTTATCGTTCTAATAAGGAGTTGTTGCATATATAACTGAGCACTGTAGAGAGACTTTAGGTGCGGCTCTTAACATTAATAAATCACAGGGGTTTCGGCTAGGACACTACGGAATAAAATCAATTTCTTGTAGTCATCAGGCTCCGAAGACTTCCAGTACTTGGGTTTTCTCTTGCATCCGTAGCACAAAATAGGTCTCACTGGGATTCTCAAATATCGTCCTTCAGGCGAAAAACACAGGATTGTTTGAGTAGGGAGCTGGGTGTGTTTGCACGAGCACTAGTATGCAATACATTTTTGCTTTCGAAGCTCATCTACGTAATTCAAGTGTTGCATTGTGCAAGAAAAAACTACAGCAATATATAAAAGGTTTGCGACAGTCGTATGTTGCTCTCTACTCTTCACTGGAACAAATAAATAAATTGTCGTGTTTGTCGGGGACAGCAACCGAAGGCCAGGTGGGTGGAAAACCGAACGTGGTTTATTCCATCACAGCTTGTAGTGGAATCCCCCGGTGGCCGAACAGCGCGGCTTATCTTATAGCCAGCTCTGGCGATCGTCGCGCCGCCGCTATCGCTCTAGCCGCGACGATTACACAACACTCCTCCCCTTTTATTCAGAGGGTGCAATTGTATCCTTATACAATAATTAAAAACCAGCTTCGTATCGCTCGGGTGGACGGCGATTTCTTGACGGGTAGCGCCTTCCAAGAGGCGACGTCTCGGATGTAGGAGCGGGCGCCGGAGGGACCTCGGGAGGCTGCAAGGGCACCGGCTCTTCTGATGCTGGCTGGTCACCTGTTTGGTTTGGAGGGAAAAGCAGGAACGCCTCCACGTTGTCTACGTCGGATGACCCTGGTGTCACCTTAGGGCTTGTGTTACCCAGCAGTTGGTCGAGGTGCCGACGCCAGATGAACTTGCCTCGGGGCTTGCTCACCAGGACTTTGTAGGAGACTGGTCCAGTTTTCTTGAGGACAGTTCCACGAACCGACTTCGGCGAGCCTCTGTAATTTCGAACTACAACACTGTCATTAATGCAAAAACAGTCCCTGTTGCTTTTCCTTTGTTGCATTTGGGTGAACTGACTGCGCATCACCTTCCCTTCCACCGTCGGCATGATTGCTTCCAGCTTAGTACGCAATCTTCTACCCATCAAGAGGTTAGCTGGTGCCTCTCCTGTCGTAGGATGAGGCGTATTTCGGTATGCCAACAAAAATTTATGAAGTGTCACTTCGACAGATTCACCTGGAGGTGATTTGCGCAGAGCCGACTTCAATGTTTGCACAATACGTTCTGCCAAACCATTTGTGCTTGGGTGATAAGGGGCGGTCACGACATGTCTGGCCCCGATGTCCCGCATGAATGCTTTGAACTCTTCGGACACCAGTTGTGGCCCATTGTCGGACACTACCGTCTCTGGCAATCCGAATCTGCAGAAAAGTTCACGCAAGCAAGCAACAATACGTTCGGACGTTGTGCTGCGCATGACGAACACCTCTGGCCACTTCGAGTGGGAATCTACTACCACCAGAAATGTGGTTCCTCGAAAAGGCCCCGCGAAGTCCAGGTGAATTCGCCTCCATGGTGCGGTCGGCCATGCCCAAGGATGCAGAGGTGCCTTACATGGATCCTTACGTTGTTGCTGGCACGCTTGACAACTTCGCACTCTTGTCTCCTAATCTGCATCAATTGACGGCCAATTCCTTGCTCCGCACGATTCCAGGATGACCTTGGTGCAGTTCGTCGAGAACAGACTCTCGAAAGGTAGACGGGATAACAACCCTCATGCCATACATGAGGCACCTTTGACACGCGCTGATCTGAAAACGTCTGTCGAAAAATTGCTTTAGACTTGCATCTCGCAGGTACGATGGCCAACCTGTGCTAGTAAACTGGAGCACCTTACTAAGCATGGGATCACGTGATGTGGCACGCGCAATCTCTTTTGCGGATAGGGGCATCGACTCCAGGCGCAATGCATAAAATGATTCCTCGCCTTTGGACGTGCCGTCTTGCTGGCCCTGGAGAGGGAACCTTGCAAAAAAAATCTGCCTCTGCGTTGTCACTGGACTTTTTGTACACGAGCGAGTAGTTGTAAGCAGACAAAGTGACGGCCCATCGCTGCAAGCGTGCTGCCGCGATTGGTGGAATACCTGTCTTCTGCCCCAGGATGGTTTGTAACGGCTTGTGATCCGTGATCAATGTGAAACATCTTCCATAGATGTAGAAATTAAACTTTTTGACTGCAAAAATGATGGCAAGTGCTTCCTTTTCTAGCTGATTGTATTTTTTCTCAGCGTCATTTAATGTGCGCGACACATAAGCGACCGGGCGAGGGCTTCCATCATCCGCAACATGAGAAAGTACTGCACCCACGTCGTACTGGGAAGCGTCACAAGCCACTTGCAAAGCTTATCGGGGTCGTAATGCGCCAGTATCGCGGTTGACGCCAACGCATTTTTGACTTCCTCGAACGCCACTTGGCACGTTGCATCCCAGCGCCATGGATGATCGCGACGCAGCAGTTTGTAAAGAGGACTGGCCGGAGTAGACAATCGTGGAACAAACTTCCCGTAGTAATTTACGACGCCCAGAAAACAACTGCAGCTGCTGCTTGCTTGTGGGCGCGGGAGCTTTCGTCAAGGCTTCTATCTTCTCTGGCGTTGTGCTGACACCTGCTGCGCTGATAACATGACCAAGATAGCGCAGTTCTTTTTGAAAGAACGAACACTTTTCTTTCTTTACTCGAACCCCGCGCTCCGTCAACCGCTTTAGGTCAGCATCCAGATTTGCAAAATGCTCGTATGCCGTCCTTCCAGTGATGAGAACGTCATCCAATTAGCAGCTGATGCCTTTCAGGTCTTTCAACATTGTGTCCATAATTCTTTGGAAAATGGATGGTGCCGATGAAACCCCGAACGGTAGTCTGTTTACCGAGAAAAGTCCTTTATGGGTATTGAGTGTCAAGTACTCTCTTGACGACTCCGACACCACCACCTGATGATAGGCTCTGTTGAGATCAATCTTAGAAAATTCTTGGCCCCCTGCGAGCGCCGCAAACAACTCATCGACTCTCGGCAGTGGGTACCGGTCAGTTTCAAGACAAGGATTTAGGGTGGTCTTGTAATCACCGCATAGTCTTATGCCACCGTCCTTCT
Source organism: Amblyomma americanum (assembly GCF_052857255.1). NCBI lineage: Eukaryota > Metazoa > Arthropoda > Arachnida > Ixodida > Ixodidae > Amblyomma > Amblyomma americanum. Next base: position 122,412,371 of record NC_135500.1, read on the forward strand.
TTACTACTGGTACAACCGGTGTGGCATAGCTGCTCGTCGCAACTGGTGAAATGACTCCCATGCCTTCCAGCTTATTAAGCTCGGCCTCGACCGCAGATTGTAATGCAAAGGGCACACTTCTTGCCTTCAGAAACTTCGGCACGCTACCATCTTTTAGCGACAACTCCGCTCTTTCTTCTGAAATTTTTCCCAGTTCGTCATTAAACAAACTCTGGTATCTGTCTAGAAGTGCGCGTAGTCTGGCAGTTTGACTCGAACAAGCAGAACCATCTGACTTGGAAATAGCGTTGAGCTTGAAGATACTGCTCCAATTGAGTCGGATGGTTTGCAACCATTGTCGACCTAGCAGCGGAAGTCCCTTTTCTTTCGTGATGTAGAGAGGCAGCTGGGCTCTCTGCTCTCCGTACTGCACGGCCACGTGAGCGACTTCAACAGGCTGGACTATGGCTCCCTGGAACGTCCGCAGCTTCAGCGTCGTTGGCATGACCTTGATTGAGGGAAACATCTGCCGAAACTGATATAAAGACATGACAGACACAGTAGCCCCTGTATCGAGCTCCATGATCAAGGGCCGCCCTTCCACGTGCACAGAAATTTTTATCGGAGCTAGACCAGGCGAAATAACTTCCTTCATGCTCACAGAAGCTTGAACAGGAACCAACATCTTCATCGAGTTTCGCCGCGCTCCCTTCGTCTTTTGCTGCTTGTTAGCTTGGCACACCCTTTGAATGTGTCCTTTCTTATCACATTTGAAACAGGTGGCTGCTATGTGCGGACACAGTGGCTTGCATGCTTCGCCGACCCGTAGCGATAGCAATTTCGCTGCGTCATATCGCTTTCCCCAACGGCTCTGACCTTGTGAACGTCCGGAACGCCCGTATCAAAGGCGTGCGCTTCTGCTACGCTCTTTTTCGCTGCTTCCATGGCTAGCGCTCGTTCCACGGCTTTTTGAAAAGTTAGCTTGTTATCCTCCGTGAATAACACTCGCTGTATATCTTCTCTGCGCAAACCGCAAACAAAACGGTCTCGCAGCGACTGATCAAGTGCGGATTCAAATTCACATGTCTGGTCCAATTTCCGCAACTGCGCAACATATTCCGAAATCGATTCAGTCTCGAGTTGCGCTCTCCTGTGAAATTTCGCGCGTTCACTAATTACCGAAGGCTTCGGTGACAAGTGGTCGCCTAGAAGTTTCTTTAGCACGTCGAAACTTTTAGCTGACGGCAACTCCGGCGCTGTCAATGACTTGAGGAGACTGTACGTCTTTGGGCCTACGAGACTCAAAAAAGCGTGTACCTTGTCGTCCTCGGGGATACGGTTGACCAGAAGAAACGACGTTAAGCGTTCCTCGTACGACGGCCAGTCGCTCGTAGACTCGTCGAAGGGCTCGATGAGTCCCAGTCGACCCACGAGTTGCGTCACTGCTCCCGCCGCTGCCGAACCATCCGTTGCCATCTCGGCTTGCTGTAGAACTGGTCAGAATCCCATCCTCGTCGCCAAATGTCGTGTTTGTCGGGGACAGCAACCGAAGGCCAGGTGGGCGGAAAACCGAACGTGGTTTATTCCATCACAGCTTGTAGTGGAATCCCCCGGTGGCCGAACAGCGCGGCTTACATTATAGCCAGCTCTCGCGATCGTCGTGCCGCCGCTATCGCTCTAGCCGCGACGTTTACACAACATAAATCTTCATATGAGAACATTACAAAAACTCTCCCTGCACTCCCTGTTCCGGCAAAATCTCTTACCACCACACAACTACGCATTCTTCGACGCATACATTCAAGTAGATTTCTTACATCTGCCCGTCCATATCTCTATCGTATGCGACACTCCACCGCTTGCTTTAATTGTTGCGAACCCTATGCTAATTTGGAATATCGCCGTTTCTCGTGCCTAGTTGTCATTTAGTCCCCTCTTTTTCCATACCCCTTCTCCCCAAACGAGGCAGGCTTGGCTAGCCTCGAAGCAGCTCACGAAGGAGTTGGCCTTGGTTACCCTGGCCAAAAACATCCTCGACGCTTAATATTGCGTTAAAATAAAGTTCTCTCTATCTCTTTCGCTCTCTCTAAGTGGGAGCCTAATCGTAGAGAAAATTTGTTTCTCTCTCTTGAGACTTCTGGAGCTTGTCATCAGCACTTGCTGGTCTATCAGCTTTTTTCAATTTTTTTTTTAAAACGGCAAACCGTTCTTTTCTCGTTTCTGTGCTTAACACATGAATAAGTGACCATTTGTTTATTGCGTTTGCGCCCACTGATTGTAGGCGTGAAGGGCCTTTTTTGGTTGTCTTACGTAAGTTTCCGACAAATTCCATGTCTTTACGGTCCTCAGCGCTGCGGTGTGTCCGTTCCTACTCTTCCCTCGGCTCTTAACTTAGGCCATGCGCCACTGCGCCGACTTCGCGTCGATCATGTTCCTACTGTACGGGTTTCCTTAGAGTACTACCTGTACAGTCTCTCCAGAAAAGATATCACACAAGTTATTAACGAGACGTTATTTCCTGTACCGATGTATTGGTAAGCCTAGAAAAAAATGTGTCTGCACGGCCCAGAAGTTGAGCGTCTAAATCGTAGCTTAAGAGTAATTGGTTCAAATTCTGTTAACCAGACCAATTCTCTTTTCAAGTCAAAGCCAAAGACATTTTTTTATTCAGGCACAGCAGTAATAGATGCCTAAGAGGCAAAAATAAAGGCAAATAATGCCTTTATGCCCAATTCATTCACTTTACATACATACCTGCCCTAATAACATTACAGTAATCCTGCGTTCGTCTAACCGCAAGTTTTCTGCTGTTTTAATCACCTTTAAATCCGACCCGCCACGAGTAACGTAGTGCCTTTTCCATAAATCTTAATTTTTCGCTATCACTGGATTTTCTCCAGAACGGAGCCATACGATGTCGCTAAATTGTGCAACAACATTGACTTTCAGCTTCTCGAGGCTTTGCTGAGAGGAATCTTGTTCCTCGGTTGAACTTGTCACCTAGCTGGTTCATAACAGATGCAAAGAAAAAAGTGCGCGAACAAAACACGCACAGTGAAGAGGCAAAAACGCACACAAACGCAGGTTATGCGCTTATTTTCTTCTTCGCCGTTAGTCTCCCACTCGCGCAGTTTTTACTTTGTTCTTCACATCAGCGCTGACGCTGGCGCACAAACCGTTGTTACTGCTGTCATTCAGCGCGACGAGCTGCAGCTGCAGCATCTTCGTCATTGCCAGGCAAGGAAGTAACAAATTATGCGCTTCCGAACTTTTCTAAAGGAGCAGAACTGAGCTATCTTGACTCGGAGAGTTCTTACGCACACGGCGATTGAGCTAGCCTTGGGAGAACCGATCAGGGCGCACTACGTAAGCATCACGTGCTCTCCCTTCCCTAGTAAGTACCTGCGGTGATGCGACATCGAGCTTTTAAAACCCACCACCACGACGTTGGCGAAGTTCCTCCATAACTCTATTGCATTATGTAATGCGTGATCCTACTGCAATCTCATTGTTTAGCATTTAAAACGACGAGGACAAAAAATATGTTAGAAAATAGCTGAGATGAAACTCGAAAATATCATAGTTAAATATTTACTTATAAATATTTACCCTAAATGAGCGTATCCCATAGGTGACAAAGGGTGCATAGATTGAAGGACATGCTCCTGGTAACAGTGAAATCAAACAAGGGGTGAAATTTTTATCGCACGAAGCTCAAAGCCTAATGGCATTGTAGACTTTTCTGGTACGAATGGTTTCAATCTTCACAATAAAGAAAATAACTATAAACGCGATTATAAAATAAACAAACATCAGTCGAGGACAAAATCTGTCTTCGATTTGTGCCTTAACGAAAGACTTGCTCAACACTTTTATTAACTACCGACTTAACGCAGTTCCTTTTTCTGGGTTGACGCAACTGCGACAATGCACATGTACCAGAGGGCTATTTTGATACGCTTGTTCCGGCCAATTGTGACGCTGTGACCCAAGTGTTAGGGAAGTGTATTAGGGAGGTATGAGCAAAGAATTTTTGTATAAGAAAGAAACCGTAATCGTAATTGGCTTGCTTTTTTTTATTTCTCGGCAGCCACATTGCCCCTGTGTTGCATTGTAACGAGTTGTTCAGACGATTTTGGCACCTGGATCAAAAAGCAAAATCATACCTGCGTGCGCGAACATTTTTTTCAAGGTCTCCTCATCATACGTGATTCGAAGAATCATTGCCTTCTTTTGTCGGTGATGTCTCTTACCGCCCTTTACGCACAATGTCCACGACAGCACTCACGACGGGCTTCGCTCTCGAGCTTACCCTTAGGAACAAACATTAACTTCTCTCACCGACCAGGGATCATCGCAGGATTCATTGTGCCGTGTGTTAGTAAGAAAATCTTATGTCAGGGTATCTTCTCGGATATTGCAACGGGAAGCACTGAGCTAAACTCCACACAAAGGAATCTCAGCAGCGAAAGAGCCAACATAGCGTCGAACAGGACCGAAACAATTTTTAAGGAAGACCGCAATGGTGAAATAGTATAAAAATTAAATAACCTCCTTTAAATTTATTTAACCTGCTTTCGACGTTTTCAGTATTAATATATAGAGTTTTTACAACTTGACTTATTTGGCAGGCTGTACGGCAGGCAAATATGTTTATGAAAAAAAGTCGAACGTATTTGCGTGTATTCTATAGTGTTTCTATTCATTTTTTGCTGTACTTGATCACGAGAGGCCATTGGTCTTAATTTCTCATCTCCTAATGGATGCCCGCCACGTTAGTTTGATCCGAGAAGCCAAGTCGTCTTTTGCTTAGGCATGGTGCCCTTAAACAGCACTTCAGAGGAGCTGCTTGAAGTCTAAAGCATTTAGAGGACTGATTTATGTTTTGCTTTATAGTAAGTGAAGCCGACATATACGCCAAAGCAGCAGTTTGAAAAAACAAAACTTCTTCCGCGCATCCTGTTTCCAGTGGCTAGAATACGCATGCATCGATCAAGAGATAACAAAAAACAACTAAAACATTAAATGAAAACCAGGGCTCCGCCAGCCTTCTTTACGATGCAGCCAAGTTGAATGAACATCATTAATTCCAGCTTCAAAGCTGTGCCCGCTTACCTGACGTCTCTTTCAACTCAGTAGTTGCCTATATTCTTGCTTTCCTGTCCTGAAAGCTCCTCGAACGTCCATGGCCATTACTCTCTGTGAGAACCGGCAAAATCAATGAAAATGCCTCAGTGGATAATAAATTCAAAAGCATTACCAAACTTTACACTTAGATAGTGATCAATTTTTTAATCAAAAATTATTACACTCGCTGGATAATTATACCTATGATCACTTATGCACCCGGCTTCGAGGTGACCGTGATTTGCTCATGCGCTCATATTACCGTTTAAGAAGCAAGGGGAAAACCGCCTCTAGTTGTGCGACGCATCACGTATGCGCACTAGACGAATCGCAAGGCGGGAAGACAAGACAAAGGAAGAGTAAGAGCTAATACTCTGTGTAAATAAGTGTAAATAAGCGTTATGAAGCAGGACTGTGCAAAGGTTAAAAAAAATTTGCACCAGCTTCTCAGCACTGAAGTGCCCTCCATGTTACGCAATATTGTCGCTGAATTTTGCGTGGGCTAGGTGTGTACCCGGGCTGCCACCCATGCGGTTGGCTAGAGCTGAAAAGGGCCATCGACCTACAGGCACGTGCTTAGGCTTGTCGAGCACATAGCTCGTTTCAGTCGCTGTCAGCAAACGTCCCCGAGTGCATCTTCTAAATAAACAACACCGCGAAGACGACCGTTTTTGGACAATTGTTGTTTTTGTTTCTGCGATCACTTGTGAGCTCCGGCATTTCAGCAAACAACATAAAAAAGCTCAAGGTTGAGGGCAGTTGCACAGATAACAGGAAACATGAAACAGGCATGCCCCGGCGACTTTCAACATTTACTTCATATTAGGTCGTCGTCTCAAACGCCGCTACATTTATTAATGCGTAAGCACTAATAAATGTAGCGTGGCGTGTACAGAATATGGCCATACTTTCTCTCCCTAAATTAGCCGGGTAAGCTCGCGTAAGTTCGCAGTCGTCCAGCAGACAGGGGACTCTCCTCATCCTTTGCAGCAGCCACCTGGGCTACTACCATCTCTACCCGATCTACGAGAACGTCAAGAACCGGTGAGTACGCAGGAAGGGACTCCCACTACTCTAGACACACACAAAGCGATTATGGAACTGACAGCAGTCATCCAACAACTTATACTCAGAGTAGAGGCTCTCGAAAAGCCAATGGCCACACTCCCTTCGTCTCCCCCGCATCCGCAGGGATCATATGAATCAGTACCTATGGATATCGCTCCTCCCAACCGATCCGCACAAAAACGCAAAGCAACGTCCGACACCGACTCACCCGCGGAGGGTTGGCAGGCGCGTTTTGCCAAAGTTGAGGAAAGCTGCAACCTCAGTCAAACTCGCATCAAGGCTTTAGAAGCACACATCGAACGCTCACTCCACACAATCGGCTCACAAGTCACGCAACAATTTGACATGCTGAACAAAGCTATAGAAGCACAGGGCAAACTCCTCGCTGCCGTGGTACCCGCGGCCCCTGCGCCGACACCCGTTCAAACCCCACAACTATCCCCGCCTAATCATGGCGAGCAGCTCGGGTAACACCACCATCTGGCAGTGGAACTGTCGTGGGTTCGCGCGTAAGCGTCCGGTCCTCCAGCAGTTCCTCGCCGCGAGTGATCGCCCCGAACTAATAGCTCTCCAGGAATGCGACAAGAACACGAAACTTGCCGGTTACAGTACATGCCTATCGGAACGAGTAAAACCTCGAATAGCTACTCTCGTCAAACGTAACCTCACTGTCCTCCAACACAATTTAGATCCAACTTTCCCCGAATACGTCTTCATAGAAATATTACCCCGACCCTCGCGTAAACGTTGCACTAGTCTGTTTATAATTAATGTCTACAGCCCTCCCCGAGCTCATAAGGATATTTTCGGTCCGCTTTTCCTCAAAGCCCAGCAGCTGGCGCAGGGGCAACCCCTCCTCATTCTCGGTGACTTTAATGCGCATCACCGCGCTTGGGGCTACCACTATGACTCCGCTGAAGGTCGACGCCTTTGGAATGACTGGCATATGAACCAGCTGACTCTTATCACGGACGTGTCCTACCCCACTAGACACGGTACGGGCCTACATCGTGATACAACGCCGGATCTGGCCTTTACGACCTCCGGAGTTAAAGCGACTTGGTGTCACACTCACGAAAACTTTGGGAGCGATCACTTCGTACTCGAAATCGTAATACACGAGCCCACCAGGCAATGTACGCGGCCAGCTCAGGTGATTGACTGGGACTCCTTCCGCACGCACAGGAAACAGCAGGACAAACCTCCCGCTATAACTGATATCAAGGCGTGGACAACCGAAATTGTCAAACAAGTGGCCGACGCCACTCAAACCGTCGAGTCAGAGGACAGTATCCCACACTGCGACCGCTACTACGCCCATCTGTGGGAGCGCAAGAAGTCGCTCGAAGCTCTACTTGCCACTCGGAAATGGGACCGCAATATCCGACGTAGACTGGCGCGCGCACATACGAATATCGAGAACTATGCAATAGAACTCACTCGACAGAGCTGGCACAACATATGTGACCAGATGAACAACACTCCAAACGCTCGTAAGACGTGGAACCTCCTTCGACATTTACTCGACCCAGCAGGAGGCAAGCTCCAAACACGCCAACAGCTCGAGCGAATCTTCCACCAGTATCCTGGCACGTCTGACGAGCTTAAACAAGAGCTTATAAATACTTACATCCGCCCTGAACCAACAACCAACCTCCCTTTCTATCAGGGCGCGGAAAATCTCTGTCTAGACGCTCCGATCACTTTAGCGGAGGTCCGAGCAGAACTCAATCGCCTCAAGACGACTTCGGCGGCCGGTCCTGACCGCATTTCAAATAAAATGCTTAGGAATCTAGACGACGCATCCATTCATGCTCTTACCGACTATTTTCAAGAATGTTGGGCCAGCGGTACCATCCCTCAAGAGTGGAAATGCGCCAATCTAGTCCTCATCCCCAAGCCAGGCAAACCACCAACCTTGGCCAACCTCCGTCCCATCTCTCTCACGTCCTGCGTTGGGAAGCTGATGAAACACGTTATCCAGACCAGACTCTCACGATACCTTGAAGACAACCATCTTCTACCAGACACTATGTTCGGCTTCCGCCCTCATTTAGCAGCCCCGGACATTATGCTTCTTCTCCATCATCAGGTAGTCATGAGACGTACACTAGACACGAAAGTCATCGTCGGCCTCGATGTTGCCAAGGCATTCGACAACGTCCTCCATGAAGCGATTCTTCAACAACTTCAAGCTCTCGGTGTCGGACATCGCATGTATGCGTACATCCGAAACTTTCTCACCGACCGCACAGTGCAACTTAAAGCCGGCACGGGAGATCCTTCCATGATCTCTCCGGGAAACCGTGGCACGCCGCAAGGCGCCGTACTTTCGCCGATGCTTTTTAACGTCGCACTGATAGGCCTGCCGAAGCTACTGGCCGACATCCCCCACCTGCATCACAGCATTTGTGCTGACGACCTCACACTTTGGATCACGCGCGGCAGTGACGGCCAGATTGAAGAGACTTTACAGACCGCGATCGAACGAATCGGAGATTATCTAAGTACAGTTGGCCTCACGTGCTCGGCGACAAAGTCCGAGTATATCATCATTCCTTCCCCGGGACGACGCCCTTCAAAGATACTTCCGGACATCAACCTCCAGGTGCAAGGAAACCCGATTCCTCGAACAGACAACATCAGGATCCTGGGCTTGCATCTACAGGCCAACGGCAGCAACAACATCACGATCCAACGCATCGACCAGTCGGTTGTGCAGATCGGACGCCTCCTTAAGCGAATCTCCAACAAGCATCATGGCATGCGAGAGTCCAACCTCCTGCGCCTCGTTCAAGCTTTCGTCTGCTCCCGCATCACCTACTCTGGACCCTACTTACGTCTCACTCGTGCCGAAAATGAACGGCTAGACGCGTCACTTCGAAAAGCATACAAGACGGCCCTAGGTCTTCCCATGTCCACAGCTACCCATAAGCTCATGGCTCTCGGAATCTCCAATACCGTGAGCGAACTGATCGAAGCAACCCTCACCGCCCAGTATGAGCGGCTCTCACTCACACACGCTGGCCGAGCGGTACTGCAGCAAGTTGGGATCTCCCCGCCGAGATCGGCCCCAAGTTACGCTGAACTTACATCGGAATATCGCCTAAATCTCCGCATTCCTCCCATTCCCAAACGGATGCACCCGGAACACCACGCCGAGAGACGGGCCGACCGGGCTCTTCAGTTCGAGAAACGCTTCAGCGGACGTCCGGACGTCACGTATACGGACGCCTCTTACCATCCATCGAGGCCAGCGATGGTGGCGGTAGCTCTTGCCCCTCACCGCAGCTGGTACACAGCCTGCAGCATTCGCAATGCAGAAACAGTCACCGCAGCTGAGGAGGTTGCCATTGCGCTCGCGCAAGCCGACCCTAATACCAAAGTCGTCATCAGTGATTCTCAACAGGCTATTCGCAATTACGATGCTGGCCGTATCTCTTGCCAGGCGTTACACATTCTACGTTCTACAGCACCCTCTTCCACATCTCGCTTACTTCTTTGGGCTCCAGCCCAGGAGTCGCTCAGCGGAAACGCCCAGGCACACACTCTCGCTCGAGATCTCAGCTGCCGAGCCGAGAGTATGATCAGCCACCCTGCTTCCGCTGACACTAATATCCCACGCGCTTCTCTACTCACCACTTACACGGACATACTCCAGCACTACCGACTCCAAAGGTGCACATATCCTCCCGCACACCGCGATCTAACAAGACGTGAGGCCGTCCAATGGCGCAAACTACAAACTGGCAGCTTCCCACACCCCCTCTTATACAGCAGGATCTTTTCGGAACAGATAGCCCCCATGTGTAAACACTGCTCAACTCCGGCCACACTCATACACATGGTGTGGACTTGTACACATTACAACACAGACAACGCAAACACCCCAGAGACGTGGGAGTCTCTCCTGTGTACTTCCAAGCCAGCAGACCAACGCTGGCTTATCCAGAGCGCGGTGGAGGCCGCGGCATCCCAAAGGATCCCCGCCGACCTCCTCTAAGTCAGCGCAACCGGTCCTTTGACTGGTCCCCTGTTTTTGGGCGCAATAAAAGAGTTTACCTACCTACCTCGCGTAAGTTCGGGTGAACACCGCGCAAGCGACAGCCAATGGGAGGAAGCTAGGGTTGGTTCGGAGGTGCGCGCGCCAGCTGCAGCCAGTGGGAGGAAGCTCGGGAAAATTCTGTGGACCGCTGCGTGAGCTGCAGCCAGTGGGAGGAAGGTAAGCTCGAAGGAGCGTCGCGCCAGCTGCGCGAGATGTTCCTCGGAAAGCGCAACACGGGTCGCACAATCCCTTCGTGTGGCTGTGAGAACAGCCACCTGTCAGTGCCGTGGAGCATAGCTTAACCGCTGCGCCACTGCGATGGCAGTGGAATGAGGATTGGCCGCCATCTACGAATGTTAAGTACAGAATGACCAATTCTGCATATTGGGCATTAACCCACAGAGCTCCGAATGGTGTGCGGTTTGGTGGCCAACGCGAACTACGTTACACAAATTCACAGAATACCACAGACAAAATCAACCACAAACACACTAACGGAAACAGGAGTAGTGCACAATGCTTTCGCATTCATAGCACGTTAGGAGGCTTAAGTGCCCCGAGTAGTTTTTTTTTCTTTTTCGTTTTCCGCTGTTGCAGTCATTGTATAGTGAGACTACAGCTCACACAAGAGATCATACGATACTCGGCTGTTTCCTGGTGTTGAAGGCTTGAAGCCATCAGAGGCAACATATTACTACTGTACTGGTCATATATTGGTTCAGAACGCAAAAACAGTGTTTGCCTTTTCTGCGTGCAGTGGTTAGGTGGCTATCCATTTTGTTTGCAAACTTTACACCGAGTTCAGGTGAATTGCTGAAAATTTGTTTCATCCAGTACACAGACCTAAAAAATCTGTAGGGACCAGTGAAACAGACTCGAAGCAATAATGAACATTTTTATCCAAATAAAACGGCTTGGTGAATGCTTTTGTTTCGTAGTTGCTTGTAGTTGTTCTTTAATTCCCTAGTATCAACCTCAGAAACAGATTTTCTCCCAAATCTTTAAACTTTTAACAGCGGATTTAATGAAACGGAATCTCAGTTGAACGAATAAACTGCCAACACTGTTGCCGACAGAATCGCCGTAGCAGCCGAGTCGGTATATTTGGTGCTTTCGTGTGTGCTCTATTTCCGCCAAATATCCCATTCTTCGCAAGTGTCAGCCACAGTTCACAAAGTTCGCTAATCGAATATATGTAGACACATAACAGATGAAAATGTCAACACGTAAACACAACCGGCTGGAGCGGCTTGACACAATGCGTATCAGAGAAAGAACGGCATTAATATTAGAAATTGAAACGCTTCAAGCGTAATGCGGAAAAATAGGTTCAACCGCTAAGCGAAACGGTTCTGCCAGGTCTCCACGGCAGCGCTTCTCGAAGCGCGGATGCCACATGTTCTCGCCTTCCCTTTCAAACTGCTGCTACCTGTACCTCTCCTTGAAACAACATGGCAAGACCAAACGGAACTGTCTGGTGTGTATGAGCTTGACGTTTCATTTTGGGGTTAAAAAACAAAAGAAACTTTATCAGTGTCAGAGTTTCTGCAATAAGATTAAAAAGCTCATATCAGAATGAAGGGGGACGGGTCAAATAAAGTAGCCAAGTTGGTAACAGTTCTCGTTTTCAATTTGTTTATTTTTCCTGAACTCGTGGTAGTCTGGCTCGTACCGAAACACTTTAGCGAAATATGCAGTATAAGTTACGAAACTTATACTGCTATACAAGGTGCTTAACTACGATCACTGGCCCAATCAAGCCTTTGTGGCTTCTTGCCTGTGCACCCAACGTCACCTGATGTTGAATAAAGATCATATCAAATCAAATCAAATCATGCGATGGTTTTTTTTCATGTCGTGGTCCATAATTGTGAGCCAGTGGTGTTGAAATTGGTCCTGACGCATCGTGCTTTGCTCGGATGTCAAACAAATGAGCAGCGCTCTCTTAAAATCAATAAGAAAAGAAGAGATCAGAGCTTTAGATGACTAAATCAGCGCATTTCTCTGAGCAAAGGCAAAGAAAACAAGGCAATCACAAAAGAGAAAAAGTACCGCTGCCATGGGCAGCTTGAGTCACGTGGTCGCCAAAGAGCGCCCCATTGGCTAAGGAATGGGTCGTCGGCGGCATGCTTGACACGTGCCAGATTTTGCGCTGGGGTGCAAGTGTCATCTGCTGTGATTACTAGAAACATACAGGTGCGGACTTTAATTACCTGTAACTGTCTTTTCTCCTTCATCTTTTTCTCCCCTCACCCCTTTCCCCCGTGCAGGGTAGCAAACCGGCTATTCGTCTGGTTAACCTCCCTGCCTTTCCTCCTCCTTCTCCCTCCTGCAGGTGCGGACATAAAAAAGGTTCTCTATCCGAAATGACGCCACATTTCCGTCGGTGTTTTTCTGCACACAGGCGGCCCCTGCAAGCACGCACGCAATTTAAATTTTGCAACGTGTTTAAAATGTTAGAAGGCAAAAGCCCCCTCCATTTACTTTTGTCGGCATCTGTACGTCTGCTTAGGCTGTGGCTTCGGAAATTTCTGTGTTAGGAAGTTAATGCGCTAGGATATATTTGTGATGCGTGAATTTGTTTAAATTCCTTTTTTGCTGAGTACTAGTAGGCATCTGTAAAAGGAAAAAGTGACAGCATTGCACTTAAGCCGGCCTACGAGCAGAAATGCGAAATCTTTTCCTTGTCCCCTCTTTCTCCCTCCATTATTCATTGAAAATTGGTTTTGGGGAAAGGAAATGGCGCAGTATCTGTCTCGCATACCGGCGAACACCTGAACTGCGCAATAAGGGAATAGATAAAGGAGGGTCTGAGAGGAGAAAGGTAGGAAGCGGTGCCGTAGTGGAGGGCTCCAGAATAATTTCGACCCCTTTGGGTTCTTTACCGTGCAATGACATCACACAGCTCACGGGCGCTTATTTTTGCTTTTGGTTATTTTATTTTTAATTTTAGTTTCGCTTTTTCATTTCTTTACATGTATGTTGCTTAACAACCGTCGCCTAATGCTCTTTGCATTTTCGTTTTCTTTACCATAAAACTTGAGATTGACAGTTCGTGCGGATCACTTCTGTCTACAAATTCTGTCTGCAGCTTCCGCCTACAACTTCTGTCCACGCTACACACGATCCAAGAGAGGCTAGCGCTTTAATAATAGCTTTATTGCACTGAACCGGTGAGGCATGCCTAGGGAAGAGGAAGACGAAGACGTTGTTCGATCTACTGTCGCCTCAGCTCTGTTTATTTACCTAACTTTGCCTAATTTACCAAGTTTTATTTGAATATTCAAGGACGGCAGAATCTTCAACGCGCTTCTGTCCCTATGGGAAGAGTACGGCTACTCCGGTGCCGGTAAGCCTAAAGAGACCACGCCAATCAAAGAAGGCTGGCTCGGAAGAGGCGGCTATGGCTTACCAGGCTGTAGAGCGACCAGAACATGGACTCGACCACCCGTCCAGCGAGACCTCATCGCTTAGTGGGGATGAGTCAACGATCGTGGACGGTGACGAGTCAGTGGCCGATATGGCTGACGTGGACAACGAGGGCTTCAAGTTTGTGAGTCATCGCAAGCAACGGACGGTCGGTATCCCGGCAGTGGTTGAGCCCACAGAGAAAGGGGTTGATTTAAGAGAGAGGAATCCCATCTTATTTTTCACGGCCACTCAATCACTGCTGATATCAGCAATGATTCGTTGTCAGTTCACCATGCCCGGGGCTCTTCAGCTGGACGTCTGGACGGAAGAGCAGGTTGACAAGCTCCCGCAGAGCTCTCAGATTTTTGGCATCAAAGTTAACGCGTCGTTGCCCCATTCCTACATGAAGAACACCTGTGTAATTAAGGGTGTACCAAAGTGGTATTCAGAACGCGACCTACTTGATTAACTGAAACCACAAAGTGTACTGCACGTGAAACGAGTTGTGCGTCGTGTGGAGTCTCCAGTAAAAGAATGGGCTGCGAAACCTACCAATTCTATCGTGTTGACACTCGCTCCCAACTTAGAGCGCCCCGAAAAAATTGATCTGAGATTTACAAAACAGGCAGTTGCAGATTCCACTGAAGCTCCTCCACGGTGATTTAGATGCCAACTGTTTGAGCACGTGGCCAAAGTTTGCACAAAGGACAGACGCTGTAAGCTGTGCGGAGGCGACCACGACTTTAAAACCTGCAAGGCCGATTTTGCTTGCGCCAATTGCGATGGTGATCATCCAGCGAGTTTCGGAGGCTGCCCTTCAATGTGAGCGCTCTGAACTGTCGAATATTCTTTATTGCTGGTCCCTGAACCCAACCGACTGAGACGCCTGTCCCAGGATTAGACGAGTTCCCAGTGTTGGAGTCTGATGTTGTTGCGTTACCCAACAATGCCCTTAAGAGACCGGTGTCCAGCAAGACGCCAAGGTCCAGTGCGCGCGAGTCGGTTGTTCGACTTCCAGAAAAAGTGTCCAAGTTCCTGAGCGGCCGGATCATAGCCAGACTCGACGACAAGGGGGTCTCTAATATGCACAAGTGACAAAAAATACAGCTACTGCGGCCATGAGTGTGTCCCCGTCGGCATCTTTTGTCGCTGTTGTGAGCGCGTTGCACAAAATAAGGAGCTCAAAAATCAAGGTATGCCTCACCTTCTTCATGTTTTGTTTGGGGCCCTGCGTTCCCATGTTCCAGCGATGGTGCCTGGTAACCTGAAGAACTTCCTGCAGCTGGTGCTTTCTTTTGAGTTCCTAGTTACCACCTTTGCAGCGAACTTCCTTGCTATCTAATATGGATGGGGTTAAACCTCGTGGTTCTCATATGTACCGAAAAGTGCCGTTTATATTGCAGTGAAACTTGCTGTGATTTTAAGCCGGTTAGGTGAACTAAAACTATTCTTGAAAGAGACTTGTGTTCCAGCATTGGCCCTGTCAGAAGCTGGCCTGCCAAGCGGGAGACGTTTGACTGGATATGTCGCCCATAAAAACTGTAGCATAAAGTCATTTCCTGCAGCAAGTGCCGCGCTTTACATAAGAAGGGAAATTCCACATGTTTCTCTAAGCATTACCGGTCTTTGGACGGATGACACTGAGGTAGCGGCTGTGAGAATACAGCTCGGCTCTCGAACCCTTTCTACTGCATCCGTGTACGTGTCCCCTCGGAACAAGGTAGCATTGGATTTGTTTCTACAGCAGCTCTGCGAACGCTGCCGAGCACCTAGAATCATCTGCGGTGATTTCAATGCCCATCATGCCGTTTGGGGTGACAGGAACACGAATTCCCGTGAACGCAAACTCGTAGACGTCATTGACAGTTTGGACCTTTGTGTTGCCAATGACGGAAGCCCCACTTTGTTCCGGCCTCTAGCCTCAGCGACCGCTATAGACCTGACACTGCATTCACCTGACGTCAGCGTGAGGTGGTCAACAGCGCCTGACCGCATGGGAAAAGATCACTATCCGATTTTTGTGTTTGCCGCCGACTTCCGTATGCATGGTCCTAAAATTAGCAATGTGGGCAACTGGTGGGAAAAATACAGAGAGCACCTAGAACGTGTTTCTGGTGATATTGTTGACAAAATGATTTCTAGTAAGCTAGCAGCAACTACAGCGGTCAAGTTCCCTCATTTTCCGGCCCCGGATTTAAAACTCAGGAACCTTTGCGCAGCGAGAAGAAGAGTGGAGCGCTAACTCGTGCGGGAGAAGGACGACAGGCAACTGAAGACGACCTTCAATAGGCGGAAATTGCCATTAGACGGCACACGAACAAGCTGTACAGCTTGCAATGGGCGTCATTTTGCGCTAGCTTGACTGTGTTCTCACCGATGACGAGAATATGGCGAGTTAGTGGCAGCCTTGCTGGAGAATCTCTCCCTTCGAAGCCTTTTGAAGCCCTTGCAATAAGCAAGGAAAAACCTACTGCGTGCTTGGCAGAGGAATTTGCAGAAGCACTCGTACGTGCTAATTCTGGAATAGACATATATACACCACCTGCTTCCTCCAGGTCTATCATTTACGTCCCGTTCACGCTTCTTGAGCTTCAGACTGCGCTCAGTGGCCTGCGGCGCCGGTGTGCATCAGGTCCCGACGGCATCACCAATCAGATGCTGAATAATCTGCCCTTTCAACTGAGGAAGGAACTCCTCAACTTCATCGATCGTGTTTGGGAGACAGCCGATGTTCCTCCGTCCTGGAAGGTGGCACATATAGTTCCAGTACTGAAGCCTGGCAAAGACATGACAAACCTTGCCTCGTATCGCCCTGTGTCATTGACCTCCTGTGTTGGTAAGTTGATGGAGAAGCCGGTAAATGAACGCTTTTTGTGGTGGCTTGAATACAGCAAGGCACTGCTAACATGTATTACAGGATTCCACCGAGATCTTAGTGCCCAAGATATCGTCTTAGACTTTGTGACTCACAGTGAACACCAAAGAGCTTTCGGCCTTTCCACCTTAGACCCGCCGCGGTGGCTCAGTGGTTAGGGCGCTCGACTACTGATCCGGAGTTCCCGGGTTCGATCCCGACCGCGGCGGCTGCGTTTTTATGGAGGAAAAACGCTAAGGCGCCCGTGTGCTGTGCGATGTCAGTGCACGTTAAAGATCCTCAGGTGGTCGAAATTATTCCGGAGCCATCCACTGCGGCACCTATTTCTCTCTTTCTTCTTTCACTCCCTCCTTTATCCCTTCCCTTACGGCGCGGTTCAGGTGTCCAACGATATACGAGACATACTGCGCCATTTCCATTCCACCAAAAACCAATTATATTCCACCTTAGCCATTTTTCTTGACGTTGCGAAAGCTGTCGACAACGTGCTTGAGAAATCAATTCTAAACTGTTAGCAAGGCATGGGCATACAGGGCCATATGTTATTTTTCATTTAAGTCTTTATAAGTGATCGCGCGGTTCGTGTATGGTTAGGGAGTACGTTAAGCACCGAAAGGGTCCTCTCACGAGGTGTGCCTCAAGGAAGTGTTCTTTCCCCCACGATCTTTAACGTCGTAATGGCTGGCCTTCCCGACTCGTTGAAAAAAAAGTAGCAGGCTAGTGCGTATGTCAATATATGCTGACGACATATGTATTTGGATTACTGTCTACCAACACAAGCGATTAGCCCTGATAGCTCGACAGGCTCTACTTTCGGCACAGGCTTACCTTCAAGGTGTGGAATTGTCTCTGTCAGTGAAACAATCCGCCTTTGTTCTGTTTCCAGGTGTAGGAAGACGTCAAGCGCGGTTGAAGATAGACCTCGGTCATTCTTGCACCCGTCAATTCAACCACACGCGTTTCCTGGGCGTCATTATTGACTCCCGTCTACAGTGGCGAAAATCTGTAGACGCGATTGTTTCTTCTATATCTTCGCGTCTCAATGTGATCCGTAGAATTGCACGTGAGCAATGGGGAAGCCTTCTTTCTTTAATGGTTAAACTTCATGAAGCGCTGGTGGTCAGTCGCATAATGTATCAATTACCTTTAATTTCCTCTTTGGCATCACAACTTGAACTCCTCGAAGTTTTCCACAGAAAGGGCCTAAGAAGAGCCATTGGAGTTCCTCAGGCGGCTGCGAATAAGGCAGTACTTCATGAGTCTCTATCGAAACCTCTTAGCCTTATCGCTTCTCAGAGACTACTAATGCATCTTGGCCGCCTAGGAGAGACGGTAGCTGGGCGATCCCTTCTCCAGCGGCTCTGCAAGAGATATGAGTCGAAGACTTACTTGGCACTCAATACTCTTAGTTCTTTAGGCCTTAATGTCCCAAGGCAAAGGCGATGGTTGAAACGACCCTGGTCTTTTCCGATTGTCGACTGTAAGGTCGCAATTCCCCATGTGAGCGCAAAGCGCAGCTCGCGTTTGGCAGTACCGCGTTCGCTTGTACTTGAACACTTAAAAACAAAGTAGGCCCGCTATCTTCAAATTTTCTCGGATGGTTATGTGGACAAGGTCAAAAAAGCTAGCGCCGCGGCTTTTTACATTCTTCGGACTGTAAGCGGTCCGTACGCTTTTCTGTGGTCGTATCCTCCACAACGGCTGAAAGTGTTGCTATTGAGGTGGCTTTACGGAAGTTAGGGTCCTGTCCGGCTCAACCAGTTGTCATCCTAAGTAACTCAAAATCTGCCATTCAGAGGTTAGAGCGCGGATTCCCTACTGACGCCTTGTCTGTAAGCTCTCTGCACTTGGTGCAGAATCTGCACAGCAGAGACTTTACTCTGTATTTCCAATGGGTACCTCTCACATAAGAGTCAACGGTAATGAGTTGGCAGACAATCTCGCCCATAAAGCTCTCTCAAGGATTAGATCAAAAAAGTACCTCAAGATGGAAAAAGTCTCTACAGGAAAACGGCGCTCGATCATTTCAGAAACCTGTGGAGTGCGCCCCAGAAGCCATGTGTGACCAAAGGACTGAGAAGATCTCAGTCGACCCTACTACGTCGAATTCGCACGGCCTCTGCTCGCACTCCTGCCTGGATGCATAAGACGAGCAAAGCATCGTCTCCGCTCTGTTCTTTATGTGGCGTCTGCGGGGATATCGAACATTATACTATGTACTGCCCAGAGTACAACGCGGAAAGGTATGCTATGTTCGCTTCCTTCAAGAAGACAGGAACCCGTTACAGTACAGTTCAGGTCATTTTCTCCCCGGGGGAAACCAGACATGCAGAAGGGAGGCTGCACGCCTTCTTTAAACATTTCTGTAGGACACGAATCTTGTTTCTAAATGGTGACAGCAGGAACGGACTATGACCTACTGTGATTGAATGTGTGCGTAGATGGCGTCTTCCGGAGTGGCATACGTTATACTGTGAGTGAATGTGTGTATGGATTGTGGCACTACAATGGCCTATGTTCTATTGTGACCGAATATGTGCATAGATGGTGACTTCTGGAGAGGACTGTGATGTGGACTGTGTGGATTGATTGCCCAAGCAGCACAGGTCATCGGCACAATATTGCAACAGGATGGTCCCATCCTGGCCCTTTGTACGGCCGGCCTTTGCCAATATGGTTCCAATGTTGGGCCAATCACTTGTGCTGCTTGGGTGTGTGCATAGATGATGACTGCGGGAGGGAATGTGTGCTATTATAAGAAACTGTGCGCATAGCGGGGTACATGCGACAAGGTTTAGGACATTGTTAATATGAAAGGGACGCTACGGTGGAGCAGTTGCCGGCAGATAAGGCAAGGCTAACCCCACCTGTAGCATTCAGCACCTCAACTCAACTCAACGCATGCCTATGTAAAAAAAGTGTGCGCTTTCTGCCTAAACCTTTTATGATCTGAAGATGTCTGCGCGAGGCTTTTAATTGTCGTTATACAGCAGCTATAACGACCTGTTTGATATTAAAGGCGTTTTTAAATATGCATAAAATTTTCACGCCTGTATTACATTTGAATAGAAATTATGCCCAAATAAAGAAAATAGTTGCAGTTACCGCATGCCACTTAAGTTTTTTTTAGACAGCATCCTCATTTATGAGGGAAGACAAGCAGCTGCTGCAATGGAAGCATCTGACATAGTAGTACGTCTCGGATATCCCACGACTAGCCAGTCACGTTTATAGTGGTTAGCATAAATAGTTAAAGCTACCAGTTTGTTGAAAGAGCTTTGGGTATCAACTTTAGCGTGTCATAAAGGGTGCTTCACCTAAGACTTTACAAAATCTTTAAAAATCGGCATTTATAATTAGAAGAGCGCGTTTTTCGACATATTATTGTCAGAGGAGTATTGCACTAGATACAGCTAAGACGTGCTATATGGCAGGCTGGTTAACTAATATAAATGTTAAGTTTTTAACTATTACGGTTAATCTCTTTGATTACTGAGAGGTGTGCCGCCCACAGTGTTATCTATATCAGTTTATAGAACTTCGAAAATGCGGTTTCCCTCGGCGCTTTGGCCCAACAAATATGTGATATTTCGACGAGTTGCGTGTACTAGAGAGGTCGCTTTGCCTGCACGTTTCTCGAAAGCGCATGGATTTTGGCGCGATGTAGCCAGAATTTGTCGGATCATAGCTACGAGGGTAACCGCGTTTTCAAAATTCTTAAAGTTGATATGAATATTGCGGTGGGCTACATGCCTCTCAGTAATCAAGGAGCCTATGAGTAAAAGTTGAAAAGTCAGCTATTCAGTATTAATTAAGCAGCCTGCTAGTTAGCACGTCTTTGCTGTATTCTGATATACTGCACCGCTGACAATGCTATGCCGAAAAAAAAGCGTTCCTCTAACTCAAGCTCTTAGTTTGAAAAATTGCGTAAAGTATTAGATGAGACACCCTTTCTGACTTAAGATGAGAAGAGTTTGTGAGATGGCGGACTGCGAATGAGGAGACAGACGGCGTAATAGGTGTGTCATGAACTGCAGTCCGCATTACTTCAACCAAAGCTAATTTTAAGGTGCTGAGTTTGCCAAAACCTACCGGCTTGCCATGACGGCGGAAAACGCAAACTGGCGGCGAAGTAACGATGCTGCAGTCGTCATATTTTAATGCGATGATCACGCCACATGGGGACAACAGTATGAGCATAGCGCTGTATAGACGATACGCGACCTTCCAATAGTTTTCACTGCACCTGCCCGAGCATAATAGGACGCCAAGGTACTAGGGCGGTATACATGCCCACGCCACACCAGCATATTCGGCTGCTATAGTTCCCCACAATGCCAACTGTGGTGTCCGGCCTATCGCCGCAGTCTTTAATGCGCAGGCCCGTAAAACGAATAAAAGGCGTGCGCCGCAACCTGCGCGCGGGCTTATCTCGACCACCCACGCACTGACGAACATGTGGCAACAAACGTCACTTCGCCCCTGGAGACTTGTCTGCTCTTTCGCATGAACCACCAATAAAACACCAACCACAGACCGCAGCTTTTGGATCGGGTCATCTGGGCACCCGAAACTGTGCCAAACTGCTCAGTTAGGCGAACAACTTCATGCGCGCTGCGCCACCAAGGAAAGCTATCGTGTAACATCTTGGGGTAAAGTTAAGTGTCCCCCAAATTTCTCACCGCAGCGATGATAACCCCTGTGGCCTGAATATGTGACATCGCTGTCCTGCTCTGGATTCTAATGATAATGCTGGTAAATTGAATAATGTTCAAGGCAACGTGAACATCTTGGAAAAACGTTTAGCGCCGTGTCTGTGCACTTGTCTCGTCCTTTGTCCCCTGCGCTGCTGAAAAACCACCTGAATAAACTAGCATAGAGGGTGCGGTGTAGGCCACAGCCAACAAGACAGGGTCAGTGAAAGCCACACCTGCAACCATCCAAGAGGCAATCAGACTTATCGATTTAGAGTTTCCTGCGCGATGGTTAGGATGTTCGTATTCACAATGAGCGCTGCGAACCGCTGTCTGCAGTAAGACAAAGACTATATTTGTACTCGGCACATGACATGTTACTCAAGCGCATACCCTTTCGGCGGACGCAAGTCACTATATAGCGCAGGCTTTATGGGAAAGATGCTGTTGAAGAATGCCTTATGTAGTGCCACAGTAGTACAAAATCAACTTGTACAAATCTAACATCATTTTTAGGACCAGATACCAAACGCTTGGCTTTGTGATGTTCCGCGCAGTGCAGCGATCAGTTACTCGTATGAGAGCGTGAAAATGCCTCATCTGCTCTTCCCAGGAGTTTTATAACGTATCGTTCACGCTGCTGCTTAGGTCAAAGAAATTCAGTACGATGAATTTTCAGAGATCTTGGTTAAACTCGTTTAGGCAGATTTGTAATCGCGTCGTCGAACGTACAGCACTTCCTAGCTGTGATTCGTGCTACCTACATTATTCAGGCTAAATTATGTGCGTGTGCCTCCTATATGCCTGTAAACAGGATACATTAACGACATTGCAGGTATTTCATCACCACCACCCAATGACTGAAGAAGTTATGTGCCATCAACCCACACACATTGTCAAATCATCCGCGACTATTTCTTTGTGCAGCAAGTTACTTGATTGCAGGAAGTGAAGATGTCTGCAAGCACATGGCCAGTGGTCAATTCACACACATTCTTTTTGAATATTTATTTTCGCACTATAATCTCTCTTTCCCCCTTTCTGCAATACAGCACGTAAAGTTTAAGGCTACCGCTAGTCTGCTTGAAGCCATCTTGTTTCTCTTATTTTTCCGCTGTTCTTGCTGTTTATTTCAACGCCTAATTAACAATCTCTCTCATTGATAGAAATTCAAGGTTGACGCCTGCGTACAGTGCCGTTTTTTCTTTGTTTTTCACAGGATTATTCACAGCAGAGAACTGCAAAATAATAATAATTATTATTTTGCAGTTCTCTGCTACTGCAAACGTAATCATATTCTGGTAATTCTGTTAATCACTTACGCTGGTAATCTGCTTTCAACCCATCAATTTTTATCAGCGGGCTCTAGGTTACGCGAGGTCATCGCATGTAGTCTCGGAGGCGTAGTATCTCCAAGAATCCCCAGTGTAGCGGTGAGCAGTGGAAGGCTTAGGGAGTACTCCGAAACAAGTTGCTGTGCCTAACTCTGGTCCAATTGCATGCAGCTAACCACCAGCTTTCGTTGCTCAGCGGTGTTAATCGCGTACATGATCTCGAAGGCAGGTTTTCAGTTTTTCAGTCAGTTTCAATTCCTTGCACGCTGGCAGGCGTTTCGAAATGAGCTTTGGAGCTTGCCTGTACGCTGACGTACGAAACTCCGCCACGTGTCTGCACTGATGCGAGTTGGTGCCCCGCTGGAAGTTCCTAGCCCGCGGTGCTCTCACTAGGTACCCGGCCTCAATGCTGATGACGAGCTCCTAATGAGGCGGCGAGTCCACAAAGCAAGGGCGTCCTTCTCAGAGCGCCTTTGTGCTTGGCACGGCCGCTTATAATAATCCGCCTCAGTGAACAGCCAGCTATGCGTAAAAGGCCACCTTATTTGATGAGCAACTATTTACTTGCCCCCTTCTGGTCCCTTGCTCGTTAATGAGGTGAAGTGGCTGTTCCCTTACCTCAGACTCTGGTGAAACTTCCCTTGCAATTTATTTTAAAAAAACTCTAATGAAAACCTTTATATTTAGCAGTACTTTACTCGGGATCCGACACCCGCAGCGAGGCTTACCACTCTTGTGCAGTGGACTTTATGACCTGAAGAAAAGAAAACAAGCTGACGAAGTTGCTATGCTGCAAGGTTTTTCTAGTTCGATATTGTTGTGCATCATTACGGGCATTAGTCAGCCAGTGCGTAGCAACACCGCAATTAGCGAGTAAACATTAACATAACTTAAACATCGATATCCCAATGAAACGTATCACGTCATACACCAAGACACCAGTTGTTCGCTCAATTGCAGTATTTTGCTCTCTTCGACATTATCCGGACTTCTTGTAGGCTCTTCGAATTATAATAAAATGCCGCCACCATCTGAAAGGCGTTGAAGTAACGAGTATTAGCGGTTTGGTGGCGCCATCTATCGTGCATGCGGTGTTTAACCACGTGATTAGGCTTTTTTTCCATACCTCACGGCGAGCGGGAGCATACTGCTTTGAGGTCCGATATTTTTTACCAACTTCGGCTGAAACAGCTTTTCGACTCTTTCAGAGCCATTTTTCCTTATGTCAAAGCAGTAGGTCGCCATGAGGTATGAAATTGTGAGTTGCCGAGTGCTGACGTTATGGCCGCCATGTTAAGCCTAGCCATAACTAAATATTAAGCTATTTAGGCAATATTGGTGTCCATCATGTTCTGCATACCGAACCCGTTACGAATTTGCCATTAGTTAGATTATGACCTCATGAGTTAAATAATAAGAAATTAAATTTAAGCTTCATCATAACTAAGTATTAACTTCATTAGTTACTATCGATATGTAACGCCTTCTACTCATCTGGAGGATTGCAAATATCTAATTCGTTTTATGACGACCTACTGAGTTATAAGCGATTACACATCACCCCATAAAGAATACATTGGGTTCCTATATCGATTTTCTATGGGGGGCGACATCTTGAATTCCTCGGGCTTAGAAAATTTCACGCTGAAGGGAGGTGGTAGCAGACCCCAAGGAATCGAGAAACATGATAAATAAGATCTCACGCTCTTAAAAGTTGCAGCAGTATAGGCTAAAAAAGAAAAGTCCATCGTACATGCTGGTGGGAAGGATGAATGCGCATGTTCAAGGTCTGCAAATAAACATTTATTGGCGGTGCACTTCTCGCCACACCTCGAACCATAGAGTAATAGTTATGCTGGGACACCAATAATTAAAGCTGCCTTAACTGTACAGGGTAGTCCTTGCACCCGAAGTGAAGAAGGCTTGCAGTCTTCCAATTAGAAGAAAGAGTGTCCAGATGCGTGTATTATGAGGCCACCATTTACGTCCGTGGGAGAAGAACACGGAAGTTTGCGAATCACTCAATGAAGCTATATTTTTGCTACCTTTCATAGTTCCCACGCTCTTTCGTGTCTTGTTTTCAACTAGATTTTATTTACAAATCGAAGTCAAAAGCACACTCTTTTGATTCAGGATTCACTTTTGTCTATGCACAAGCACTTATACACGGGTTCACTCACGAACAGTTTCCTGGTTAAGCGAAAGGACTACAGTATGTCATACTGTTATGGAGAGGGCCTAATTCAATCATTCGCTTCGATCAGAGAAAACTGCAAGATAATATCCAGACAAGCGCCGATGCGAGTGCTTAAGAAAGGAGATGACCACAGAAAATAGCTACATACGGCTACAATACAGAAAATGAGAATATATTCAATCGCATGAATGTGCACAATGGCATGAATATACGCAATCACTAGAGCTAAAACAGAATCAATAGAGCTAAAAGGCATTTAATAGAGTGGAATCACTTTAAACATGTATATACACAGGACCTCCGAAGAAAAGAGATTCCTGAAGTAACCAGTCTGGAATTGAAAAGAGACTCACTTGAAAATCTGATATGAAGCTGTGGCGCACAACAGCCGCTAGAAAAGCTCCTGACCACAGAAAATAGCTACATACGGCTACAATACAGGAAATGAGAATATATTCAATCACATGAATGTGCACAATGACATGAATATACGCAATCACTAGAGCTAAAAGAGAATCAATAGAACTAAAAGGCAATTAGAGTGGAATTACTTTAAACATGTATATACACAGGACCTCCGAAGAAAAGATATTCCTGAAGTAACCAGTCTGGAATTGAAAAAGAACTCACATGAAAATCTGATATGAAGTTGTGCCGCACAACAGCCGCTAGAAACGCTCCTGAGCAAGGAAGAAAAACTCCACACAGAGGAAATTCAAGGGTTCGCGTCGCAGACGCCCGCGATTCCGAAACAAAGTGTGCCGGTGACACCGGTCAAGCAACGGCTTAGTATACCAGTTAGGTTTCACCGAAGGAAGAATGCGAGAGCAGAAGTTAAAAAGTTGCACTAAGCGGCCTCACACACACCACCAGAGTCAAAAAGCTGGGCAAGAAAATCGCATACTAGCGGCACGTACAGTGGCAAATATATGCAGACTTATCAGAGCAGTACTGTACGCATGCCTTATACCATACATATTATGTGTCTGTGTAGTGTTGTGTGAATAATAATACAGATCATCGGTGTGCGCAAAACATTAGACGAAGCAGGTACACGAGAGAAACACAAGGACAGGCGCAACACTAACAACTAGTTTATTCTTCTCAAACCCACAAATCAACGCATATGTACATTTGGCGCACCTGCGGAAGCGAACAAAAAAAATCTAAAGTCATGTAAGATTGCTGGCAATGACGAGAGCAAAAAAATTCAATTCGGCTGAGTAAAGTGATATGGAAGTATAGCTGATGCATTCACCTTTTTTCTTCATATGAAATGCTTTGAGAGCCAGCCACGCGTGTTCATTTCTGCTCCTGCCCAGAATTGCGGTCTCCTGGAATCGTGGTGCACAATTGATGCAGTCAATAATGTGCGACACAAGATGTACACTTTTGTAAATATTATTTCATCTGTATTATTATCATGCACCAGCTAGGACCAACAGAAGTGTTATGGAAGTTTCTTTGTTGTGTGAATGCTTGTGTATTCTTCCCTTTTTGGCTACTTCCTATTTCTTTAAAAACGCGATTGATGTCCATGCGCGATAAGACAGTATCTACACCTTCTTTTATTTCTATTTGATCTCTTCTTGTTCCCTCTGCTTATTACTGTGGCCAATTAACGTTTTATTCTGGTTGCATAATAGACTAAACAAAGGAAGCCATGGAAAACTGCCGCCACATTATGTATTGCCTTGAATCCTTCAACGTCTGAAAGCCGCACTATGATGCAGTATTTCAAAGACAAAATTTCTATTGACAGTTATTATATGCTTTCTAAAGTTACACATTTAAACAACCAAGCATGTTTTTTTTCTATGTTCCTTTTGGAACATTGACGCTTCTCCTATAAAGAGTGCTAAGGTCGTCTGAAACACCTTCTACGGCCCGTGCAGTGCAAATTTCTTTTTCTAGCTATCTGAAGACACTCTTATATATTCCTGCAATGTCCTCGCAAGTTAAATGCAGCAAATTATTTGTCAACTTCAGTATGGATCCCCTGTAGAATCCCTAGAGTACGAGCGTCAACTTTATGGTGCTCGCTCATGCAAAGTAAATTAAATAAACACAAGGCGATTCTTAACGAGAGGTGAACAGGATATAAGTAGCGAAGCGGTTCTTTCTAGTACCTCACCGGTTGAGCCGCGTTTAATGTTATGAATTTCAATTTTGGTGCCATTGTTTCGTCCAATGTCCAGCAATTATTGGATTGAAATACATTAGTCGTCATGCAGGGATGCAGCGGTTTTAATTCCAGTGCTACCGCAATTCTCCACTAGTTTAAAAAAATACAAGTGTCGTTGAAATTAAACAAAGATGCCTTGAGTTTCGCCTCATACCGGTAACCAGAGGCTACACCCGATCCTATTACCATTACAGTATTTTGCCACCCTCGTGTAGTAATTGGCCGCCACCACATATGCGATTCACAACTACTGAGGTAAAATTTTGACTGCGTTCCTGTCTTGACGCCAGTGAGCTTAAAGAATCCAAGGCGGTCAATGTTTGTCCAGACCACTTGATTATGGCGTATTTTTCTGTCTGCATTCTTTGACAAAATCGTGGTATATACGCAAGGTCGTGACGTGCGGCAAGAAAGCACTAAGCTCACGAGATAAAAAAAACAAGAATACATTGCAGCTAGAAAACGTGGGTGACCGCCGATGCAGAATACAAGGGCGCTGCAACGGTGCTTAATTTTGCTTTTCACCTTTTGCGGCAAAGCCTTTCGTCGAGCCCATTTGGAAGATTTCTCGAGGCATATCGAAATTAGACAAAAAGACCTCAGTAAGAAACACACGGTAAATATAAAACAACATACATGACGCAGTCGTGCGAAATTTTCTTATGTCAGACCTTCAGTGTGGCCCGTACAAATCAAGTCTCGAATGGTTGCCGAAGAAATCCCGTGCCGTACTTTTTCAACAAACTTCCAGGAATTTTCTCCGTTAACTAGCCGTTTCAGTCGGTAAGCCACTCACACTTCATGTGCCATGTCACATTGGTCCATGAAGAAGTGCAGTCGATAGGGCGGATTTATATCAGCCGTTTTATCAAAGCTTGCTCTCCGACGACTGCGATAGATTCTCTTTTACGGAACAAATTAGATTTCACACAGCGTTTTTTTGTGTGCTCGACTTGTTGCAAATGCTTCGAGAATACGCGAATGCGCATCGACCTGTGCCGTTTTTGTTTCGGTTCATAGTGAAAGGTCGGTAATAAATCTTGGGATTAACTGAATCACTAAAGCCTTCGCAATCATTTTTTTAATATTCCTCAAAAAAATCAAGCATGAGCTGCAGCTACCAATCCACACGGCGAATGAAATACTAATGAACCTAGAACCTTGCAATACATTGGAGAAAATTACAGAAGCCTGCATGGTGTCGCTATACGGTAGGCGCGTGAGCAGCTCCACAGGCAGACACGTTCTAGTGCAGCTAGCGGTCGCCTACGAAGGCGAGAACACGCCTCAAGATCCCCCCACTACTGGGGAACATGCATCCTAAACACCACAAAGAGCGGAAAGAGAAAAGGGTCGACGCTATGCAGAAACACTTCCAAAACTCACAGGACGTGGATTAAGGGGGCGCTGTCGACTACGCTTGACGGCTGAAGGATTGTTGTAGCCGTGGTGAACGCGGATGAGAAACTTATAGATAACGGATCGACCACCACAAACAGAGCAGAAACAATGGGAGCACTTGCCATAGCAACCACAATAACCAAAAGCCTTAGAGTGCGACTCAAAGTTGGCGATGAAGAATGACACTGAAGCATTAAGACGTCTTCAGACCTGCCGAAATGAAAGGGCGGTACAAAATATCTGCCCTCCTGTGCACGCCTCCCTCACTGGGAAGGAGGTGGCTCACTAATTGCTCGAGGTCTCACTTTCCGAGCCGATATGCCACCCGGTCCTGTCGCGGGACACTACCGCTTATCCAGCTATAGTAAGATTACCCAACACAACAGAATGGGATGAGCCTTGTACCCACCCGCAGACCCCTTTTTAGAAAAAGGTCAGGCAGCAACATCCCTGCAAACAAACTCATACCCGATCCTGGTTACTTGCAGCTATTTCTAACCAGGACAGTAAATTGATAGGTGTAAGTCATGCAAAGATAGGGCTCATCTCAACTATATAATATGGGGACACCAACAGGCGCCACCTGAAGGCGGTAATATCAGGACGCTAGAACAAAGAGACGCTACTATTTAACTCTGACCCAGGGACTCAAGTACTGATCGTCCGGCTGGACGCAGACGCCGCCGGGAGACGGGAACTCCTAGCCGTCGTCTAGGCGGAGGGGCTAAAGCTCTCCCTGTATCCGTTGGACAATAAAGGTAGTTCATCCATCCATCGATTCAAAATG
Source organism: Amblyomma americanum (assembly GCF_052857255.1). Classification (NCBI taxonomy): domain Eukaryota; kingdom Metazoa; phylum Arthropoda; class Arachnida; order Ixodida; family Ixodidae; genus Amblyomma; species Amblyomma americanum. The sequence continues at coordinate 122,441,474 of NC_135500.1, forward strand.
CTCAGCTTTCCAGGAGCCGTATTCTATAAGCCGTTCATTTTCCATTGTCCAGTTCCATCCATTTGGTCATCTGTCATTGGTCACTCACATATACTCGCGGCTTTCAAGCGTCTGTAAGAACTTGACCAACCATACGGTGGTTGGCGTCCGCACTTTACTATTGGCTACCATTGGCTACGATATGCACTCAAGGGTTAGGTGCATCGCAGCGCTCTGACAACAGCAGGTGATCGGAGCTTGCCACTGGCTGCCATTGGCTGCTATCCGGTCACCAACTGCCCGATATCCGGGTCACTTCCCACAGACGCTTGAAAGCCGCGGGTATATGTGACTGACCAATGATAGGCAACGAAATGGACTTGACATGAAGAATAGAAAATGGGCAGCTTATAAAATACGGCTCCAGTCATATATAACAAAGGTCTGCATATTCTGTCAGACTGTAACCTGCATATCAAAGATTTACTGCCCTCTCACGAAGCTTGACACGTATGAAATTACTAACAGCCTAAATTTTGTCACTTGTACAGAATGGATCTTTCCACAGCTGCAGTGTACTTATATCTGTAGACCGACACTGATTACATCTAACCACTAAAAATTCTTATGGCTTCACTACAGATAACTTCTAAACTATTAATAAATGTATTAAATCATTTGCATTCATTTTAATTCTACTTCTCGTTCGTGTATTCTATGGTGAAAAACAGTGATATCTAGTATCCTAATTTCTTCATTTACAATCATGTTTAGCGAAAGTTTTTCCCGCACAGTATTAAGCGCTTAAATAATCACTGCCGGCGAATTAGCACCGTATGTTTTTGCGTCAGCATTATTTATGACGGCTAACAGGCTGCTACAAAAAGCCTCTAATAGATGCACGCTAGTCAGCGCCTTCCTATGCTTCGGGTTCATTGGAATTAAACTTTTTCTCTTAAGCCACGTGGCTACAACAACCAGCTACTGGACATTCTCGGCATTCCAAACTTTCTACAATCTTTATACGCAGCGCATTCAAAAGCGTTACCTTTGCACATTAGTATATTTCTTTATCCCTCTGCAGCCGCCATTGTTTTGTTTTTTTTCAGTAAGCTTTCATACGTGGCCTACGTTAAAAAGTTAGCTGGGTTCTACTACGGGAAGCCCGACTACTACCCATAGCTTGCGCGTTTAGAGATTGCAGATATAACATTACTAAAGTCTCTGTCTTTTCCTAGTCCCTAGTACCGACGAGAGCGCGGAACTCCTGCCAGCACCCAAGGAATACTCGGCCATACTACAAAACTACAGAGGCAGAAGAATCTCATATCCTCCACCGCACAAATCTCTCAAAAAAGAGGACGCTGTCACTTGGAAACATTTCCGCACAGCTTCTTACCCAAACCTACACATACTAAACAAAATGCACCCTGCGATATACGCGGACAAAGGTCCCTGGTGCGACGAAAACCTACACAATATCACATCACATGGACCTGTCGAAACATTGGCGTGGCCTCAAAATACAAAACCCGAGTGCGGAGCAATATGAGAGACTGCTGTGCAGCGACCGCTGTGAAGACCAACAAGGTGTGGTAAAACGAGCTCAACGGGCGGCAGCGGCCAGCGGAGCCCTGGACTGAGGGCAACCGACCATTGATTAAAATTGGATGAGCCCGACAGAGAAGACTCCTGGGGATACAATCAAGGAAAGAACATCTCTGAAGATGCCCCAAAACCGCTGAGTAGAATTAAGTTTTCTCCTCGTGTCCTCCTCCTAGTTCATATTTTTTATACTTAGCAAGATCAGACCGGCAGGCGAATAAACGAAGGAAATGGTGATTCAAATTTCAGAGAACGGAATATCGGGCATAAAATAAATTTAAAACAAGGAAAGCAGACACGCAAGAGGAAAGAAAAAGTTTGCGCGGATATTATGAGCGCGGAATAGCCGTACAGCTTCTCGTCCGCGAATGCACTACTGCTCCCTTCCTCTTCGTAAGGGCATTCAGCAGCAGCGAGGCGACAGCAGGCATGTGGACAGAACCCCCCCCCCCCCCCCCCCCCCCCCACGTCTTGCACGCTCAAAGAGAAAAGGGAAGCATATACGAAACAGCATAAAGATGACAAGTGGAAGAGGCTGCAATCGGATTGGAGCAAAAGGAATTGACATAAAGATTAAGAGTGAGGCTCAGACGAGGCAAGGGCCGCAATTCGGACTAAAGGGAGGACCTGATGATTTCAGTGAGACCTCACGATGCTCTCGGATAAATAGAAACTGCAGGGAATGTTCGGCGGATTGGAGCTGTAGTAAGAACAGAAATATCGCTGAAATAACGGAGAAGATGTGTGGTTTCAAGGCATAGAGGCGGCTTCCAGTCCATCAGCGTGCTAATCCGCATAAAGAGCGCGTCCGAGCGCGCATTATAGAAGAGCGTGGATGAGAGCACTCACAGATCATTGCTAGTTGTTCAGGCAGCGAGGAGGCTTACGCGTTTCCCACTGACTTTTGCGCAGCGTTCTTTTTATTGTTCATCATCTTCGAGGACTTCTCAACTAGCTGTCTTTTACTTCAACTAAAGACGCTAATTTTGCTCACTTTACCGTTGCACTCCAACCTCGTGATCACTGCAGCGTATCAAAAGGCAGCACTTCGGCATTCGTTTATTCTGCGATCGGAGTGCCTTCATTCACTCTTGACAGCCGTCTGCCCCAGGCATTCGTAGTTTTATTGGAGTGTTTTTGTGCGTTTGTATCCATTGCGCGTATAGGCGTGAAAGCGTTTTTCAGTGTTTTTACTATTTGGTGGCCCCCTAGGCTCTCATTTCTAAACTGTGATTAGATTGCTTTCGCTACCCAGTATTAGCGCGGCTATTGGTCCTGAACATCTGGAAGGGGGTCAAAAACCGTGAGCGTTTACAAAAGATAAGAGAAATCCTATTATTTGGACCTGTTTAAGCTAGTCCGTCAGGACCATGATAAATCAGGTGACATGTTTTGTTTCTTAAATAGTAAATCTTCACGTTGAGACCGATGAAAAGCACAGTGGCAAAATGAGAGAGCGTGATTACCGTCGCTACTGCATGAATTGCCAAAGTAGTGCCCAGACATACTGCGAGCTAGGGCTAGAGTAAATACTCAGTACGTGAATGAGTAGAGACCGCATGACAACACCTTCCTGAGACTAAAGCTGATTACGGTAATGCGCGGTGTCTGCGCCAAGTCTACAGGCAAGATTAGCCTTATAACAGTCTTGTAGGGAATTTCACAGAGTTTCTGTAGTATTCAAACAATCGAATATCGTACCGTCGAGGAGGAACGGCAGTGCATGGTCAGTGAAACTGCTAGGAATGCCTAAACTATATAAAACGTCTCTGCGCTTGTTTTCCTGTTCATATACGATTTCTCAAGTGTCAACAGTGATGTTTCGTTGGAGTATTTTTATACCTGCTGTCATTTCTTGTGAAATTTCATGATCCGTCCACTGTACGAGTAGTAACATATTGTTAGGCGCTATAGGTATGCGAAATTTAATCATCCTGTCAGTGCCATACACAGTGCCCTCTGGGCTGCTAGTTCCGGCTTTAGTCAATGCATCCTGTTTATTTGAGGACGGACACTTTAAAAAAAAAAGTATTTTCCTAAAAACAAAGGCTGCTTTTGCTTTAAGATGCAGTTAAAAAGCTTGTTATTTCTACCAGTCAACATAATTTTAATGTGAGCGCCTTCATGTAACTGTAACTACTGATATTCTAGATTTTGTCGTGCGCTAATAAGCGTATACCTATAAAAAAGACTGCAAAATAGCAAGCCTGACAGGTATTGAATGACTGGCGCTAATTGCAGACAATTTGATATGCCTCCCTAATGCAGTGTTGCACTGTATCAAATAAAAAGGTTGCGGCCACTGCGATGCCATGGCTAATGCTGGGGATCAAATACGCACGCCGTTTCAATAACGTAGTTTGTTTATCGGAAGAAATTTAATTTACTTTCAGGCAGGGATCAAGCCCTGCAATGCATCAGTAATGGTTGAGCGCCTTTTGGCCTCACGCTTCAGTTCTGAGATAATGGAAATTGCCCTAGACAGTTTGCGTGAACGAAGCAACAGCACAACCAAAAGGCAGCTGCAGTATGCGGCACTTTACGAATGGGAGGCTCTGTTTAGAGCATTTACGTTCCCTTTTTTTATGTCTCGGCACTTTAGTTTCTTTAGAGGGTAAGAGGTTCAGATTAGGATCACGCCCTCGTAATGCCAGTCTGTGATCACAATGGCTTGTGGCATTATCATGCACAAATGGGTAAGAAACGATGAATGATCTTTTTTCATATTAGCGACTTCAGCAGCTTCTAATTTCATTAGTGCCATTAAGGTGTAAGCAGTTTTAATTTGACCCCAGGAAAAACAAGTTTTTTTTTACCCCCTGAGGCCTTACGCACAACGTACGAAGCGCTTCAATAATTAGATCAATTTTGATTAAAATATAATAATATCTTCCAGACTAACGATTAAAGTGAGTTTTTAACTGTCGTATTTACAGCCGTTTTCGAAAGTGCAGTGAATATTCTAGTTTCAAAAATATTTCCCGATACGCGATGGGCTGGCATGCAAATGGCCATTTGTCTTGACTACAACAGCTTCTAGAAAATTTATTTTGACCATAGCAGGCAGCTTCCAGACCACATAATTCGCCACTACCTATTCCGTCATCCATAATCGTTTCCAATTTTCACGTTTCGAGCTATTATTGCCTGATTAATGTCACCGCCTGTTGTTCCACCTAACTGACTCACTGCACTGTAAACTGAAGCGAGGCAGCCTGTACTTCTCACTTTGTACGAAACAGGATCATTAATCCGACATGGGCTGACTTTACTGCTTTAAAAGCAGAGCAAGAGCAGCTGGAATACTTTGCGAACCAAAACGGCCCTTGTCAGTTCAGCCATTATGAATAGCAATTCACATGGCGCCGACCTCTCCTGTCCCACATTCTTGGGCAAAAATTTTGAATACGCGAATGTTGTAAAATGTTGTGACGGACATTTGGAAGGTAGCGCTCCATTCTTCGAATGCGTTGTAAAATTTTTCTTTTTAATATTTTCCATCGCTCGCATCAAGCAATTAGGACTGGCATAGAAAGCCAATGAGGAACGGTTTCGACGACAGCAAAAACGTTATAGCTATACAAAATGAAACCTTGCCGACGGGTGATCTGCGGACATATTGACTGTTACAGTGAAATCTTGCAATGTGCGAAAAAATTAAGTTTCTAAACTCTTTGCCATTGAAAAATGCTTTCGTATAGAATTGTTGAGTATGGATGGCCCGCAAACCGGTTTAATTGTGCTGTCGAAGAACGGTGGCGCCTCCTGGTGATGCCGAATGAAACGCACCAAAATATTCGCCAGTGTCTGAGTAGGGAAGGTAGTTGACTCACTGAAAGAGCGGCTGCCGCAACATCCGTAAGTATAAGTGGTCGTGAAGCCAAAACGGAATAAAATCCGAGCTACAAGGGAGGCAGCGTGCCTTTTTCCTTTCGTTTTGCGATCTTCCCAAAGCGCATGCCGTCTGCTGGAACGCGGGAAGTGTTCTATATACTGTGTACTTCAACGAATACTAGAGTTAAATCTTCCTTGATCCACAGCGCCAGGTAACGAAAAGGGCAATAAGCCACAGAACCGGATCATCTTGAGATCGCTATATAGGTAAGGTAGGCTTTTTCCTACAAACTCATTGTTCCTTTTATATCTCGTGCTAAAATTTAGAAAAAACGGTGGTATTACCTTACTGCTGTACAGGTAATGTTCCTGAAATATAATTTAGTGGCACCGTTTTCGCCCCCTCATGAATATAGAGAAAAAAGTGCATGTTTTGACAGTGTTTATCTTTGAATAATGCCATTTTTTTTCTTTTAGCAGCAAGAAAATGTTAGCGGCTCATCAAAACAATTCAGCTTTTCAAAAGTCACAGTAGCCTTCCCTTGCTTAAAAAAGGTGTGCAGATACAAAATTTCGAACGCAAGTAGAAGCTATGGTTTGTTTGATTGGCGCAAGGAGGTTCATTTTAGCAATATTTTGTCGCATGCTGTGAGTGTTACAACATTTATTATGAATTTCATTATGACTTTTTAATTATGTCCGAGGAGCCGGTCGGCATACCCACCAGCATTCAATTACGTCAAGGTGCACTTGCCACCTTAATTTCTCTGTCACCGAAACCTCCGGTTGTTCACTGGAGTGACCGGCGCCTGCCAGCAACGCCTCCGTCATCAGGAGTGTGATAGCGTGGGTCAGCCGGTCGAATGTGACGTCCTGGTGCACTCCAGCGCTGGCGCGGAGAGAAAAGAAAATTTCCCCTAGAAATTAGTTTGTATGCAATAATTCACCGTGTGCACTGTAGTTTTGAGCTCATTCTCATAATTAATAGGCCCTAAGTCCTCTCTCAAAACAACAAAACAGAACTCCAAAAACTTGTCTGTGACCCCTTAAGTTCAATAAAGAAGATACCTGGTAGCCAACTGCCCTGCGAAATCTCCCAAGCGCGAGAAGCACGGTGAATGCTCTCCGCATGACTCAATTTAAACTGACCCAATATTGTCTGGTGCGCAAGGAGTGGCGACGTGTGGAGTGAAACCATTGTACCGCAGCGCAAATAAGCGCCTCCGTACAAGTTGTTTCGTAAGACCCCCGTTGGAGGCGATTCTGCCTCCAATAGTTTCCGCAACGGCACCAGTGTACACAACTGCTTTCTTTTTGACATTCCCATCTGAAGATTAGACTGCGTGTCATATCCAGTGGTGGGCCGATTAAAAGGCCGGTGTTAAGTGTTTGTGGCGTGCAGTGCAGTTTTCTGTTGTTTTCGGCCGAGTTTGGCTTGCAGTTAAGTCTGCAGCCCACTCACATGGGCGGCGATAATCTATGGCGGGAATTCATATTATAGCCACACTGCCATCTACAAGTCAAACGCAAAAACTCGTGAAAGGGCATTTTTGAACCGGGGCCGTAGGGCACGCAGAAGCGTGGACAACAAGATAAACCAAAGGATCATAACCACCCTTTTAACGCGCAGTAAGAAGCTGCGCGTATGTGCTCCAACGGTGAGCTAGCTTACTCGCGTCAGTAGATGACTTGGTCTAATCCTGTCAAGTCTGGTCTGATCAGATCAGGTAAGGCAAGGTATGGAATGGTATGGTAGGGTATGCTAAGGTATGGTTCAATGTTTAGCGGAATCCACAAGGAGGAGTGTATCACCCTACCATGTGCTAGCCGTCCCCGTTAACACTGTTGGTAGAACGACTGCTCCGGGAAGCGATGATACCAGTTTCAAACCCCGGACCAGGAGAAATTTTGTTGAACTACAAAGTTTCTATGGAGGCTGTATAGCTTTCCTTCGTATCCGTATGTTTGCGCCTGGTTGAATGCCAGTGAGTATTTACTCCCTTAATGTGAGGTGTGGTATTGTGATGTAACATGCCTTACTGCAGGGCTACATATAAATTTTGACCTCGAAGGTTATTTAACCGCAGGAAGCACATTGCTCTCTAGGAATGGAAATTATCACACGTATCCGCACACGTCGGCGTCGATTCATTTACGTGAACCTTGGCCTTACCACGTATGCGGTCCAGTGCACATCGTCTTAGTTATCTACTGTGCGTCATCCATTCCATTATTTTTCATTCAACTTGCGGTCCTTTTACATTTACGAGTTCGTAACCTTACTGGCAGGTGCCACTATAATAAATATCATTTTTAAGTGCATAAAAAGAAATACAATAACAAATAAAGGCATGAAAGTTTACAATTTACTACCCTGCACAGACAGAGAGTTACAGAGGGATTAAAAGTGGATAATAATAGTGCAGCGTTTTGTTACGCGCTGCTCTTATATTATGGATCACCAACTCGCCCAACAAAGAGCACTTCTGAAAGAGGATAGAGGTACAATAAAAACGCTTGGACCATCGTGACCATCGGGTGCCATCATGAACATTGGTCAATCATATTGATAAAAAATAAACGGCAAAAAACAGTCCAACAGACACAGTTTGTATACAAGCAGGCCACATATCATTGACCGCAGGCTGCTGACCGCTCCAGGTCGATGAGATAGAGTCCCGCTTAAGTTACACAGCAGTGCACATCTCATGCAGAACCAGTATTTTGAGCACTCGGCGAATTCTTTCGAGATGACGCCGAGATCGAAGTTCGTCCAGTGATAGAACCCAGTATTATTACCTGGCTGCCCAAACTAAACAACATGTTTTTAGATTAGAAAGTGTCCAGCAAAAAGCTGTCTGATTTATTTTCAACAAATACAGTCGTCATGAATCCCACACACTGCTTCTGCAAAAAGCCGGCCCCTCTAAAATCCACACACGAGCCAGACTGTTGCGATTTAAGTTTCTGTTCCTCCTTTGGAATGATGGAGCAAAACTTGATAAGACTAGATATCTGCTTGAGACTAACACCCGTGTCAAAAGAAGAAAACAAGAAGACCATATATCCTACTACAGATACCGTAGTGATGCATTCAAATTTTCATTTTTCCCACATGTGCTTCGTGAGTGGAATATGTTGCCTCCAGAAATTGTGAACCAGATGTGTCCTGAAGCATTTGCATTGAAGCTAACAACTTCGAAAACTGATAACAACACTGTCACCATGCGCAATTTAAATGTACGTTTGTGTAAGAGTGAAAAAGATCATTCTGTGCTGTTTATTTTTCTTATTTTATTTTGCAATTTGTCATATGCATGCGAACCCGATCATGTACGGTCTCAAAGCTAGGCCAACAGTACTTGACAAATAAATAAATAAAGATGTCGCACAGAGGTTCCGCTGTTCTGCTTACTCGTAGGTTGGGCAAGGCCACTCTGCTTCAGCCCATGATTTTAGCACATCCTGCTCAGGAGTAGTAAACTGGAGCATGTTTGGGCTAGGCGTTTGGAGAACAGGTTTATAAGGAGATGCCGCTGGAAAGATTTTTGCAACAGAACTACTTGAAAGCCACTCGCAACAAGACCACTCTTTCCTGACGTTCGAAGCGACCTAAAGATATGAAGCGTTGTCCAACACGATTTCTTTCACAAATGCAAATAATTTTCTGTGTATATGGGCGCTCGTTAGTCGGCGTGTCATGAGGCCCGCGAAGTTCAAACGGATCGGCACTTCGCCTTGCGAGGTTCGGCCCACCGAGACACACAAACAACGTCGCACAGCCGCAAAGCACTGTGACGTGGCCCATTCCCCTGCATCTGCAACTCAGCAGTGGTTTCGACATATACGGCTGCACAACAAGACGAAATTGGGGTGCCATGACTTGCGACCGCAGACAGTCGTGATACGCTAAGAATAACGAAGCATTCCTTTGCAGGCTTCATCTCTGTAGGCATCTCGTCAATTTGGTTTGCTAGATCAATCTGATAGGTTACTCAGTTCATACCGCGGTTTGCCGTCACCAATTAAACTGCGTATATTCGTGCCAATAGCATCGATGATATTGTGCCGAGATCCCAGGAAAGCAGCAGAATCGACGTCTATTGCGATTACATTTTTGCAGCCCATCACTCCCAGCTACTGTTGCTTGTTGGGAACGATAGTATCGAGCTGTATATAAATTGTCTGTCAGTTAAGTTGCCTTTCGTCGTTAGCTACCACAGGAATCATGCATATCGCTTTCCTCGTTCGTTTTTGGGCCTTTCTTGCTGTAGGTGTACTTGGTGTTTATGTAGCTCTCAGTACAGGAACTTATTATGGCATTCCGGTTGAGGGAACTTCAGATTCGTCGGCACTGCTCTCCCCTCTGGAGCACTGCAGGGTATCACAACTGTCTGTGTCACTCCGAAGGATGGGGAGTAAGCAGCAGCGTGAATAGCTTCAATCGGTGGCTACTTTGTTCACATGCTGGATCCAATGAAGGGGGATCAAGTCGCTACAGCGCAAGACCATCTTGATGGCACCGACATAATAAAAAAATGCGTCTGCGCTGGGACCTCAGTGGCTGTCAATCCGAATTCATATACTACGGTGTCCATCGTTGACCACGTAATTTTCGTACGCTAAAACCGTGCACACATGCCGCTTTACTGACCTCGCCATGCACTCAGCTTTTAAGTCCTGTAGACAGTCACTAGCGTAAAAAATCAAGCAGCTAATTGCTACAGCTCGTGTCGCCGAGTGATGTGGTTACTTTTCTTCCATTGCTTTCGCAGCATGAATTCCTGTAGTTTACTTGCCTGACATTACAAAACGTTTAGGACGAAAACAGTGTGCACTGCGCGACACCAGGGATGTTTGCTCATGAGCAGTTTAGTTATTTTTTTTGAAATAGCAATAATTCAGGAACATTGCGGCTTCCGTAATCGCGCAAAAGTAGTTCATTGCGCAATCCACTGCCCGTTGCCGCTGACTCGTGTTTCCGTACGTATACTGCAGCTCGTCATTCGAGCCTCGTTCCCGAATTGTGAGAAATTTAGCGGGTGAAGTCAATTGGAATATACAGGGATCATTTTCTTAGCTCTCAATTCCGTGGGGACCAAGTTTATTAAAGTACAACGTAATTTGAATGATCGCTTATCAATGCTGGCCTGGCGGATAAACTCTGCGAAAACGCGCTCTCGTTAGATAGGTGCGCCGTTCAGATAAACGAGAATAAAAGCGGACGGCTGCCTCACATTCAAGTTTTCCCCAATTGTTTTCAGTGCGCAGCCATTGTTGCATGCCCGGGACAAAAAAATGTCTGAAGACGAGAAGACTTTCTCCGAAGAACGCGGATTTTCATCTCTTGTTCTGTATTTCTGTATTGCAGTTCGCCTATCGCGTGGAAACACGGAGTTAAGCTTTTGAACTTTGTCTAGCTCCCAGTGGTTCTCAAAGCCTTCCGTTAAGTCTCAACTGATTTATGTTTCTTTATATTACCCGCTCCACACTTGATGAAAAGGTTTTGTTCTACTTCTCCTCTCAATGTTTTACGTCACATATACCTTCTAAGAATGGTACTTGTCTCTAAGTACGGCATTCTTTTCTGCAAGCTGATAAGCATTCACTCTTTCATGCATATATCAGCGACAAACTCTTGCCAAGCGGATGCAGTATGGCATGTTGAGAGAAGCGATTCGTTAAGGTTTTATTTCTGCAAATAAGAGAACGTTTTCGTTGCCGGTATTTATGTTTCCATAATTGTTGCTAAGGCATCATCGCTGATTTTTCAGGCCTTGTGCAGTTTCTATTAGCTGAACCGATATGTAAATTCAGAAGAGAAAGCCGCAGTAAAAGCCGCGTGTTTTCGTCCTTCAACTGAGTACTAAATGAATACCGGGAGTCCTGAACACGAGTACAATTTACGCATTTTTCCGCCAATGTGTGTCTTCCCACTTACCGCTTGCCCAAAGTAGCGATTTTAAGTACTGTTATTTAGGTACAATGTCCATCACATCCAAAAGCGTAAGATCGCGTAGTCAAGCCTAATAACATAACTAAGGAGAGAAAGGTTCAAAAACGACATTATATTAAGACGATATTTCACAGATAATTTAAACAAAATTGTAATTGAAAGATTTCAATGTACCATTGCCAGACCCACCAATTTCTGTTGTTGAAAAGGGCAATCCAGAGTTGGCAACTTGTGGTCCGAGGAGAGAGCATCATGAAAAACGCATCCTGCATGATGTTTTTCCGCAAGCTGCATCTGGGCAGCTTACTCGAGTGAAGGGCAAAAGAGCGCTGAAATATGGCGTAAGTAAGTGCGAACAGAAAAAAGTTTCAGCCACCAGACGACGTTGATGTGGCCTCCTGTGGCTGTCCCGTCGACAATAATTGGTTCCCTCATATGATATCCCGTAGGTGAGCACTTTTCTGGATTGGGGCGCCGCAGATCGCAAGCCCTCTGCCATATTCTTACGCATTAAAGAAAATTATACGCTATCTTTGGGCCTCATACTGTACTATTTCCTTCATTTTTTTCTCCTCACTGCGCAGAGCTTCTTTCACCAGCTCGACGTGTGCCGGTGGGCTCGCTTTTGCCCCTTTTCCTCCTAGTGAATGCGCTCCTTTTCTTTTAGCCTGGCTCTATTGTTGTTTTCGTTCTGTCTTTATTAGCAGCCGTTTAAATCGCTTTCGTCCTGCCTTCCCGCTGTCTGTTCCCAGCATTTCTTCTAGCTCTCTTGATAGAGCAGATGCAATTTTTCCCTCCGTGGCAAAGTCTTGGAATCGAACTATGTCTTCTTTGTGCACGGAATAAATCCTTTTAATACCGGGCAGAGCGCGAGCGCGAGGAGTAGAAAAGATCGAGATTTCCTAGTTAGGGTAGCTATCTTCGTTCGTAAGCGGCAAGCGACTTCATATAAACCTTTGTTCTTTTTTCTCCGAGCTCAAGAAGCCTCTCAAGGACTAATTAATGTTTTCGCATTTGACTTCTAAATTTCCAAGTTAATCCATCACGTTTATTCCTGACACCTGAAAAAGTGCGAGGCTCCTTGATCTCAGCGCGTCCGAGTTCAAATTACTGAAGCTTGTGCTGATCTTCAATGAAACTGTAGTCTAACTGCTTTTCTTAAGTTCTTTCTGCTGATCTGCGAAAATGCGCTATTATACATACGTGTTATACTCTTCAGCACAAGCCTATTAGGCAGATATTGCAGGGTGATAGAGATGTCACATGAGTACGCACCCAGCGATCACAATTGCAACGCCATTTACACTCTTTTTGACCCGCTTTCAACGTATAAGAAATATCGGGATGATGAAGAAGTATATAAAAAACACGGTGCCGTGGCTAAGCGGAACTCACCTCTCCTTCAATGATAACAAGCGAGTTTACACTTTTCCGCTTTAACTCCAATTATTACATCTATTTCTTACCAACACAATGCAGTTCCTTAATCGTAGACCGTTAAGCATTTGGAGGTTATATACAAGGATTCACTTCCCTGGCGGGCCCATATAGGTATCTGCGAAAGGATTGCACGCGGTAGGCATCGTGCGCGGGCTGAGCAATAAACTTCATCTTTTAAAAGCCACTCGCCTGTTGAGATTTACGGAATGTATACGTCCATGACTTTTCAATACGTTTTTTTGTTCTCTACAGCGTGTGTGTATCAACTATGCCTTCTTTTCTTGGAGCTAGAGGTGTTGCGCATCAACCTGAGCCCTCCAAAAATCTTTGCTAATTCTGTTTTGTAACTAGAGGCACGCACTGCATCCTTGTAAACCAGATTTCTGCTCTTAACATTCCAAATATTTAAATGCTTGCGACGAATTGCTTTTCGTCGCTGCGTCCAGTTTGATCTTTCTCCGTCAGCATGGGACCTTTTTCAGTAATAGTCGGTGCCATTTGCACACACTGGACTTGAGTTTTTCGGAGCATCTTCTTGGTCCTTCAAACGTCCCAATCTTGGAAATCTTGCTAGTGTGTGCTAACTCTAGATCCATTCAAGCTGTCTTTGACGACATCTATGCAAAGCTTTTCACGACGTCACCAACTGAATGGCACCACCTGTCGGCCGCCAAGAGTGCACACCACGTAAATGAAGTGAAATATTTTACACGGCATAATATTTCTCAATGGCAATTGATATGAGGAGGAGGAAAAACTGGGTTAAAAAAAGAATAGTTCCTTGAGGTTATGGATGGAATCCAGAATCCAGGGGTCCAATTGTTCGAGCTGCCCTCCGGACCTGTTGGAAAAGGGCCCGTTTGTCCTCCTGGTTATCGCTGTCCGCAGCGCCACCCACTGCTCAAAAGATGTGTTCGGCGTCTGTAGAGTATTTGGCTTGGCCCAAAATCCGCACAGATTATAGAAGAATGCAGTGTAGGCCTCGCATCAGGGAAACATGTACGTGTACAATGTTGGCTCTATGAGATGCAGTCTATGGACGTTTGGAAAAGTGTTCGTCTGTATCTGCCGCCAAGAGATGGCGACTGCATTGTCTTATTTCTTATGAGGTGGGGGAAGTATGAGCGGTAAAGACGCTTAAAGTCGAGACGTTCGTTTGGAATCTCAACACACATCACCTTACAAGGGCATTCCACAAGTTGCTGTCTTGTCACTACTTCCATTCATTACAGCCATGGTCCCTCTCGCCCGTCAACTATCCACACTCTCCGGCACTGGATATGCCATTTCTGCGGATGACATTAGCACCTCAACCCGAGAATCCCTCGCAGAGAAAGAGCAAGCCCTACAAACAGCCATCACTGTGGTCGAGCATTTTGTTCAGACCAGCGGTGTGCATTATGCACCTGGCAAATCGGAAATCATCCGCGTTCACGGTCCCCGCTATCGTTCTGCAGGCCCAATCATGCGCCAGATTAAAAACCACCTTATAAAGGAAAAGAAACTAATCCGAGTACTTATCCTCTGGGTCCAACATGATGGAACGCCCACCCACACCATTGCCATTTTGCGCACGTCCGTACTCAATATCTATGGTATGGTACGACATGTGGCTACACATCGCAAGGGCATGCGCAACGGCGACACTATGTGCCTCGTCACAGCCCTTGACATGAGACTAATTGAGTATGGCCTCCTCTACCGTAGGCGCCGAGTTTTCAATCAGCCCAGAAGGGGGGGGGGGGGCTGCGTCCCAGTTAGCACTTCCTGTTTTACACTCAACCTCGCACCTCCTCCGGGTATGCTCCTTGCAAGTCAAATTTATGTTTTTATTTTGCTCTCAGGGTACAGAGTACATTACAGAGGGTAAGGGCTATTCACAGCAGTATAGAAGATAAAGAAATGTAAGGGGCCAAGTAATGACCCTAGAGGAGCCCCAGAACCAAGTTGTAGAGTAGCGAAATTATCGTTAATAATTGACAAATGCAACACACGAAGAAGAAAATCCGCAGATTCAGATAAGAACTCCAGGGACAATGCTCAGCTGACTTAGTTTACGCAATAGCAGTGAGTTATTAACTTATCGAATGCTTTATATAAGTCAAGAAATATGCGCTCAGATCATAAAGCGAAGTCCAAATAGAAGTGCAAGTCGTAAATGAAGGAATGGAGCTGAATGTACCATCAGAAAAACTTTCGGAAGCCATCCTGTGTTAGAGAGAAGAAATTGTTATCCTCCAGAAAATTCTCAAGAAGTCTAGATATATGTTCAATTATTTTGCATACTACTGATCTCAAGGATGTGGGTCAATGGTGTGATGGATTATGTTTATCTCCGGCTTTATGTACTGGTATGACCACAACAGTCTTCCAGTCTTCAGTAGTAAACCATGACGATACGATTTTGAGAATATGCATTTCATGATGCATTTATGCATTTACAGTTTCGTATAAATTTGCCATTTATGCCATAAATTCTGGTAGAAGATGTTAGTTTAAAATCGATAATCGTTACGATGCGCCTAAAGTCGAGCATGGTGGGATTCATCGCGAAATAATCGCGCAGTTGGAGATAGGGACGTTGGATAACATTGAATGAAGAAGGAAACGACTTAACGAAAGTATCATTTAGTACAGTAGCACAGAGGTGGTCGGGAACAGGCTCGCGGGTGTGTGCAATAGCGACACTTTATTTGCGTTTTCATGTTTTCATAATCTTCTTAGGCTCAACGGCTACGCACTCTGGTCTCGCAGAACTGCTCTACGCAGCACTACGATTGCCGACGCGAGGATGTCAGCTACCTGCCCGGCGACTTAATATGACTGTGGACTCCTTTCCGCAACCGTGGTTTGTCCCAGAAGCTGCTATTGCAATACACAGGCCTGTAGATTGTGCTAGCTCGGATCAGTGACCTGAACTAAGTGGTGTCTTGTCGATGTTCACAAGGTCGGCGCTCTTGGAAAACACAAGTTGTGCATGTCGCACGGATGCAACTCTGCCATTCTCAGCACTCTGACTGAGTGGCACAGGGGTCTTTGTCGGCGAAGGGGTGTCACGCGACGCTAAAGAAACAACAAAGTGGAGGACACAGAAGAAGCTCGCCATCTTCCCGCTAACGCATCAATTCGGGTCGACTCCCCCCTGTAAATAAAACGTGTAACAATACTCAGAATTCCGAGATATCAAATCATAAATGTTTGTTCAACAGTATATGTGTCCTCTTTTAATGCGAGACCGTTAAAGATCTCATTCAGCAGGAAATACGGGATCGTCGTCACTGGCGACGGCGTCGTCGGCGTTTTGAGATAAATACAAGCCACCGTAGAATGGCCCAGGCGGCCACCCTGACCAGCCAGGGTGCCCTTGTTGCGGCATCACAATCTGCTGACCGGACTGAGAGCAACTCCGCCACCGTAGCAGGTGGCAGTTAAATGAATGATTGGTCGCGATAGATTTTCAGGAAAGAGCAAACTGGGTCTCACAAGCACCACAGAAAGTCCTTTGTGGGCCTCCTGTTTCAGGTTAGGGATATGAGGGGAGGCTGGAGCATGATCTTGGCCTGAGTGGCGGAATGGGGACGCCCTTTCCGGGCGCCACGCCTTAACCCTCCAGTTCTTGGGCTAAAGGCTCGTCCCGGACCGCAGGCGCGGTGCGGTGTCTCGACCGTGGGGATGGCCGTGTCCCGCATAGCGATCCGTCCGCACCGCGTCAGCTCTCATAGCTGGGCCGAAAGACCCAATAAAATCCCCAGCGGCTGGTGTTTTGTCTACGTACCGTAGGCGCTGTGCGGGTGCGCGGTCGTCTGCTGGATCGCGCTGCTGCATAGCGATCCGTCCGGGCCACGGTAGCTCTACATGTGGGCTGGCAACTATAGGCAGTTCACGTCTCATTTTTTTCAGCTGCCTATTACGCCTAAAATGCCCTTAACATTTCATAAAGCACTACCGATGGCAGTACATGCCATCGCAGAGCAGTTGCGCATCAATTAATGGCTGCGCCACTGCGTCAAAACGGGTATGAGGACTTCCAGGGATGTATAAATGTAACGTAGCGAATAAGAAATTCAGCATATATGGGCGTTAACTCATTAACGCTCCTGCGTCATACCTTTGAGGCGGAGCTTAAATGTCTTCTCCATTTTTTTTTTGTCAATATCCTCCGCTCCCTCGATCTTATTACGGTTGCTAAAGTAGGCGCGTTCGAGGGGAGCGGGCTCCGGAAGAGGGGAGGGGAAGACTCGGTCGAGTTGCTGTTCTAGTATCTCCTTTTGAAATGTCGCGAGCAGTAATAATGTTTCACTAAACACAGTGAAGCCAAATCGAGTGGCTGGTGGCGTTCGCAAGTAAGACCCCCCATCCGGGCTGAACCCTCAGTGGGATGAACGTTTCAGTGGGATGCATGAAGAGGAGGAGATCCCGGTCATCTTTACGATGCGTTCAGCTGCAGTAAACGTCGCGAGGGTGTTCAGGGAGGGAAGCGTGCTTTTTTACACTTTTAATGAGGGCCAAGCGGAGTGTGTGCGCGAAACATCTGAGGCGACGCTTGCGCCACCCGGCGGGGCGCTGGTGTGTGCACCATAAATACGGACATCGGCAGAGCTTTCAGAGTGCTGTTGCAAGAGCGCGGGCCACTGCCTAACGTGCGTCTTTAAGCCCACTCCTTTCAATTCCTCCCCTATTCTGCTCACTCCTTCGCTTCGATTCTCCCTTTTTCCTTTCTCATTTCTCTATTTCCTTCATGGCCTACCACGACTTCAGCGCCAGGACGTCACGCCGTCGTTATTATGTGGCCGCCTGTAAGTAATGACCCCCGTGTCAGTGTCCCGCCATAATGTCATCACTCATGTGTTATCACATCGCAACTCCTTCGCTGCCGTCTGACCTCTCCTCTTTCACTGCACTGACGTATATTTTTACCAATGCATTTTCTGGGCCATTCTGTTCAAAGAGACGTCCCCAGTCTAGTTTCGCAATTTATGGCAATACGCTAAAGTTCGATGACCGAATATTCACGCCGGTGATGTTTGGGTTGTTTATTGACCCATGATGCATTTTCTACATTTATGGCCTATTTTGCCTGCTGATCGCTGGACGTAAGTACTTTCAGAACAGCGCTTTCAAACTATCTATAACATGCAACCGGAATTACTTTGTGAAATAGACCATAACCTAATTTTTCTTTGAAGTATTACCTATCGAAATCATTCTCTTAACAAACTTGAAGGGCCCAGGAGAGGTGACTGCTGTTAGGCATTATAACGAAATATACACATTCATGAACATTACCTGCGGGTGCTGTGATGCGGAATATATATGCCATACTTTGCAGACTATGTTCGTTCAAAAGCTGATATTTCTCATGCTGCGGACTATCTATGAGCACGGACGACACATGACTTAATCTTTTAAGAACGTTTATAACAACAGGAGAAGGCTAGCGTGGCTGCTGAAGTAAAGAAAAACGGTACCGACTGCGGCTGCGACCTTTGGTGTGCTAAATCACATATCGAAACCATCTACGATAAGCAATCAGTTTGGATGTGCAAGCAAATGTTGCTGACGGTATATAGAAGCGCCTAACAAGCTAACATTATTGACTCTTTCTTCATGTCTACCAAAGCACTTGCAGCTGTGGCAGAGACCACCTTTATACCTCAGAAAGCCTATATTGAAAAATGCCGGTCAACCTTCGCTGAAACTCCGGGTATAAATATTTCACTAGCGAGCAGGGTACACCTAAGCATGTTCAATTTTCACATTTCCAAACACACAAAGCACGTGCTGTTAAAAATGAACAAAGGCTCTACCAATTTTTGACAGAAAAATTGAACGCTGAACAGAGCAGCTACAAATGTTTCTCTACGGGACAGTACACCAAAGCCACTTTGAAATTCAACGAGCTGAAGCAGCGCTAAGCAGCTTACAGAATCGAATGCTCAATTTTCCGTGTTCTAGGAGCTTCTCACAATCATCGCCATAGCTTAGTCTCAGACCACCGGCCGTGAAAAAAAAATGAGAGATGTAACGTCAAGTGATCTGAAGCGGACAGAGGGGGTGAGGGAACAAACGCAGGTTAATGATATCCCATTCGAAATCAAGAGGAAAAAATGGGCTTGCGCAGGGCATGTAATGCAAAGGCAAGATAACCGCTGGTCCGTGAGGGTAACGGAGTGGATTTCAAGAGAAGGCAAGCGTAAGTAGCAGAAGGCTAGGTGGGCGGATGAGATTAGGAAGTTTGCAGGTAAAGGTAGGGCGCAGCTGGCAAAGGACAGGGTTAATTGGAAAGACACGGGAGAGGCCTTTGCCCTGCAGTGGGTGTAGTCAGGCTGATGATGATTATGATGATTATGATTATGAATTCTGGACAAAATATTTTTTCGGCGGGAAACCGTTTATATACACAACTTTTTTGGTATAATTAAGACTTCACTATAACAATCAATATATCCGGAGATAACCCGAGGGTTGTCTTGCGATTTTTTATTACCGTTTTTCTATCGTCAAGAGCGTTCAATATTAATTTTCTGTGCCAGGCTTTACTGTTCGAAGCGATTCATGGAAACACTTTAAAAGAAAGATTTTGCTATATATCGCAAAAACGACCGCTACCTTCAGTAATTCCATAGCAGTATCTCAAGGTTTACAATTTTCAATATTTTTTCCAGAACATTCTGAACATGTAAACGGCGGAAACCTTCCATTTTGTATTTATGAGCCGACAATAAATGTTCTATTTAACGTTAAACATGCGTTCTTATTTCAGACTTCTGTCTTTGAGTATATTTACAGAACGTGTCCAATCCTGACGGTGGTCTTGCGCACATGTAGCGGTGCTTAGTCACTCTACAATCGAAGCAATGCATGTGCCAGTTATTTTGCAGTGAAGATTTCATTGCATTTTCCATTGACGTTGTTTCTTTTTCGCTGCTTGTAAGAAAATAATCTTTTTGTGTGCATAAGTATTGACGTATTTATTTCATGGCCAATTTCAAACTAACGAAATAGCGCCTCCATTTCGCTCAAGGCATACTGCATATTCCCTGGGAATAGTTTTCACATCACGTGCCATCTTAGAGGAGAAGTGCGCTCCTTGTCCGAAGATCATGCTCTGATGTTGACATCACGGGTTCTAAAATGTTTACGTGGAGGAACACTGGCCACGGTGGTGGCGCACGGACTGAAAGCGGCTCATCAACTTGAAAGCGCTTCTGTTAGGCGAGCAATGAGGAACGAGAGTGCAGCGGTAATTGGTCGGCCTCACCAGTTAGCACGCGGAGTGTCATGATGCTTGCGCTATGCGCCGACCTCCTGTTTATTCATGCAAAAAAAAATAGTATGGTTATGTCGCGTCAGCGAAAAGTGTCGACAAAGTTTGTTCGCACGATCCTCTCGTCCCATATAGATAAACGTAAAAAAAAAGGTTAATTTCGTGGGGTAGTGTGTGAGTACATTTTCAACCGGGAGAAATTCATGAAGAATTGTAAGTAGTTAATTAGTTTAATTGATTTATATAATTATTACTGCGTGTGGAGCGGGTTCTGTGTGACTTATTCTTTAAAAAAACGATGTAAATGCGTGAGAAGGCTTACTTGGTATTGAGAAATAAAAATGAAAATAAAATATAAAGTAAAATAATTAAATATAAGTAAATAAAAATGAAAGAAAATAAATAAATAAGAAAACTAAAAGAAACAAAAATACATTCGTAAAAATTTCAAATGATAAAAATAAAAAAATAGATTTGAAAAATGGAGGGACCAACAGAGGGAAGTGAATAAAGGCTTTCGCATTTCCTCTCTTAAGCACACTTCAGTGCAATCATGCATTTACTTTCACAACCGTCCCCAGGGCACCACCATGTTTCGGCAGTGCAGCGCTAATTCGCTTTGTCTTCACTTTCGGCGGCTGCGCACACTGCAATGAATAGCGAGTAAGGTTTGTCGTCGGAAAAGTGCACGGGTGCAAAGCCTGCAGACCTAATTTCCCCCTAAAACTAAACCTTCCAGGAAGAAATTTTAGGAACGACTGTGTGCAACGTGCTACCTGTCACATTTTTATTTCTTATACCTCACTATGTATTCTACTGCTGAATATATCGAAAAATATATTTTATAACTCCAGATTTATTTGTCTCACGCTGCTTTCATGCATGGCGCCTTCAAGCATTTTATTGGATTCTGTTTGAGTTCTGCAGAATAGGATAAACTAGTACGATTGATTTCTCTGAGGCAGTAAATATTAGTATGGCTCTGTACCTTTATCGATGTCTGAAATTTGAAGAGAAATGGAAGTGCTTTTCAGTTTATTTTATATAAAAGTAAAATTTCTTGTATTTCTAAGACAATCATTTCATTGTCATGTGTCAAAAACCCAATCCTTTGCAATCTTGCAATCCTTTGCAACGTGCTACTAAGGCCTGGCAACTAATGTGGCGGCTACTGCACAAATGTTTTTTTTCCCAAAAAACCATCCTGGAGAGTTCTTACCGCAATAATTCACTCAGCCATCATTTTTTGTTGGTTTACATCGCTCCACCAACAAAGCCGATCAGGACGGCTATCAAATGTCTGAATTGAGTACTGAGTTGATCAAGAACTTGAAGCCAGAACTCTTCCAGTGGGTTCAAATTAGTCTTCATGAGTAAGCACTCACACACTCAAAGCTACACACCATAGGTATTTCCCCAAAATATAATGGACTAACTTCATTCCCGCTTCGGGATGTTTGAATCACCGACTCATGCCAGTCTAATTGAAGACGGCTCGATATTTTACTGAACGAATTATACAGAGAGTAACTTTCATGTACTGTGTTGCGAATAAAATGTTCACTCAGCGAATAATAACGGCTCTTACAATTCATGTGTAGGAAGATAAGGGGCTACTTAGAGAGGAATATCAAGGAAGAACACCAGCACACAATCCCCTCGATCTAAAGGATAGACAAACAGCATTATCAGATCGCTTCTTTAAACTTTTCCAAATCGTTTGCTGTTTCGATTGCAACAATAACTTTATTATGTGTTATGTGGTAGTTTTGGGCTCCACTTTGTTATTTTGTCAGAATTTTATCACAGCTGATATTACTGCGGACCTGGCCCTGAAACCCTGGAAGCACTCACTTACCAAATCTTTGCAGGTTTTCGCACTCGCTATTACTGTAAGCGTTGGTTGTTAATTCTGTACATCTGTCACTACCAGGCACATTTGTTGCCGCGATTTAAGCTCAGGCAAGTTCGAAAATTGCGTTTCTTTTATAAGCTATTCTTTATTCAGTCGGCACAATTTTCTACCGAACATTTAATGATTAGCTTAATTTCTAAACCATGTTGTACAAAATTGAGGATCCTTCAAATGAACTGGCCGATCTATCGTGTCTGTTTCTTTTCAATTCATCAACACAAAGTTATCCTCTTACGCGTTCCAGTTTTTGCAGAAGCAATGCCATCGATACGCTGCAGATTGAGAAGACGTCAAGATGACTATTTTGTTTGCATGGTTTCTCAACCTGAGAACCGCGCATTTGCAAAGTTGCGTGCTTTTTCACTTCTCACGGAGTTTTTTATTATTATTTCTTGTTATTCCTAATTTAAAGGTATCAATACTTTTTCGTTCTCATTCAGCGCTACTGTGTCAAAAGATTATTTGCCCCCATAAGACCTCCGTTCAGTATTAAGTACCGGAAACAAGTATGGTTTTACATGTGTGTTCTGCTCATCACATATTCTATTTTCCCACCTCTCCTTAAGTTTCCCTGTGGCCACACCATAGAGAGGACGCCGAAACTCAAAATGTCCCAAGTTGGTATCAATGGTCAAAAATGGTAGTAACTCAGGTGTGAGGGGCACTTGCTGATACGCGGTATATACGTCAAGGAGAGAAAAACAACTTGCCGCCTGCGTTTTGTGAATACAGTTCCTCTGGTCGGGGAAAGGGATAATGTCTTCAATGAGTTGTGGTGTGGAATGTCTGGATTGGTTGTGTGCATAGATTGTGACAGCGGGAGAGAATGTGTGCTATTTTAAGAGACTGTGCGCAAAGCGGGGTAGATGCGACAGGCTTTAGGACATTGTTAATATAGAAGGGACGCTACGGTGGTGTAATTGCAGGCAGATAAAGCAAGGCTAACGCCACCTGTAGCATTCAACACTTCAACTCAACTCAACTAAGGTATATTGATTGGTTTTCATGACTATGTTTACATTTATTTTGTAACCACCGCAAAATTTGTGACTGCTGTACGGTTTCAGAACAATAACTAACGGTGTTTCCCAATCACTGTGCGAGACTTGGCTAAGAATTCCTTTTTCCACCCTGCTGTTCAGCTGGTCTGTTACCTTCTCTCGAATAGCGAAAGGAACTAGTCTAGCGCAGC
This sequence comes from Amblyomma americanum, assembly GCF_052857255.1. NCBI lineage: Eukaryota > Metazoa > Arthropoda > Arachnida > Ixodida > Ixodidae > Amblyomma > Amblyomma americanum. The sequence continues at coordinate 122,464,662 of NC_135500.1, forward strand.
AGAAAACTGGAACACAACCAACCAGTTCTCAACATCTTTGGTTACAGGCGCGAAAACAGACTCAACACAAAGTAGTAAGACAGGACGAGCTCTCCGTCCTGTTTTAGTACCTTGTGTTGTGTCTGTTTTCGCGCCTGTAACCAAAGATGTCGGGTGATCAACTTGCCCAGAAAGACGTTCAGTTCTCAAAACTACCCGGGCTTCGAACTTTTGTATGGTGCCTAGAGAGTCGGTATATAAGGAAGTATAGCTCTTATACAGTGCTCGCGCCCTATATTCAGCCGTAATATAGCCAATTTCTGGCCATTCAAACTTCCGGAATTACAGCCAATTTTCCCCCAAGAGCTCTGGAAACGCCCTTCCGTACTTCCTGACAACTATCCACGGTAAGGTGACTCTTTGGTGCCTCACACACTCCCTTAAGATGCATCTGTTCTCCAGTGTACGTGCGTAGAGACATTTTAGAACGTTCGCACTTAACATGCGGCAAAAGGGAATCGTGTACACTCTCGGGCACATTTGTGACAGCCGCCCCTGTGTCAATTTGAATGTTTAAGTCCTTCCACTCAACTTGCACAATCAATTCGTAACAAGAATGGTTAGAGTTCATGAAAGTACACACTTCCTGCGCCTCGTCTTCGTCAGAAAATTCTAGAGCATTTGCACTCCTGAAAACAAATTTTTATGTTTGGACACATTTTTTGTAGATCTTTCGAACATTTCCAACAAGCGTCAAACGAATGCCCTTTGCCGCGCCTTCCACATTTGTCTTTCTTCTTACTTTGGTCCCGTTTCCATTCCTTAGACCTCACTGGCGAACACCTGCTAAGCACGTTCAGCGAAGGGTCTTTGTGTCTTGCTTGCATTAGCGCCGAGTTCTGTCCCGCTAGTTCTTTATTGAGCGCCTGCAAGGTTTTTCGACGGAGAATAAGGCACGTTGATCCTCTTCATTGCGTATGCGTGAAATGAAATGGTCACGCAGGCCATCTTGCAAAAAATCGCCGTATTCGCAATTTCTCGCCAAATGTTTCAACTCGAGTACGAAGTCGACGACGCTTTAATGCTCACGATTAACACACTGATTAAACTTACAGCGCTCCGCTCAGCAACCTTGAAACATCGACGTAAGACTTCTCGATTGGCGTCGCCGGCAAAACCAAGCTCTCCAAGACTTCATTTGCTTCTGGGCCGATCACTGTTAAAAATACCGGCAACTTCTTTTCGTCGCTTATGCCGTTCGCCAATAGAATCTTTTCCAAGTACGATTCAATGTTCTGTGTTTTGTTTTGGTTGAACTCTATCCTTCCTACACGCGACATTTCGTAGCTAAAAGGGAAACGCAGTACTCACCACTTGGCTCCTTTGCTCAGCCTACTTCGGCCGCCTCCGATCGGGGCTTTTCGAAGGGGCGTACCACGCTGCCGTCCGTCGGTAATCCCTGGCGTCGGTCGGTGCTGAGGAGCGATGTCATGCTTTCGGGAGCACGTGCTGCCGCCCGCACGCTTAACACGAATGTTCGACGGCGTGGCTTGGACCGGCTTCGACTGACGCCAGTGACAGGAAGCGTTGGCCGCTGTTGCCGAGATAATACCTCTGTATGTCTGCCGCGGCTAACAATATCTGGAGCTCACCTCGCTTTGAAGCGTGCTCAGGAAACGCGTTGCGGTTTGCTGATCTCGGTAAAGCAGCATGACATGCGACAGCAGCCGCTTGAAAGAAATGAAGATTGGGAAAAGTAGAGAAAACACCGGTTTTTGGAGTTTGTAAAAACTGGACGACAAATAAATCTGCAAATCTGGTGGTATAATTGTTCAGGTTCTTCGCTTCTTTGTTCTCGGATGGTGCACATCGGAGTATTCTCGCACATGCGGCTGCCTTAATAGTCCACGCTGCTCTGGAGATCCAGTGTTGAGGCATAAGAGCTGCGCGTCTCGTGAGTAAGTAAGACGCGTGGATGCGATTTAAACTGAGCTTTTAATGTCCTGTTATTAGTGAAAAGCGCTAAGTGGCTTCTTGTCGAACAAGAAGCTGACTCTCTGGGCAAACTTGGTTTGGTTTAATTGCAATTAACGTCCCAAAGTGACTCAGGCTATGAAGCACGCCGTAGTGAAGTGCTCCGGATAATTTTGACCACTTGAGTTTCATTAACGTGCCCTCACATCGCATAAAACACAGGCCTCTAAGATTTCGCCTCCAGTGAAATGCGACCGCCGAAGCTGAGATGAAACCCGCATCTACCGAGTCAGCAGCTGAGTATCATAACCGTTGAGATACCGCGCCGGCATTATTATGCACACTAGGAGGACTCTGGTCGTAGATGCAACGAGTCCAAGGGTACAAGCCAATGGAGGACATCGGTTGCCCTGTATTAGACTGCGCTTTGGGCTATTCTGCGGACCATATCAACTGCGGCCGCGGGCTCATCTTCGGGTACTCTTGATGGCTTCTTTACGCAATGACTCTTGGCATGCATGGCACATTACTTTGCGCGCAGACTGGCATCAAGACGAAAGAATACCATGAAATGGTGTTGCTTGTGTACGAAATTTGTCGCGGACGCAGACCAAGGGTGCTAGCTCGGGGCGTTTTTGTGTCGAACAGCCTAGCCATTGATAACACGAGAGTAAGAAGTGATAGCACAGCACGAAGTAGTGCTTTTTCAGGCAGCTACTAATGTGTAACATCATGATAGGGCTAATACCGATAGCGGCTCGGCGACAGCCAATGAAAATTACGATAGTGAGGAACGATTTTGAAGCTGAAGTGAAACAAACCCATGCATCTAAGAATCATCTTTCTAGTGATGGCCTGAAAAGTACAGAGAGAAGAGCGCTTCGCCATAGTTCACATGACTCGCATAATGTTTCTACGAGAAATACCTACTACAGTAGGGCAACCGTCTTCCGCTGTGAACAGAATCATCTAGTCACTTAGAGATGAAGGCAGAATTTAAGATGCTTCATGTGCAGTTCAGGAGTGGGCAACAGCCCAGAAGATCTTCTAGTTTTGATCTGAGGCCAAACCCAAAATGCACGCTAGGTGTCGCACGCAATGTATCTTTGCCGATTTAAGCAAACCGCAACGCGTTTTCTGAGTATGCGTGAGACAGGAAGTATGTTCAGTCAACAAAGCGAAGAAAAATGACCTCTCCCGCAGCAGCCACGAGCGAAACGTGTCAAAACGAGCCTCTGGAGTGAAATTCAAGTTCACCTGTCAAATCGAGCTGCGCTCCAGCTATATATTATCAGCAGCCGCCAACATAGAGATAGTACCTCGGCAACAGTGGCCAGCGCATCGCGGCACTGGTGTCAGTCCAAGCCACGCTGTCGAGCGTTCCTGTTAAGCGTGCTGACGGTGATACTTCGTAATGCGGCTTCAAATGCAAGAGAAAAGCTGCCCTTGCTCTTCTTCGCTTTCCGTTCGTTTCCGTGCCTGCACTGCCGATCCGGCGCCGGTTGCTGCCCGCGTCAGTACGAATCCTGTCCTCGTTGCAAGATGAAGTATGATATCATGATGGCATCCTGAAAACAACGTTTATTCACGAGCGCACTACATATATGGCCAAAAGTGTTGTCACGCGCTCAAAAGCCGGGCAATGCTTCCGCGGCTGATGACGCGATCACGCGCTATAACAACTCCCACCGCGATTCTACGCAACTGCGTGGTGGCCTCGAGGAGCGCCTCGCAGTAGGCTTCCTTAACGCGCCTGTCTGTGCACGCTACGCTGCAACCTGCATCGCTCACCCTTCTGTGCTGGTGGGTCCTGCTGAAGACCGTCGGGTGCGTAGAGCCCCGCCTCTACCCCTACTCCGCAGTTTCGCACGCATCTCGGGGCGCTCGTTTCATAGCTTACCGAAATCCCTCAGACAGCTTCTCGGACAGTTCGGGCGGCGGTTTCGTGCGGTGGGGCCGTGCTTCGCGCAGCGGCGGTCGGTGCTGGTGGTAGTTGATGCACTCAGGTGTAGATGGCTATTAGCTTTTGGGTGGGAAGTGGCTGCTGTGGATGCCGGGAGCGACAGTGTGTGCAGACGTGTCCACAGGCCCGACGGAGTCGCGGTTGCCTGAAGCTGCTGTAGCTACCGCTATTTTCTGAAGAATAATACATGTGCGGCGCTCATCACCGCCGCATCGCTCTGCCCCTAGTGTGCGGTGCTACCGATCTCTGCGGACCTACCTTCCTGGATTATGAAGCTTTATGACATCTCCACCCTTGTTTTATTCGTCCTCCATCCCCCTGAGCGTGGAACATGTGTTAGTGTAATGTATACTACAGTTACTGTACAATGCTTCATGTGCTCTGCAATAAAATTTTTGTATATTGTCTTTTAGGCTCTTGCTCAATTCAAAGTCTAAGAAAAGCGCCAATGAAAGCAGAGGGCCCAGAAGTATGCCTTCCGATGTAAGTAAAAAAATTCTCATAGTTTCCTTACTAAGGACTAAATGGTTACAAAATAAAATCCCGGATACTATGTTTAAAACCTCCCTTTGAACATAAAAACATTCTTTCAACACCACGCAGTTCCTTGGAAGCGGCTAATAAATATTCCCATTGTAACCGGAAAAACTTACCTGGCCGGGCATAAGTTATATATTTCGTTTCGAAGGAATAAACTCAATTCCCATCAGGGTATGCGCTGGAGGAAAACTGACTTTATGTCCGTATGGGTATCTTTTCGGTAGGTTCGTGTTTAGTGCGTAGATGGATGGAAACAACCTTTATTTAAACAGAAAAGTAAACACTCCTCAGAAAACAAGTTCTCCAAGGGAGTTAGTGCGCCGACCAATAGAGTGCGATAAACATTTGGACACCGTCGCTTGAGCTTCCATCTTGGGGGCCGTATTGAAGTACCACTTGTGCTAGCAACCATATTCATCTATCAACGCCTCCAACACCGATCGGCATGAGCGGAGACAGGAAGCGATACCGGCACACAGAGCGCGTACGCTGCGGTCCTCGTTTCGTTAGCAAACAGGCATTCCTCGAATAGGAAAATAAAAAAATAAAATGTGCACTACGGTACAGAGCTCGACTATTATGAAAGTCTCTCGCCTTTAAGTTGTTTGCACTGAAGGCTATCAGGCGATTTTCCGGTGAGTGCTTCCTTTTTAGGACGAAACTGAAGCAAACAAGGGTTACGGGTTACGGGATGAAGCTTTTACGTAAGCTGACCTCAGGATATCAAGACTCCATGCTCCATCAGAGGAGCTAAGAGTTGTGTTACAACGAAATAGAGGCTGCGCTGCCGTGGATCCTATCTATGTGCTGTTATAAGGCATGCAAAATGGATGCCTAACTGGAAGCCGGTCAGGATATTGCCTTTGGATATGTGTCCGCTGTCGCCGGAGCTCTAACGATCTGCTTCCGTTCGCGCTAATATAGGCAATATAAAAAATGCTTCACAACGCCTAAGCGGCACCATGCAAGACGCCCGCCTATTATTTACTCGCAAAGATCAGAATCCCATTTGCTCGGCCGCGAGTTGCACAGATTTCGTGGTATGTCCAATGCGCACATACCGAGGCGAATAGTATAGAAATGAGCAATTGGTTCATAGACAAGAAACATCGTTATTCTTCTGTCTTACTCCATCTTGAGAAGGTGTTAAAGGCGCATTCACAAGCTGAGGTGTCAGAAATAAAAAAAGTGAACAGAAAACATCGACACTCACTCATTATCGAAGGAATAAGCGCTGACTGCATGCAAATAAATATTCGCTTTGAAATCGCTTCGGCTTTTGTATTGAAAATATGGCACATGGTAAGGCGCCGGTAATGCCATAAAGTTAACACAGCTCAACGTAGTATGGCCTCCCTAAGAGATTCACCAAACCTGCATGAATAGCAGAAATAAAAACTTGACGCTGTTAAAGTATGTCTCGCTCTGATTGGTATCTGGTACACTCACCATTGCATGAAAAGCGAACAGCGTACCTCAAATGCGAACGCAACAAATACAAAAATTTTAGTTGCTGGGCGACAATATGGTGTTAGTATATAGCTTTCCTTATGAAAGAGCTTCTCTTTCAGCTGTTCCTTTATCACTTGTCCTGATCTTGTTTATTTGACTCTGTCTGTGCTTACATAACGCGGAAATGCATCCCCTTAAATTAATGCCCGCTACGGCCCCAAATTCAGCCCTTGTCGCGCATACATATAACGTGTGATTCTATCTCTTATCTCTGTGCTCTCTGTTGCCTTGCCTACATGGGCCGTTTCGCGTGTCCACAAGCAGCGTTCCTCCGAAGTTCGACTTTTCCGCATTCCCCTTTTTTTTTGCCCATCATCCCCGATGAAATTTTTGCGACGTTTGCTTCTTGCTCCCCGTTAGCGTCGTGTTGTTTCCGCAACGGCATCCAAACCGGATCATCTTTGCTTGGCGCCAGTTGGCGCTATCTGTTCGCTTTCCTTTCTGCACGGCCACTCTGCTTCCGCCATGTGGGCAGAGTGACATTCCTTCCCTTTCTATCTCTGTAACAGGCCATTTGACCAAGGGACGGCAGTTCTTTCGGAACAAATAACGCTGAAGAAATGGGCACCCGCAGAACAATGAAATGAAAATTCTTTCTTGATGAAAAGAAATAGAGCAGTAACTTTGTCACATATGTTGGCGGACACCCGAACCATGCCGTAATGCAAGGGATAAACGATGGAGTAAAAGAAGAAAGGAAGAAAAAGGTGCCGTCGTGGACAGCTCCGGAATAATTTTTACCACCTGGAGATTTTTAACGAGCACTGACATCGCACAGCACACAGGCGCCTTTTGCGTTTCACCTCCTAAGAAACTCGGCCACCGCGGCTGAGTTCAAGCCCGATAACTCCGGTTCAGTAGTTCCCGAGTGAATCGTGCTGAAGCATCGTCGATGTTGTTGTTGCCTTGGTGCCTGCTCTTTTTGTTTGGAGATTTTTTTACACAGCTTTCCTTCACTACTTTTGCTTCGCTTCCTAGCATTCTTATCCGGTGGTCTCTCTGTCACTGCGCTTTTTGTTTTTATTACTTTTCTTTCCGATGCATCTCTACAATGACGGCAGCATTCGTAGCAAGACTTCTGGACACGTAGTAAGCAGAAATAATGGTCTGTGGAAGGGCTATTTTTTTCTTTTCTGTTTTCCTCAAGGCGTCTCGATTGTCGCCATTTTTGGATACCTCTTCGCTATCCTTTTCCTTGGAGCCTATACAGCAGCGCGAATTTTGTCCTTCGGGTTCACTACGAGTCATTGCAGGGACAGCGTGGCCTTTCGAGGGGACCATTGCAGTAAGCTGAAGAAGAGGCAGAAATGCGATATTTTTTAGTGTAATGAGAGAGTTAACGGCAGCAGGAGACATCACTGATCCTGCTTGCTTTGTTGAGAATGTCATGCGCTAACTGAGGCTAGTACAGAGCAAAATGTCTGCGCATCTGCCTCGTGCTCCTTATCAGCAACATGGAAGGGAGCCTAATGATGAACGCGTTTTCACGGAAGCTGTAGAAAACATGGCGCTCTTTTTCAGCCTCGTGCACTACGTTTGCGGCAATTTTTTAAGTGCAGTTTTTGTGGCTATCTTATTCAGTGCAATGTACTATATTATGTATTTCAGTGTTCGCTGATTTTAAATTCAACGTACTGTTGCCTGTGACTAATTGACGATTATTGGGAACAAATGTGCCGAGCCGATTTGCACGGTATCTTTCGCTTTCTGCTGCTTGCATTACCCTCCTCCTCCATTTGGTCTTTCGCAATGGTGCTTCTTAGTATGTATATTTCCTGACGCTTGGTGTTCTCAAGTTATTTTCAGTGGACATAAGTGCCGTCATTGCCATGGTTTGCTTTGAATGCATGCTTTTGTCACCACGTGACAAAACTACAAGACAGGAAATGAACAACTAAAGAAAAGCATTTTTGATTCAGTGATACCCCGCTTTGCCAAACGCTTTAAGCACGGGGGGGGGGGGGGGTTACAATTTAGAAAAAAAAGATCATCATTAGTACAGCAAACCTGGTTACAAGACAATCGGTACCACTCTGTTATGCTTGTTGCAAAAAAAAAAACGAATCAGTGTAAAGGTTCGTTCTTGTCTTTTATTCTCGTATCTTTCAGTCGTCTCCAATTTCAGTTGTATAGTTTGGTTGTTTAAAATAAATATATTTAATATATCTGGTCTTACTGATATAAAAGCCTGAAAATTAGTTAAAAAAAGAACCAAATAAATAAATTCGGGCAATATTTTTTAAGAAGAAAAATATAAACAGCCTAGAGACAGGAATACATCCAGAATGTGAAGAAACATAGGGCTGTTATGGAACGTCTATAACTAAAGCCTCACTTCCGTCTAGCAGATCTCACAGCCGAAACCAACAGAAAATGCATTGGTACTCTTCGCACTAAAATAAGAGAGAATATATATTGTCATGATGTGTACAACGGAAGGTCCCATATTGCGGCAGGGACTGATATCCCAATTTCTTGAAGCAGCCCTATTGCAGGGTCTCAATTCTTGAGGTGACGACAGTCATATGGTGCTTCAGTACGCCGTGGATCAACAAATGCATGACCCGAGCTTTAAATAAACATCAAAAATTTTAATTCATATTTGGACGAATATACTACAAACACTCTCTCAGGTACAACCTTTGTCGGTAAAGTTTCAAGACTGATTTAATTTCTTCTCTAGAACTGATTCCCCAAAATAAATGGTATCTGCGCATGTGTAGCGCCACCTTTTCTGGCTGACCTGAGCTCTTAGTGGTAATCGCTGTGGCAGCCGCAGATGGCACTACATGTAGAAAAATACGTTGTCACTAGTCGTCTGCGCATTCTACTGTGAGTGGATGTGGAGAGATGGACGTCCACCTTGAATAGCGTGTAAACATAATGTTCAGTGTGAAGCTTGGCAAAACAGCCACACAGACCTATCAGTTCCTTCGTGACGCTTACGACAGCGAGACATTATCGCGGGCGCGAGTTCTGGAGTGGCACAAGAGGTTTGTTTCGGGGAGAACGTTGGTGGAAGACGACGCAGGACAGGGGCGCCCTTCAACCTCATGGAATGAAAACAACGTGGCTCAGATCAGGGAAATCGTACAGCAAGACCGCACCATTACAGTGCGGACGCTATCAGATGTTCTCGACATTAGTAAGACATTATGCCACCAAATTGTGCAGGAAATATTGCGGAAATGAAAACTGGATGCCATACTTGTGCCGCACTCCCTCGCACAGGACCAGAAGGACACGCGGGCATCAGTCCGCCCTCATTTGCTCTCCGAGGCAGAGAAGGATGCTGCATTCGTCGATAGCATCATTGCTGAAGCCGAAACATGGTATTTTTCATACGATTCTCAAACAAAGAGGCAGAGCGCCGAATGGCGGTCCACAAGCTCTCCGGCGTCGAGAAAGGTGTGGTGACAGAACACCAAAACAAAGACGATGTTGATAGTTTTTTTCGATGTCAGAGTTGTCATACACCATGAGTTCGTCCCACAAGGGCAGAAGGTGAATCAGGAGTTTTATATCCGCGTGCTCCAACGCATGCGTAATGCACTGCGACGCTCTCGCCCTGACTTATGAGCATCTGGACAATGGAGCCTTCGCCACGATAACACGAGGCCGCACAGTGCTATCAGCGTTACAAAATTTCGCGCTAAGCACAGCATTACTGTACTTCCCCCTACGATATACTCTCCCGACCTCTCCACATGCGATTTTTTCCTGTTTCCTCGTGTGAAGAAAGCCCTAAAAGAGCACTGGATGGAGAGCGTGGAGGCTATTCAATACGCCACGACAAAGGAGCTGACAGCCCTGCCAAAAGAAGCGTTTTCGAACTGTTTCCACGACCTTAAGAAGCGTTGGAAGCTGTGTTTAGACGGCAAAGGAGACTATTTCGAAGGGGTGCTGCAGAAATTATTTCAATGTTAACGCGTTTTATTTAATGGACTCACTCTCAGAAATTTAAGGACAAAGGTTGTATTTGCACAAAGCAATCAAGTGAGAAAAACAAGTATTCGCTCATTAAGGCAAGCTTAGAGCAGAATATAGAACGGACGGTATGTATTAATTGCTAGCCATTTCTCTCCAAAATTTCCAACTGACCTTATAGCTTTTTGTAACCACCAATTAAAACAAATTTCTTGATAGTACATGTTAACCGCCACCGCAGTGACTCAGTGGTTATGGCGCTCGGCCGCTGACCTGAAAGACGCGGGTTCGATCCCGGCCACGGCAGTCGAATTTCGATGGAGGCGAAATTCTAGAGGCTCGTGTACAGTGCGATGACAATGCATGTTAAAAAATCTCTAGTGGTCGTAATTTCCGGAGGCCTTCACTTCGGCGTCCCTCATAGCCTGAGTCACATTGGGACGTTAAACGCTCTTAAATCATAAACCACCACATGTTAACCATGCTTTCCTAAATGGCGCATCGTTTCAAGCTAAACTAAAAAAAAAATCTGATTGTCTTTTACCACAGGCGTTTGTTGTATAAACCGATGAAATCATACTGGAGCCTCTAATCACATCTGCCGCAGGCTCTAATGTCGATATGAGGAACAGCCCAGCCCATCCTTTACCGGTGTAAAGCTCAAGGGTCGGACGGTGTACGTAGAGGACACACAGGGCGTCATGTTCCTGTCATAATGTTCTAGAGCTCGCCACAGGTCAAGGACGTCGACGACATGCAGCGCATGGAAGTCTTCTTCAGCGGCCTGTCCATCCGTGATTCGGTAAGGAAGGTCATCCTCCGCTAGAATTGCCACCGCGGGGAGCAGAGGCAGGGGAGAAGGGAAAATAGTTTAAGTGTGAGGATCAGCTGCGATGGTGACAGAATAAAATGACGAATTCTCATGCCAGTATTTCGAATATCGCTACCACTCTTGTGCCCGAGGCGAGGATGGCGGACCCTATTTATTCATCGTACTGTTCCAGCAGCAAGTCCACCCTATTCACTCCTCGCCCCAGAACGTCAGAATGTGATTTATCGGTCATGTTCACTCGATAGTGCGCTCCGCCGTTCATTCTTTTCTGCAGCTAGAAAATGCTCGTCTCATCCAATTCGTTAATTTTCTCACTCCAACTTTCTACCGGTAAATAATTTCGAATCCGCGCATCAATCTCGCTCGTAAATAACCCCGTGAGGTATTCGCGCTGCCTTGTGTATATCCATGGCACAAACAGAGCACGTCACGGAAGCATCCAGAGAAAAGAGCAAGAAGCAAAGTGTACTGCTGCCACGAATACAGAATAAAGCTCGACAGTTGAAAGCGGCTCCGCACGGGCGTGCTTCGAGAATCCTGTCATTTTAGCGTCTCGGATTTCTTTTTCCTCTCCTCAGATTTCTTGATTTCCCTTTCAAGCACTCGCAAGGAAAAAAAAAAACTTTCATATTTCATGACGACCCGGGAGCTCGGGACAAAATTTCGCACGCGATGGCCGAATGCTTCATTCTCTGATAGAATACCCGGATGTGAGCAGGAAAAAGAAATGGTAGCAAGCCACGTTCGCACCTTTTTTTCCTCTCTCTTGGGTGGCAGATGATGTAGGGTCTCGAGAGCGGCCCTATTTAAAGGGCAGAGAAAAGATGGATTCTTGTGCTTTGTGCTTTACGGAAGACCCTCTTTTATGAGTAGGGAGTTCTGCCTAGTCTCGAAAATGTCGTTCACACAAGACCCCACATTTATAATTACGTAGGCTTTGTAGTTTCTTAAGGAGTGGCAGAGCTTACCGCAGTATGTTGAGGCTGGCAGGTAAGGGCTCATTGTGAACAAGGAAGCCGTAGGGCTTCCGAAACGTCAGTATGTTATTAAACTTTGACTTCGTCAGTGACTCTATATTTTGCATTATGCCTCCACCTGACCAGATGATGTTTCATCGAAATCTTGATTATATACTCAGGGAACAATTCACTCAGATATTCCCTGTGCACGTCACACTCGAGGCGATAAAGAACGACGCCGTAACCACAAGTTCGAGCGAGACTTAAAAAGGTGTCAAGTATTCTTGCGGCCTACCTCTGTCTGCAAGACCTACAGTTTTCAAAAGAAAAGAGTCTGCTTGTTGCCTTTACTCGCAAGAACATGTCTCATTGTACCGTACGCATAAACGGCACAGCAATGCCAACGAAAAAGCCATACGTTTCTGAGAGTAATCATCGACCGAAATCTATCATAGACCCTATATTTCATACATGATAAATAAATTGACAGCGATTTTTGACTTCTAGACTTTGTTGGAGGAAAGTCTAGGGAGCGTCAGTGCGGTCGATGATGTAGCTCTACATCGCCTTATTCTAGCGATTTCTTCGCTACAGCCTTCCTGCACTCTGAAAGATTCGAAAAAAAACATACAAAGTCTGCAAAGCGTTCATGTTCCAGCTCTCCGGACTTGCCTAGGATTGCCGAAATATGCCTCTATGGCCGCATCTGTACTCATCGCCCAGGAGCATCCAATTCCTATCTACCTAAAGGTTGACGCGCTGAGGGCACATTTTCGACACCATCCCCGGGATTTCCTCGCGCCATATTTCCAGTCTTCCTGTTATCAAGCTGCGAACATCATTTACAAACACCATTGATGCACATCGCGCCATTCTGCCGTCCTAGTTTACACCCGCATCTAGACCATCCTCGCCACTTTGGATCATGCACTTCTCCGTGTGCTTTTTTCAATACCCGGCATCAGGACTAAGATAGATTTATCGCCGATAGAACTAAATCAAGTCACCCTTCAATATATACATCAGCACCATGCAAACCGGGTGCACGGCTACACCGACGGCTTCGTGAACCCCATCATTTCTTCAGCCTCCATGGCCATCCGCGCAAGGACTACAGAAATCAGAGTTAGGATAGCTCACCAGACGTCTTCGATGGGTGCAGAACTCACCGCTCTTCGTGTCGCCATTGAAAACATCAATCAGCAGCGCTCACTGCAGTGGTCTATTTTCACCGATTCCAAAGCTGCCCTCCAAGGCTTACAAGCTTCTCTTCGCCGTGGAGCCCATGAACAACTGCTTGCAGAAATCCGACAACTACATCACTCTGCCATAATTAAAGGGCACGACACTATCTACCAATGGCTACCGGGGCACAGCGGCATAGCATGCAATCACCGCGCGGACGAGGTCGCGCGAACTGCTCACTACAACGGCGATTTTGTGTCGATCCCCATTTCAAGATAAGACGCAGCGGGCAGGCTTAGACCACTGGCGCGGGACATCACGCTTGCCGCGTGGTATTCCGGTCAATTTTTCATTCCACGTTTAAAATCCTTGGATCCAGATCTAAAGCTCCGGCTTCCAACCGGCCTACAACGACGTGAAGAAACTTTACTGTTTCGCCTGTGGCTTGGTGCAGCTTTCACCCACCATTACTCTTTCTTAATCGGTACGACTTATAGCCCTGCATGTACCATCTGCGGGTATGACGAGACTATATCCCACATTCTTTGTGACTGCCCTGCCTACAGCGCCGAAAGCCAGTCTCTGTGCAGATTCTCGGCCACTGGCCGCGGCCATCGTCGCCGGTGAAGGCTTCCAAGGCACTGCTCCGCTTCTGGAGAACTTCTGGCATGCACGATAGGCCGTGACTTTAACAAACGCTGACTTTGCATAGTAACTTCAATTTTCTGCTGTTCTCTTTTCTCTTTAATTTTTTATCCCCTCACCCCTCACGTGGCCAAGTGACCATCATCAGTCACCCAGCCGCCTTCCCGTCGTCTCGGGTGGGAGAAAAGGAAATAGAACAATGCGGGATTCTTCCAGCAAACGCACAAGGGCAACGGCGGGAAGGGGACAGTTCAGCTCCGCCTTAAGGGTATGACGCGATAGAGTTGAAGGGAATAATGCCCATATGTTCAGAATTGGTAATTCTCTATTCCTCATATCATTCCAGGCGCAGAGGTGCAGCGGTTAAGCGATGAGCCATTGCCCTATGATGGGAGGTGCTGCCACCGGTTTAGCTTGTGCGACCCACGTTACTCTTCCCGGGCAACCTCTCGCGAATAATATTTTTTTAACTGCCACCTGCCAAGGTGCGCAGTTCTCTCACAATTAGGTGGGACGGTTGTGATGACGCCACCAAGTTATGTGACCAAGGTAGCCCACCTTCGTCTTGGGTTGCTTTTCAGGAAGTTTTTCGCGTATTTTCAACCTTTAACATTTTTTGTTCAAGAATGTTTACATGAAAAAATAATCACCCCTAACACCAGAATCATGCACGACCTTTTTGTGTACGGATCGTATCTACAGTAATTTGAAGTATACCGTTTTGGTCCCGCACCATGTCATCTCCGTATGGAGCACTTAAGGTACATACATAAAAATAAATAGCAAAAGTCGACATTGGCCACTAAGGTTATTTTATATTTCCTGTGAACTGGACAGCGAAGAGCTGCACTGTATTTGTTGACTTAGTTTTTTAACGATATTTCAAAACACGACAAGTTTTCCATACTTATGCATTCGAATTTATGGCACATTCTCTGGTTCGGATATCCCAGATGCGCAATGACGATTTATTCATTGAGACAGTCAGCAATTTTTTTCGTTTCGCTCCTCGATGCATTCAGCTGATTGTAAACAACGAACTACTTTAGTTTTCAGGTTCTAGTTCACACGTCTTTACAAGGCAATCTACACTTCTATATGGATGTTACAAAGCTTGGAGTCGTTACTACTCAGTATACAGAACGTTTCTTTATTAACTCAGCACTTGGTCTCGAGTCTAGGGATCACGTGATACTAGGAAAATAATGAGCGAAGTAACAAGTATACAAAAACGTGGTTTACACTCCGCACGTGAGCAGGAAGACGACAAAGGGTGCAGAGCGTAAAATCGAAGAAAATAGAAGTTTTCATTTTATTATATCAAAGGTAAGAATATGTCAAGGACATCTACAAACATTGGATACACAGCTAGGTAAATCGAACACAGCCCTGGAGTCAATATCTGTCCATAGAGTTTATCTCCGAGCCCGGTGCTCTCGAAGACGCAATGCTTACACGTGACTTGCGGCGGCTGTCCCTCTTGTAAATCACTGGCGTATCAAGTGTGTGCTTCATGTAATCCACAGCGCTTTTGTTTTTGGATGTGGGATCTTCGCTGCTTAGTATTAAGACGTCGTGCTTCGGTGGGAGACTGAGCTGAACAAGCGTCATCCCGAACAGCGACGTCCCAGCCAGAGCGAACAGCACGTCTCCGCGTTTCATGTCTAGCATCGCGAACAGGACAGCAGCACAGGCGCCTCCCAGACGACCGAAGCCGAAGAGCCAGCAAATAGTCGCGCAGCGCACTGCAGCGGCGCCCACACTCATGACGGTCGTGAACACGAGCATGTTGCAAGCGTATACAAGCGGCTTGACCAAGAGGAACAACAGGCTGGTAAGAAGGTAGTCTTTAAAAGTGAAGGTAAGACTGATCAAGCCGGCGATTCCGCCGAGCGTGCCTAGGGTTGCGACGAGTAAGCGCGGTGCGGTGATCCTTCTGATCGCCAGGATGAGCAACGCAGATCCCGCGAGGTCTGCACCATTGGACGCCCACTGGAACCAGTAGTTCACTCTGGATGACACCTGGGCGTCGAGGAACAGTGTGGCGAACATTGTGAATGTGACGGCGAAACTCGAGCTGAACATCACTAGCGCACGGTGTCGCAGTTCATGCGCTCCGGCGAAGTCCCCTCCAGTGATTTTGATGCGTTTTTCACCCATTGCGACCTCCTCTTTGAGTTTTTCTACCATGCAGGCCGTGGTGGTAAGCGGGAAATGGTTCTCCTTAGCCGCGCTGAGCATGACCATTTCGGCGCTGGCTATATCCTTCTTGGCGACGTACCAACGCGGTGATTCGTGTGCTGCGGTGAACGCGTAAAGCGTGAGCACTGTTGGCGATAGCATGAGGCTCTGCAGAATGATCCAGTCGAGCTCTCGCAGCAGCCGCGCCACAGCAAACCACCCTTCGGCCATCAGCACGCCCACCGTCATGGCGGCGCACAGGTGAAGGCTCCGGTGCTTGTGAGTCGACGCCTCAAATAACAGCGTAGAGGAGAGCACCGTGACCGTCGCGACGCAGCCAGAATTGAGGAACCTCGAGAGGACGTACACGTGGTACGCGGCTGCGAAACAACCGCCCATAGTGGCCAGCTGCAGGACAGCCACCGTCAAGAGAAGCACGGGCAGTCGACCGACGCGATCCGCAATGAGCCCGACGAAGCTCATGAACAGCAGGGAGCCTGCGATGTAGACAGCCTGCGCCACAGCCAGGAGCGGTCGCCTGTTGCATACCAGGTCCCATTGGCTCACGATGGTGCTTCTCACCCGCTCCGGGTCGTAGTCCCACTGGT
The DNA here is from genome assembly GCF_052857255.1 of Amblyomma americanum. Taxonomy (NCBI): domain Eukaryota; kingdom Metazoa; phylum Arthropoda; class Arachnida; order Ixodida; family Ixodidae; genus Amblyomma; species Amblyomma americanum. The sequence goes on from NC_135500.1 coordinate 122,480,967, forward strand.
GGCAGCCCACAACCCGCGTGTCGTTTGGGTTGCCCGGGTACACGTAGACGGTGCACCGGCTGAAACGTCCGTTAGGGTCCAAAGGGATCGCCACGTTCCTCCAAGAGGCAGCAGACATCATCACTTCGCCCTGCGGCTGCTTGCACCAGTGGTCGACGTCGCCGGAGATGAGGCCAAAGACGAGAGTATGGCAGTGCATTGCACACATGGACACCATCGTGAGAATGAAGAGACAGTGCTGGAATCTACCGTGGCCGAACACATCACCGCAGTCGAAGCACTCGCTCGTCACTAGGTCGACCTTGGCCAGATTCCGCAGAAGAATCAGTAGCATTCTTGCACTTACACATAAGCCTTGGCCAACGCGCGAGCTTCGCTGGTTGTCTTCTTTTTTACCCTTCAAGTCCGGTGCTTAGGCGCGTGACTATTTTGTTATAAGTCCAAATCAGCTTTCAGCGCTGCCACATAAGGATTCGTCATTCGTGCTGCTTCAGGGGTGGAATATTAACGTTCTTAAATGGCTAATATTTAGGGCAAAGCGTTGTAACAAGACTAAAATTTATCGCGGGTGATAGACGGCAAAGGCATTGTATTTACCACAGAGGCAAAGTCTCTCATTCCATGACGCCTCTATCAAAGATACTGATCTTAAAAGGGCGCAAAAGAAGTGTTTGGGTGCCCGTTTTTAAGTGCGTTAGCTCTTACTACCTACGTTTTTCAAGGACTCGTCTGTCTGCAGTGAAGGTCAAATTAACGTAAACAGTAACCACGTGACCATATTACATCCAATAGGAACAGCGGGCGCATAGCACCTCAATTAATACTTATAATTTCCATCCTTTATACATGTGCCTGTATAGCGCCCATAGAAGTGGGACCACCACCCCCCCCCTCCCCCGGTACCATCATCTGCATAATATTTGGGGGCCATCCGTTGGACGCAGAGTCTTCGAAGTGATGTCAAATGACTTGGCATGTTCGTGACGATAACATTACTAATCGAGATTGGTATTCCCAGCGACGACTTTTCCGTCCCAAAGCCTTGTATTGCGAGAGCCCTTTACGGCCTAACCCTTTTTTGCAGGGGTTCTGGATTGTGTGAAGCGATTAATCGACTTGTGATGCACACCTTTATAAAATTTATCATTTGATTTAAGGAGAAAATATACTGGATATAGCGAAGGTGGCTGTAAATCGCAATAGTACTGATAAACCAATGAGGTACATGCGCTGCTTGTGTCTTAGAAGGGCTTTCTCCGGAAAGGAAACATGTGCGGATGTTTGGATTTGGTCTTCTCCCCGTTTGCTGAGCTCACCGATGTAAACAGTTGAAGTTTCCGTAGGTAACGCTCTTAAGTCGAACACCTGGCGGAGAATTTTTGCCCTAAATGATGCCTATGGCCCTAGTAAACGTGAAAATGAGCTCAAAAAACCAGTGCGCAGCGTTCATATTTGATTACTAACTATTTTTTCTCTTTAATTTTGGTTTCGATCGGTTTGGTTTGACGACTCAGGCTATGAGAGACGCCGTAGTTGAGGGCTTGAAAAATGTCGAACATCTGAGGTTTTTTTAACGTGCAATGACATTGCACTGTACATGGGCCTCTAGCATTTCCCCTCCATCTAAGTGCGCGGCCGGGATCGAACCCGCATGTTTCTGGTCAGCAGCCGAGTACCATAACCAATGAGCCACTGCGGCAGTAGAATAGTTCTGTCTCGATCGGCGCTAGCGTTGAGTGAACCTTGACGTCACAATCCACCGGGCAACCGGCCAACATAGGCTATCACAATACTGATGACGTCATCGTCGCCGTGAAGCATTGCTTCTTCCCGAGAAACACCACTGGATTTGGTGACATCCAAATAATTCGGGCAGGTGCACCTTGACGTCATGTGATGTAGGTAGAAATGCTGAGCGGCTCGTGGATAACATTCCAAACCATAATAAGTTATGTTTAACTCAAGGCCTGCGACTGAAAATTGCCAGAAGGCTCCTCACACCCGTGGAACAAGTCACGTTATTTGCTGGCGTGCGTTATTTTGTGTCGGTACTCCTTTAAATTCAAAATATAAATGAAGACTTTTTATTGAGGTTTGTTTGACAAGCAGCAGAATAATAAATATTGTTCAGGATACAGAATATTAAATATATGAAAAGGGAGCTATCAGGGACCATGCGATTTATATCTTGCTACAAATAAGAGTGGAGGAAGTCCGTAAGAGGGTAGCCGCCTCATTTCTAAAGGAATGTGGAATGATTACCACTCTGGGACTTCCTTGTTTCTTATATGATGTTTTAAAGGCTAGTGCACTGTCGTTTTGCTGCGTGGATCACTGCCTCGTAGCTAAGAAAATTCATCCGCAAATACGCTGTGCGAATATCATGAGAATGGCTTTGACTCGGCTGCAAAATCGTGCATGACCATAACATTACTCTTTCTGCGTTATTTTTTACCATGTTGTTCCGTCTTCTTGCTTTTGTTGTTCGCCATCAGCTGAAAAAGCACATGCTCCGGTCAGCAGAAAGGAAACAACTCTGAATAAATTCAACATTAAACAGAACAAAGAGCAAGTCCAGTATCATCCAAACATGACGCGGTGTATCATAGAAATCGGCGATGTCGACTAAAACCCCTTCAAAAAAGGCGTTGCATCTGTGACTGAGATTCGTACCATCCTTGCTAGAAGGTTGGCGCATGCGATTGATATATACTTGCCACATTTTGAATAAGTATTCGGTTGTTGATTTTGTGGATGTTACGTTTGACCGTCAAACGTCAGGATGCGAACTTGAAATATTTTTTAGTAGCCGGTAATAGACGCTGCAGTGCCTTTAAGAAGCACATTCGATAAGTTTGATGGCTAGATATCGTGACGGAGACGACGAATGTGGCAGTAGCGCAGGATGGAGTGGTCGAGCTAGGGCAGAGGCCATTAAATAATTTTATTGCCATAAGTCATATCGTCTCATTCTTTGGCTCAACCCCACGTAACATGTTGTGTGAGGTGCTGGGGGATCATTGCCATCCTGGTCCGGAGGCTTCGGTGTCCTGCGTCAGCCGTGGTCTTTGGCCGTGAGTTTTTTTCCTGCGTGGCACTGCTCTGCCTGAGCCTTTCAGACAACCCGACACGACGAACTGCACCCAATGCAAGGACCAGACCAACAGACCCCACCGACCCGAGACGGCGATTACATGTGACGACACCGCTGCCCTGCCCATGCCGTTCAGCGCATTCTGGGGCGCCGGCCGTCGACTCCTCGCAACCTGCGGACTTGAAGCTTCGTGGGCCAGGACTACAGTCGCTGGAGTACAGTCGCTGACAGTAAATATAATTCGCTGTAACACTTAAGCCTATTTTCTTCAAGAGCCTCAATAATATGAAACGACGTATCAGCGATGCGTTTTCTTCTCATTAACGAAAAGGAAAAACAAGTCGCCTGTGCCGTCATCTTTCTTCTTTCTCTATTTTCGTCAAATAAGCGATGCTTGTTCCAAAAGAACGATGATAAACTAGCTCAATAAACACTCTGCAACTAAAATTAGGTGTTCATACTTCTTTAAAATGCCCAGGAGCCATGAAGCATCCCCTGGTTAGTATTTGAGCAAGAAAAAAACAAAGACCGACACGTGCCCCTGCACTGGGCGCGTGAACCTCATCGCGTGAGCCTCGCCCCAAGCAAACGTTTGGTCACGTAGCCTGCGCTCCGATTCCTGCAGATAGCACATTCCTTTGGCCCTTCTCTCCTATGCACAAAGCGATATGCAGTCCTACGACAACCATCCATCAACTAAGGCTGAGCCACCGAAGAAGGAAATGTGGGCCTTAGTCCCATTTGAAGATCAGGGAGGCTCAGCGAGCCAACCCATTGCTCTGGAGAGCGGTGCTCCTGCGTCTGGTCAGCCACCACCACCTCAGGCCGCTGGTCCCCCCAAGCAGCCGCCGAAGCGTCGTGGACGGCGCAGCGGTAGCCACTGCGGGAGCAGCACCAGCAGCAGCTCTTCACGGTCGTCCGCCAAGTCCAGCTCATCGCAACCCGGCGAGACCGCGGCGGCCGACGGAGGTACAAAAGCTCCGGCCGACGGCGGTGGTCGACGTCGGAGAAAGCGCAGCAAGGAACGCGACCTCGCCAAGACGTCAGCCAGGTAAGCTGCGTCCACTTGAGGACTACTGCTTTATGCATCGGCGAGTGTTGACATATTGCAGTGTTCAGACGGGTGCTTTGGTAACGCGCGGTCCCAGACACAGCGATTAATAGTTCTACAGAGACTAGCCCTTTGGTGACGAACATTAGCAGACCTGAAGCGGGCAGAGTGGGTAAGGGAAGAAAAGCGGGTTAATGACATCTTAGTCGAAATCAAGAGGAAGAAGCGAGCTTGGGCAGGGCACGTAATGTGAAGGCAAGATGACCGCAGTTAAGGGTAATGGAGTGGATTCCAAGAGAAGGCAAGCGTAGCAGGGGGCAGCAGAAAGTGAGGTGGGCGTATGAGATTAAGAAGTTTGAGGGGATACGGTGGAAGCAGTTGGTAAAGGACAGGCTTAATTGGAGATACATTAAAGAGGCCTTTGCCCTGAAGTGAGCTTAGTGATGCTGATGAGGATGAACGAACTACGCTTCCACAACTACCAGCTCCTAAATGATCAACCATTAGTACAAAGCAGTACATATTATTGCGCTATGTGAAGGAGTGTTACCTTAATGGCTGGGCCGTGGATATCGTGGAGAACATATGCTTGCTGATCTGAACGGCCAGCTTGATGGGTAAAGAATTTGATACAGTTATTCTGGAAATGACTACGGACTAGTGTATGGCAGCAAAATGGTATGGGATACACACAAATAATGATTTACCATGGCCGCCCGTAGGTCCATGTTCAGAAAATCTCCTTTCTGACTATATAAATTCTCTTACATTATCCGCTTATGATATCAGCGTAACGTGTTTAATTGGGAGCTGCATGCACGATACTTAGTGACCTTGTGCACGATGCATGTTGTGCGCAGCCTTGCTGCATACATACCCACACCTCGTGCCGATGGCTAGACCTATCGTCTGCAGCACGATTTCGAAAGTTCATTACAGAAGCGGCCGCCGGTAATATCAAGGCTGCCGTTGGATCCAGTTCACATTTCTTTATTGCTGCTCACCGTAGGGCACCATGCACACCAAGATAGATAACTGTCTTACTAGCGCCAGCGGTCAGACAGTTTTCTGTACGTATCGAGGGGCAGCTGTCTCACATACATCTACACTCTCCCAAACTATGGGTCACCGCTTAACATGCGTTCCTACCGAGCCAACAGAAGATTTCAGATGGCGTTAAGGGTCATAAAAAATAGAGTGGCCTTTCTGTCTTCTCGGTTTTTCCTTTCCCGATAATGGCCCGCTGAAGACAAGCGTGTGCCATTGCTGCGCGCACAGAGAAATAAGGCTGAGATACCTGCCTTAGTCTGTCTAGTTTTTTTGCGCAAAGTTCATGGCTCTGGAATTTCCGAATCCTCTATTTATTTGAATTCACAGGGATCCTATTTCCTATTACAGTGGTGCGTTGGTTGGCGCGTCGTACCTTCAAGCAACAATGGCTCTTGGGCCATTGAGCGTGTGTGTGTGTGTGTGTGTGTGTGTCTCTGTGTGTGTGTGTGTGTGTGTGCGTGCGTGTGTGTGTGTGTGTGTGTGTGTGTGTGTGTGTGTGTGTGTGTGTGTGTGTGTGTGTGTGTGTGTGTGTGTGTGTGTGTGTGTGTGTGTGTGTGTGTGTGTGTGTGTGTGTGTGTGTGTGCGCGTGTGTGTGTGTGTGTGTGTTTATGGTTTATGGGGGGTTTAACGTCCCAAAGCGACTCAGGCTATTAGGGACGCCGTGATGAAGGGCTCCGGAAATGTGTGTGTGTGTGTGTGTGTGTGTGTGTGTGTGTGTGTGTGTGTGTGTGTGTGTGTGTGTGTGTGTGTGTGTGTGTGTGTGTGTGTGTGTGTGTGTGTGTGTGTGTGTGTGCGTGTGCGTGTGCGTGTGCGTGTGTGTGTGTGTGTGTGTGTGTGTGTGTGTGTGTGTGTGTGTGTGTGTGTGTGTGTGTGTGTGTGTGTGTGTGTGTGTGTGTGTGTGTGTGTGTGTGTGTGTGTGTGTGTGTGTGTGTTTTTACGGGCCACGTGCATCTGGTTCTTTTACCGCTCTTTCCTTCACAACGTCTCCGCTTGCACCAGCCGCGGACGAGAGCCTCGGGAAAGATATCGTTATTGGTGTAAGCTTTTTTGAAGGCTCCCTTTTTTTAGTGCGTGGTGGTGAACAGTGTAACTGTCAATAGCAGATGCACAACGTTTGCTCAGCCAACTGATGTGATTTCGCTTGCTGATTGAAAACGTGGCGTCCGTCCTACCTCTGCTGAGCGGCACGCCATTCGTTCATGATCATGCCTTGCCGAATTTGGCCGCATCTCAGTTCCTTTATTTTCTATTCACTTGTGTTTAGAGACGATTACTTCTGTAGATTTTCAGCGGTTGTCTCTTCTACACAGAGTGGTACCACTTCTTTTTCTTACCTATAAGCATTCAGGAGAAGTGCCGTAATAAAGCCGTAAGCGCGGTAATTTGGTGACCTTCCAAAACTTCCATTTTTAATATCTTTCTTGGTTCGAATTAGTACCGCTTGACTTTTTCCAGCAGACACTATGCCTGCCTAGGTGTGTCTAACAGCGCGAATTGCTGTAGTTAGGAGTATAAAGTCGGGCATAAGAGAAAGATGCTTCCCTCACACTTGCGGCCAACTCGTCTCGTGGCTGCAGTCGGGGCACTTTTCTCACAGCGTAAACACTCATTATGTTGAATACGCTGGGAAGAGAGAGAAGCCCAAAAGAATTCCTACTGTTCTTGTAGCGAAAGCGTGTCGCTGAGCCCTACTCGGACGCCCCGTAGACGTCAGTACTATAGTTTATTCTTCAGTTGGAAGCCACTTTGCTTGTATACTCGCTGTTAACCAACAAGTAGCGGTGTCTCTGACCCCATTACGCGCAAGTTTCATTGCTACAGCGGCCCGCGCTTCATGTCACTAACGTGACAGTTTTCTTCCGTTCACTCCTTGGAACATTTTTTCGCAGTTCAAACGAACCTCGCAAGGACAACCCAGAGGAGCCCGACATGCGCGGCTCAGCTGTACCGGACAACGTACGTGATGTGAGCACCGCCTTAGAGAAGGCTGCTCAGGAAGCGGCGCCTCCGAGATCCTCTGTTGCCGCCTCGTCCGGTGCGCCCAGTGGCAGGGGCTTGGAGGCCGAGATAACGGCTCCGCCTGAACGCGGGGAAACGAAGTTTGACAAGACGTCGGTAGCCGCAGCCCTGTCCCTGCCAGGCGAGGGTGAGCACGGGCCGTATCGCGGCGACGGCTATGAGCGAACACGACTGCGGAGCACGCGACGTGGAGTACCGTATTTACTCATATAACACACGTGATTTTCTTCCCAGACAATATCTGAAAGTGGGGGAGGAGGAGCGAAGTGCGTTCATTACGCGCTGTAAAATATTAAAAAAATATTGCAAGTAATGTACATATATGTTTAAAGAAAAGGTGGTCTGGTGAAATAAATACATATATACGACTTCTTAATAAAACAAAACGCACCTTTTAACGGGAATTTATTTGCTAGAGAATGCAGTCAACTTTATTTTAATCCCGCACGTAACACAAGAATAGCTGCTCATAAGCTGTCCAAATGCTGCACAACTACACTTCATTCTCTCAGAACTCGCAGCTTTCAGTGCGAAATCGTACCGCTATACGTTGCTACAATTTTTAATCTGGAGGATTATGCAGAGAAACCGAATTTGACCAGACCTGATTTCTGTGTTTTCAGTTACTTAGCGGTACATTCATGATACAGCTTCTTGCGTCCACTGTACACTGCTACAGCGTTCACTGTTCTCCCATAACACTGGCCACTGGACATGGATTTAATTAAGGCGCTGACGCATGCCGTAAACAAGAGCAAAGTAACATCCTTCATGAAAATGGATAAAGATGCAGCAGCTTCGCGTGTTCTCGCACATGTGACACAGTAGCGTAGAGGGAAAGTAGGCCCCATGTAATATCTTTGTAAAAAGTAATCACGCAACGGCGTTTTCTTCTCAGCCGCACCGTAAAACCCTTAAGGCTTCCTTAACAATGTAAACCGTCTTGAATGGCGATGACAAGGGTTCTACTTAACGAGCGCAGATTTAGAGATTAAGCGGGATCAAAGTGTCTCGCAGCACGGCTAACAGACAAACCCTGTTTTCCCGTTACTTTTTCCAAAGGCAGTACACTGCTTCTGCCGCAAACTCATCTGAAAATTTCCGGAGCATTAATGATTGAATGGGAGTGGTTATCAATTATGCTCGTGTTGATGGCACTGACCTACAGCGGCAATCAACGATCTTGCAAATTCTTGCGCTGCCTTTTTCTGCATGTGTGTAGTTTTCACCATGACTAGCCACATGTGGAGTGCTTGGGAATTTGCATTCGTTATCTCAAGTAGGGGGGCGCTGCGAGCGCGCGACGTGAGCAGACGTGTGTCTCTTCGGCTCCGCGGATTTTCGGCTGGGGCCACGTCCCAAATCATTCTACCCCGGCAAACCTGGCGTCAAACGAGCCGGAAAACGAAGCGGAACACCTGGACTCCGAATTCGTCCAGGTAGGCCGATTTTCTCTAAATTTACGGCCGTTTTTCGACCGACCACGTCGGCGCCGTCGTTAAGCCTAACGGCGTCGCCAACGCCTGGCCTGGTGGAATTGGCCCTCCGAGGAGAAGATGGCGACTTCCGCGCAAGAAGTGCGCGGCTACGACCCTGAGGCGATGTTGTGGACCTCGGTGCCCACCACCGGAGATACAAATTCGACGGTTACTCCCAAAATTCGGAGTCAAGCTTTGCTTCAAGCGGCTGCACGCCGCTCCCAAGATAAAGCCCAAATGGCGGCGTTCGGCGCCGCCCCGGCCGCCGGTTCGTCGGTCGGAAACGTGAACGCTGAAAAAAAAAACGGCGTCCAAGAAGAAAAGCCGCTATCTTGGGCCTCCCGGCGATCAGCATGGCCAGGAAATCTCCAACACTGATAACCCACCTACCGGAGGCGCTGCAAAACAACCATCCAAGGTGTCGCCACCACACGGCAGACTGGCGAAACAGTCGACAGAAACGCGCGGTGATACCAGGGCCTGGGTCAACGCAGTCAAAAATGGCCACCAGGTGAGCGGTTCGGGTGGGGCTGCTTCTCTCCCCCCCTTTCCACTCCTTTTCAAGGGCGCATAGCGCCGAGCAAGATCAAATAGCAGCACTCAGGGCCCAACATGAGATGCTCCTAAAGAAAATTAACGAATTGGAATATAAAATCAACCAGTCTTCTTCTCCCCCCTCGCCTCCCGCGGCTGAGGTAATGGAGAGTGTGCTCGTGGTACCGAAGGCGGTAACAAGTTTGGAGGCCGCATTCGAGGCCCGCCTCGGGGCCACAGAGGCCTGATTCGCCGCTATAGAAAATCAAATTTCAATGATGGTAAACGCCATCTCCAAATTGCAAGAGACAATCCCCACGATGATTGCCCAACAAATTGCGAATTCCTTGCGCTCCTCGCGCAGGCCCGGGGATCCCTTACCCGGCCGCCCTCACAAAACTTCTCGACGCACCCCCGAGGTAGCCGACGACGACAACTGCTCACTCTCTGGTATGGAGGATACCCCCCTTCCTGCGAGTGTTGGCTCCGGAGCAGTGTCACTACAACCCCTCCTCAATCTAAATAACCATGGCGAGTAGCCCTAAGATCAGGTGCTCCCCAAGAACCAGTTCGGCCACCCCCGTCCAAATTGTCCAGTGGAACTGTCGGGGCTTCCGTTCTCGCGCAAAGAGGGCGGATCTCCGACTTTACCTTTCAACTTTCGATTCTCTTCCCGCGGTGGTTGCCCTCTAGGAGCCAGGGAGTGGCGTCACCCTCACAAATTACATCCCCTTTCAGCAGGACCCCTCTTCCTGCATCTGCGTGCATAAAACTTATACGGCTAAACTAGTTGACTTGGAACTTTACACAGAATATTCCTATGCGATGGTGACACTTCTTCCGCTCAAGAAACAAGATGCACCACTCCACGTACTCAACATATACTGTTCCCCCAAACTCAAAAATGTAACGTTCGCAGCACTCTTTAGCCGCGCTCTAAAGGCTGCGGGCAGGGACCCCCTGGTGATTGTGGGTGATTTCAACGCCCACAGTACACTATGGGGATACGTGCGTGAAGAGAAGCGGGGACGCAAGCTAGCGGAACTCGCGTCCACGCTGGGCCTGACTCTTCACACTGACCCTGCATATCCAACGCGGCTGGGTAATTCCGTGACCCGGGATACATGTCCGGATCTCACCTTTACCAAAAACATTGTACACGCAGAATGGATCAACACCGAGCAAACCCTCGGTGGTGACCACTGCCTTATCAATACCACCGTAAGGACTAAACCATTGGCAAGACCCCACGCACAAGCTCGGCTTCCAGACTGGAATAAGTTCCGGCAAAACTACATCAATTCGGCGTCAATCCACGAACAAGGCTACCACGCGTGGGCACAAGGATTAGGTTACACACCTTCGTTCGGCGGAAACACAAATTCAGCTCTCGGAGGCGACTCCGGAGGTGGACAACCACCTTCTGCACCTCTGGGAGGCGCTGCACAGCCTCGTCCGCAGATGGCGCCGCCAAAAACGTAACAGAAAGCTCAAAATTCGTATCGCCGAGCTCACCCAGCGAGCGGCAGAGTACGCGGCCCAACTCGCCGACTCGAACTGGGTGGACCGCTGCAACACGGCGGCCAGACAAATGTCGAGCCGGAGCACGTGGCGCCTTTTCCGCGCCCTAATTGACCCGACTCAAACCCACGCCGAGACACAAAAATATCTCCAACGAGCTATTCATAGCTTCGATGGAAATACATCAAAAATAGCATGCAAACTGCGCGACCAGTATCTTTGCACTAAGCAGGACCCCGGAGGACCCGCGTTCTCGTATGCAGGTTCAGAGAACGCGAATCTGGATCAACCGTTCCAGTTGCATGACCTCAAGGCGGCCCTAGCTAAAATGAAACGAGGAACGGCACCGGGCAGGGACAAGATAACTGTGAAAATGCTTGCTAATCTTCCCGATCCCACCTACGAAACCCTCCTCGCTTTCATCAACTCGATCTGGCTTGGTGAGGCACCTCTACCAATTGAATGGAAGACCGCGCTGGTAACTTTCATTCCGAAAGCCGGCAAAGCCATAAACACAGACAACCTCCGCCCCATCTCCCTCACGTCTTGCGCGGGAAAGCTGATGGAGACCATGGTGCGGGATAGGCTGTCTGGGTTTCTGGAAAATGAACATACATTCGCAGACACCATGTTCGGTTTCCGCCCGCAGAGGTCCGCTCAAGATGTTCTGCTTCAACTCGACCGAGAAATTCTCAACCCTGTCGAATATCCCTTCAACGATAAGGCAGTACTCGCCCTTGACTTGAAGGGGGCTTTCGACAATGTCACACACGAAATCATCCTGCAACATCTCTCCCAAACGAACTGTGGACATAACAAGTTTCAGTACATCAAGCAATTTCTCTCGGATCGACGAAGTTTCATCCGAATACAAGACGAAGAACACGGCCCATATAAACTGGGAACGAGAGGAACCCCACAGGGTGCGGTCCTCTCGCCATTACTTTTCAATCTGGCCATGATGAAACTCCCGGCTCAGCTGGCGAAGGTCGAAGGCATCCAGCACGCGCTGTACGCCGACGACATAACCATCTGGGCCAAACACGGATCGGTTGGAGACATTGAGGCCAACCTGCAGCAAGCGGCGGAGATCGTGGACGCTTACGCCCGCCGCTGCGGCCTTCAGTGCTCACCATCCAAATCCGAATTTGTGCACATCCGCCCGTAGCTTCAGTGCGCCACAAAAATGGAACTATCTCTGGCCAGCGGCCCGATACCCGAACACGATGAGATTAGAGTACTTGGTCTCCTTATCCACAAACATCGACGGGCTGATACCACACTAGCAAAACTACGCAAGGTGGGGGACCAGGTGGGCCGGATGGTCCGCCGGGTTTCCAACAAACGCGGGGGGTTACGGTGCAGAGACGCTTTGCGGCTGGCGCATGCATTCGTGACCAGTCGAGTCCTCTACTCGACTCCTTACCTCCACCTGCGCAAGTTTGATGAGAACGCCCTCGAAGTGATTCTCAGAAAGATGTACAAGCGTGCCCTCGATCTCCCGATCACCACATCCAACCAGCGTCTCATGGGCCTGGGGATGGTTAACACATTCGCGGAGCTCCGGGAGGCGCACTTGACAAATCAATACACAAGGCTTTCAAAAACGCCGTCGGGTCGCCGCCTATTAGCCCGACTACACATCCACCACCCAACACTTACGGAAGAGCGCGTACGCATTCCTGAAATCTGGAGATACGCCCTGCACGTACGCCCTCTTCCGGCCAACATGACACGTGACGACCACAGTGGCAGGCGCCTTGCGCGGGCGGAGGCACTGGCCCGTCACTATGGGAACAAACATGGCATCTTCTACGTGGACGCCTCAGGCCCTCACCATGGGGGGTGGTACACGGCCGCAGTCGTCCACCAAAAAATCGTGGTGAATGGCCTAACGTTCCGAGCTCAAGACATAACACATGCGGAAGAAGTTGCCATCGCGTTAGCCGCCGCAGACCAGGAGTCGCGAGTGATCGTCACCGACTCGAGAGGGGCCTGCAGAAATATTAAACAGGGGTACATTCCTCTCTTTGCGCATCGCATCCTTCAAAACAGTAACTACCTCGGGGCCCCCGCGTCTCGAACGATTGTATGGGCTCCAGCTCATATGGGCCTCGAAGGCAATGAAACGGCAGACGCCGCCGCCCGCGCGCTCACTCACCGGGCAACGCCTTCAGACCCTTTGGATACGGATCCCGAACCCAATCCGGCCCTCACTTTTCGAGAAATTACTGAATTATTCCAATTCGGCCATGCAATTTATCACAAGCCTTGTAAGGGCCTCACAAAGGTGGAGGAACGCACACTCCTCCGCCTTTACACAAAAACGCTGCTGTGCCCGGCAGTTTTAAAACACTTTGATCCTGCCTGTACAGGAGAATGCCCACACTGTGCGGAGAAGTCTTCGGACATCTTTCACATGGTGTGGGCATGCCAGTCAACCCCGAACCTCGCCCCCAAACCCAACCCCACCCGGGAGGACTGGGAGGCAGCCCTGCTCGGCTGCTCCGACCTAGCAAGCCAGAAGGCCCTGGTCCTCCGAGCCCGAGTCGCGGCGGTCGCCAATGGGCTCCTGTAATGAGGAGCCCACATAGAGATGGCGAGAGGTTGCTCCGGCTACCTCAAGCTTCCTCCCTGAAATAAAGTTTTTCACACACACATCTCAAGTACGCATTTATAGCTGCATGGCGTAGATTGCCTGAACATTTCTCATTCGCTTCGCGTCCCGAATTTGCGCGAGGAAACGGTACTCACGCCCCTAAAGGTAAAAAATGAGATTTGGTTTTTGGGAATGGAAATGGCGCAGTATCTGTCTCTCATCTCTGCGGACACCTGAACCGCGCAATAAGGGAAGGGATAAAGAAGGGAGTGAAAGAAGAAAGGAAGAAAGAGGTGCCGCAGGGGAGAGCTCCAGAATAATTTCGACCACATGGGGATCTTCAACGTGCACTGACATCGCACAGCACACGGGCGCCTTTGCGTTTCGCCTCCATCGGAACGCGGCGGCCGCGGTCGGGTTTGAACTCGGGAACTCCGGATCATTAGCCGTGTGCCCTAACCACTGAGCCACCGCGGGTGCACGAAAGAGGATTCTGAAGTCGCCTTTTTACTACGGGAACTCAATCTACACGCTGCATGCATTAAAAGAAACTTGGAATGATGGTTCTTTGCGGCCTATATCTCTAATAAATTAGATTAAACGTCCTGGCTGCCGCCTTTTTTCAACTGACCTCTCTTGAGTAGGAGGAGTCAACCAACGCCTGGAGAACCTTTCAGCTAGTCAGTTGGCGGCTTGCAGCTCTGCCATCGGTGCAGTGAATCGTAATAATACGCAGAGTGATGTGCGAAAGCAGAGTCCACGGGTATATTCCTATCCGTGGGCCTAATTTGCGTCTGTGTGTTCAGCGACAGAAACCATTTATTCACGGAAGCCTAAACGAAACAAAAGCGAACGTGAAGCCGCCACGAGCCAGTCGCGGTGGCATATTCGACTGAGCATCGCCACGCATGCGGGCGGTGAGGCGTTCGATCCCCAGTGCCGCCGGGTACCCACCGGTGATATAATGGATACACGCTTCCCCTGGCCTGGTGCTCGGCTTATTCAGGGTGAAATGCTTGGGAAGTCGGTCCTTGACACCACCTTGAGTAGAACAAAAACCTTGCGTCATAGCGCTCTTTGGCCACAGATTCCCTTGCGCCATAAAAATTCATCATCATCAGTACTGTCTGGAGGGAACTCCATGCTTTGTTTGACTCTTCGTACTTTCAGAGGTCAGTTAAAAAAAACGCGGGAGCCGGGACGTTTAACTCGATTTTGTGGGGAAATCAACCGCACAGCACGGTAATTCCAAATTTCTAAGAATGCTCAAAGCGTGTAGATCGATTTCCGGCTGTAAAGAGACGAGCTCAGAATTATTAAGTACACTTTTAATGAGGAGATGAATTATTCGTCTCCACTTTCTAACTTTTCCGTCAGCGAAAAGAAATTCAGATCTGAGCCAGATTTCAGCCAGAGTGGTCGCTTAGTTTAAAAACTGGTTTGCTGGTGCCCCTTCCGTATCGCTGTGAACTGGTGTGCATAGACATGCACACTGGTTACTGCGCGGATAGACTGGATTATTAGCATTTAAATTCTGTATAAAAATGCCACGCTCTATCGGGTTGGAATGAACAGCGAAAGAAACAACTGTAACCCAAAATAAAATTGGTAAAAAAATCACGGGAGGAGCATAGACTGCTTACGGGCGGAAATGTGGAACCACTTTTCTTTATTTACTTTTAGTGTTTATTTATTTCTAATTTTTTCTATTCCTTTCTAAGGACACACATGCTCAATACCATACAGTCGTAAGGCAACGCATATCGTAGGTTCACTTTCGTTCGCCATGAAGCAATGCTGTTTTGTGGCCTATGGGTTGTGCGCTGGTTCAGAAGAAATTGTCTTTTTCTTTGGTATGACACCAACTTCATATAGGTTTTTTGGGACCCCTGCTGCCGACCACTGAGCCTTAGAATGCTTTCGCATTATGACCAAGGAAACCGCCGGCGCCATCTCATAATAAAATCAAACCATTGCTATACGAATACAATACCTGATTATTCTCCCACAACGAGAAATTCTATTTTCTTTTTGGAGTTTGTCGTCCCTTTCGTGTTTCGTTAGGTCTCGATGACATATTTTGCTCTCTGGTAACATATAAAAGGTGCGTTTTCCTTAAGACATGCACTCAATGGCTTCCGCACATCAAGCACACACATCCTTGTATTACTTCCGTAAGAGCTCCAATGTGACTGCCGCTCAATGGTTAACGCCACGTTGCGAGACCATGCCTGATTGTTATAGCGATTTAGGCAGCGTTGATAGCAAGGAAGCAGCGTAAGTGTTTTTCCCTACACGCGTGCCTCTCTTGTTGACTGATTTGTCTTATAAAAGCTTGCTAGTCTGGAATGCAAAGCTTCGTCTTTGTGGCAACCCACAGCGCGTGCATGGTTTAGATGATTCCTCGAGAGCGTGTGTCCGTTTTCGTTTGTTCCCAGTGCTGCATCGAGGCACGCAACTGGTCGCGCTGGCCGCAACGGCGGCGGACGTGGCAGGAGTGATGGCAACCATCGAAGCGACAGCACCACACGCGGCAGCCACAGGCTCCAGTTCAAAGGATGCACCCACCCCTGTCTCGGTGCAACACACCGCAAAGGTATGCTAGCCCATTCATACAAGCGACGCCGTTGGCGAGGATAACAAACTAAAGGGGACCTCTTAAGGCTTGTCGACCTTCGCTGTTTCACGAAGCTCAGCAATATATACGTGCATTCATTTGAAGCTGCCATACATACCATAGTTATGCCAATAGAGCTCTGTCACCTATCAGTGTAGAATTCTGGCAATATCTGTACAACGAAGCTGCATACCGTTCTTCAGTTTTCTCTGTCAACTCTCATATGCCCAGAAACCTTTTAAGCCTGGGAATGGCACCTGTTTAGGTTACATACGAGAGAATCCTTGATTCTTCTTGGCAGCCACAGCCAGAACAAAATACAGACACACAAGACGGGTTGGCTGATCGGTGTTCAGCTTGATGTTCAGTTCTAGGGAAACAAAAAAGAATATTTCCGCTTTAAATCGTTACGCCAGAAACACAGCATAGGCGGACAAGCTCATACGCGACTGCTTGGGATTATACTTGCTGTTCACAGCGAAAGCAGGATACATCTGTTAATTTAACCACACTGAAGCAGTTACTCTACCTGCACAATTTTTACGGTGACCACATTCGTTGCAGTTAAGTTACTGCAGCCTTCGGATGCTTCGGATCTCAGATCAACTGCCTGCGTAGCTGGATAACTTCACCACCACAAAGTGCATGAAACTTCTCTAAAAATGAAACTGAACAAACAAAAAATCTAATCACTAGAGCAGTCGACAAGTTACCACATGTTAATATCAAGCCACGTCTTCCCGGCATGCCTAGCGCATCGTTGGCGGATGAGGTACTGAGCTGCCCGCTTTCTCTCCACTTATTATTTAGAAACTCCGGGCTGTTCTGTACTTGCGTCATCGCGCCTCCGAGACAGCGATTGTACGCCGAGGTACTGGACACTGCTTTTCTACGCTGGCACAGCACTGCTTAACGCTAGGCATCGCTGCAGTCGCGCCGTTCTTGGCTCGCCAGGAGCGAGTTCGTGTGAACTCGTGGTCATCGAGGTGAAGTCGCCTACTCACGAGTCGAACCGTTCCTGTCGGCTTCATGAAAGCGAAGCTACTGCAAGTGTGCCACTCCCGGCCACCGGTAACCCAATCAATATTCCACGCCATTCGAGAACAATGGCTGGTTCAAGCGCGTGAGCTGTAGTTCACGCCGCGATGGCTTTTCGACCATGGTACATGCGGTATGGAGCACAAGCCTTGAGTGCCCGTATTAGAGCTGTCTTAGCAGCGCTACATTAAGATTGCAGGGTCTAGCATTAGCCTAAGTATAAAAATTGAGCGGGAAATTCACAGGAACAAGTAGTGAAATACCAGGACGAAAAGGAAAACGTGAAATGTCCTTGCGAAAGTTGAGCTGAGTTTCAACAGTGTAGCAAGCGATGCGTGTTGGTCTTTGAATAAGTTACATATTAGCCTTTAATAGTTTCAGGGCAAGAGGACATTCAAGAAGGACAAGAAAACTTTCTGCAATGCTTCTGCCTGGCCGCAAAACGCTCTGTGGTTATTTCGCTGCTGTAAAGAGCTGAACAAACCAGAATGCCAGGCGGCGGCTGGGACCACATACACAGCAATTTATCTGTTTAAGGTTATTATGCGCACTTACCGGCCATGCGGAAAGCAACCTCGCACGCTCCGGCCAATGTCCCTTCCCCACGTGCTCAAAACCCAGCTGAAATCCAATGCCTTCTATGGAACAATGAAGCACCGATACCTTTACATTGCGTTCTTTAGATGTTGACTGCGCATGTGCAGGCCCGCAAGCTAAAAGGTTAATTATTGCATATGAATATCAAGCAGACGAAAGAATAATATCCAGGCATCGTGCGCAAAATCTCGCGTGTGCTGTCTGCGCTTTTACGTAAATCGAAGAAACGCTTAAAATCGGAGAAATCATAATCACGTAGAAGCAAAAGAATGGCAGGACTGATCTTAAAACTACATACAAATTGTAAACTTTCGAAAGCTCCAAGAGATTGCAAAAGATATCTGCAGGCCGCGATATATGTTCGGAACTGGCGCGTGGGTTTGCAAATGATAGGAAGCACAGCTCTATCTGGAATCATTCTCGAATGCTCCAATCAGAGAAGTCCCGATGGTGAGACTAAAAAGTGAAATAGACTTCGTACAATGCGTCCACCCTGGCATCGTGCAGGATGTGGAGGTTATCGGAAAGGTGCGTTGTAGCGATCACAGGATGGTAAGGCATCGAATTTGCCTAGACATTAAGAGGGAACGAAAGAATCTAGAAAACAGAAGCCTATTAAGGAGTTGGCGATAAGAGCTGCAGTAGGGGAATTAAGGATATCGCTGCAGAAGAGATTTTAGCTTTAACTGAGGACGAGGACTATAATGTTCAAGCAACGAATGCTTATCTCACAGCTATCATTACATAGTATGCAGCAGAAAAGGCGGTAGAATGGTTCGACGGGATACCAGTAAGCTATCTCTGGAGACAAAACATCTGATTAAAAAACGCCAAAGCATGAAATCGTCTAACCCTGCAGACAGAATAGAATTGCCAGAGCTATCAAACTTAATGAACAAGGAAAGATGTCCAACATTAGGAAGATAGGGTTTGGTTTAGTTTTTCGGGCTAAACGTCCTAAAGTGACTAAGGCTATGAGGGACGCCGTACTGAAGGGCTCCGGAAATTTCGATCACGTGGGGTTCATTAACATGCACTGACATCGCACAGTACACGGGCCTCTAGCATTTTGCCTTCATAGAAATTCCGCCGCCGCGGCCGAGATCGAACCCGCATCTTTCGGGTCAGCAGCCGAGCGCCCTAACTACTGAGCCACCTCGGCGGGTCATTAGGAAGATTAATATGCAGAGAAACATGTGGAATTAAAGAACGGAGGTAGCCTAAAAGCAGTAAAGAGGAAACTAGGCATAGGTAAGAACCAGATGCATGCGTTACGAGAAAAAAAGTACAATGCCATTAGCAAAATAGACAGATAGTTATAGTAGCCGAAAAGTTTTATGCAAATCTATAGAGTAGAAAACGTAACCAGGACGTAAATGAGACAGGCCCGAAAACACAGCAATCGGACACCCTGCTTGTAAGGAGAAAGTAAAAAACCCTTAGGAGCAATGCAAAGGGCGAAAGCAGCTGGTGAGGATAAGGTAACAGCAGATCTGTTGAAGGACGGAGGGGAGATTGTGCTAGAAAAACTAGCCACCCTCATACGCGTTGCCTTATGACCTCGACCGTACCAGAAGCTCGGACTAACGCAAACATCATCTTAATCCACAGGATAGGAGACGTCATACAATTGCAGACAAATAAGCGCATTGACCGTTGCTTACAAGGTATTTACTAACGTAATCGCTAATCGAGTCAGGACAACCTTAGACTGCAATGAATCAAAAGATCAGGCAGGCTTTCGTAAAGGATACTTCACAACAGACCATATTCACACTATATCAATCAGGCGATAAAAGAACTGTCCATGGGCAGAATATAACAAACCCTTATATGTAGCCTTGATTGATTACGAGAAAGCATTGGACTCAGTGTAAAACTCAACAGACACGCAGACATCGCGGAATCAGGGAGTAGAGCAATCATGTAAAAGTTCTGGAACACATCTAAAACGGCTGCACAGCTACCATGCTTCTCCATAAAGTTTGCAATAAGATTCCACTAAGGAAGGGTTGTTAGGCAGGGAAACACAATCTCCCTAATGCTATCCATGGCCTGCTTACAGGAGGTATACCAAGGCTTCGATTGGGAAGAGTTGGAGACAAGAGTAATGAAGAATACTTAAATAATCTACGATTCACTGAAGACATTGCCTTGCTGATTCACTCAGCAGATGAACTGTAAAGCATGATCAGTAAATTGGACAGGCAGAGCAGAAAGGTAGGCCTAAAAATAATATGAAAAAAAGCCAAAATAATGTTCAAGTCTATGAAACAAACAGCAGTTTACAATTGGTAGCGAGGTGCTGGAAGTGGTAAAGATACGTCTACCTAAGGCAGGTATTGACCTCAGGTCCGGATCACGAGAGAGAAATATCTATAGCAATAAGAATGGGGTACCGCACATTCGCCAGGTTCTCTTAAATCATGAATGGCTGATTATGAATAGCGCTCAAGTGAAAAGTATACAACAGTTGTGTCGTACCTGTACTCGCCTAAGGGGCAGAAACATGGAATGTAACGGAAAGCGGTCAATTTTAGGACAACGCAGTGAGCTATGGAAAGGAAAATGAGAGGCGTAACATTAAGAGACTGTACGGAGACAGTGGGTGAGAGGACAAAGGCGAGTTAATGACATCCTAGCCGAAATTAAGAGGAAGGAATGGGTTTGGGCAAAGTAGGTAATGCCAAGGCAAGATTACCGATGGTCCATAAGGGTAAGAGTGGATTTCAAGACAAGGCATGTTTAGCGGGGGGTGCCAGTAGGTTATATTAGCGGATGAGATTAGTAAGTTTGCGGGTTTACGGTGGCCGCAGCCGGCACAGGACAGGGTCAATTGGAGACACATTAGAGGCATTTGCCCAACTATGGGCGTAGTCAGGCTGATGATGAATACCAGACCTTTTTCTATTGCTCCTTTTGCCTTTTATGGACAAATTGTGCCCGTGACGTTATCTGCCATTTAAATACAGTAATCTCTTTTTGCGTCGCTCCATGTTCTGCAGTTGCGTATTTGTGAAAAAAATCCCCCTTATGTCAAAATACTGGAAGATATATATAGCAACTGCAAAGCTACTATAGTCCTCCATAAAGTCAGCAATAAAATTCCAATAAGGAAGGACGTCAGGCAAGGAGACACGATCTCGCCAATGCTGTTCACCGCATGTTTACAGGAGGTATTTCGAGGCCTGAATTGGGAACAGTTGGGAATAAGAATAAATGGAGAATACCTAAATAATCTGCGATTTGCTGATGACATTGCCTTGCTGAGTCACTCAGGAGGTGAACTGCAAACCATGATCAATGAGTTACACAGGCAAAGCAGATCGATGGGTCTAAAAATTAACATGCAGAAAACCAAGGTAATGTTCAACAGCCTAGCAAGGGAACAACAGTTCACAATTGGCAGCGAGAGCCTAGAAATTGTGCCGGAATACGTCTACTTAGGGCAGGTAGTGACAGCTGATCCGGATCATGAGAGGGAGATAACTAGAAGGATAAGAATGGGGTGGAGCGCATATGGCAAATTCTCGCAGATCATGAGTGGCAGTTTACCAATTTCCCTCAAGAGGAAAGTGTACAACAGCATAATCTTACCGGTACTCACCTACGGGGCAGAAACGTGGAGGCTAACGAAAAGAGTTCAGCTTAAGTTAAGGACAACGCAGCGAGCCATGGAAAGAAAAATGGTAGGTGTAACGTTAAGAGATCGGAAGCGGGCAGTGTGGGTGAGGGAACAAACACGGGTTAATGACATCCTAGTCGAAATCAAGAGAAAGAAATGGGCTTTGGCAGGGCATGTAATGCGAAGGCAAGATAACCGCTGGTCCTTAAGGGTAACGGAGTGGATTCCAAGAAAAAGTAAGCGTAGCAGGGGGCGGCAGAAGGTTAGGTGGGCGGATGAGATTAAGAAGTTTGCAGGCAAAAGGTGGATGCAGCTGGCAAAGGATAGGGTTAATTGGAGAGGCTTGGGAGAGGCCTTTGCCCTGCAGTGGGTGTAGTAAGGCTGATTATGATGATGATGATGATGATGATGATGATGATGATGATGATGATGATGTGATGAATGAAATAATGCGCACAAGCGAAATCGGTGATTCTCCACCTTGCATGGTGATTCTCCACCGGTGATTCTCCACTACTCATGGCGATTGTTAAAGCGATGAATCACTGCCGTACGATGGCACGTTCTGCCATTGGTGGGGCTTATGCGACCCAGGTTGCTATTCCCGAACAAGTTATCGCGAACAATCGTTAATTTAACTATCACCCGCCACGTTGGATAGTTTGCTCACCATCCGATGGGCAGCACCTGCCATCCCAGGACAGTGGCGCATCGCTTTAGCGTGGTATGAGGAGCCCCAGGTGTCCATGAATGTAAGAGAGAGAATGGCCAATATGGGCATGAACTCATCGCTATCCGAAAAACTGCCATCCGTGAACACTAGACCTGAAGAATGGAACCAAACTAAAAACAAATTTGCTAACGCGCGTAATTGGCAGTTGACCTTACTAAGAAAATTGACCTTTTTTTAATCGTGGATTTCTCGCTCAAGGTCAATGACGCTGACAACAAATGCTGATGACGACGCCGGCTTTTCTTCGGTAGGGCTCCTTAACGCTGTCGCGTTAAAAGGACATTAATATGCATGTGTTTGTATGAATCTGAGTATGAACAACCACGGTTAAGCGAATCGGCGTGCACATTTTTTTAACGACGACTGCATCCACCGTAACATATAGCTCCATCAAGCTTTTTTTAGGGGTATATCTGAACAAGTGTGCCCCTAAACCACTCCGTCTCAAATTGGCTTGTTGTCACCTGAACAAAGGTTTAGTAACAACGATGCTCCATCTTCCACGCAGGCGCTGAGCTTGGCCCCGAGTCAAACTCCACCAGAAGAGGACGAGGAGTGCACACTATCGCAGTGCTTCGCAGCCGCGTCCGCGCTCTGTATGCTTTCTTGCATGCTGGTTCTCATCGTGTTCGTTGTGCTGCCTCTCCTCGAAAGACGCCCCATCGGAAAAGCAGTGTGCGACACACTCGACTGCCTCCACTACGCCAGCGCGCTTGGCCTGAACAGGATGGAGGCGGACACTGACCCATGCGAGGACTTCGGCCAACTGGTCTGCTCAGCGGTGACTACGAGGCACCGAGGGCATGCCTGGAGTACCGTGTCTCAGATGGTGATCGACTGGATGGAAAACATTGAAAGCGCCGTCGCAGTGACAGGGCATGAACACGCTGCTTTGGAAAGGCCGATTCACCTCGTTCGTTCGTGCCTGCATAGAGAGGGCAGCGACGAAATCGCGATAGAGAGCTTTATTCAGTTTGTGCACAACCAGACCTTCGCGTGGCCCACCGACGACGAGGACAGTACATCACTCAGTTATTCCAGGGCTCTTATGGCGTTGATTGAGCTGGCTGTTCGGTGGGCCCTCCCGCTATGGTTCCGCATAGACCTGCTTCCTTCGCGAGGTGGCCGAAACCGAACCCTAACCATCAAGCCATCCACACTCCCTGTCATCTGCGAATTCATCCATCAGGAGCTGATCGCCTACGAGGTCTTATATCCGCACTACGTGCGTCTATTTAATGTAACGTTCTTCATGCGTCGAAAGCCCTCTTCAGCTTACCAAGCGTTCATGAATGAAAGCGCCGTCGTTCAGAGCCACATATTAGCAAACTTGAGCCACGCAATCAAGGCGCCCATCTTCGTTCCGAGGCTTTTCGAACTACAGCAGCTGCCTTCTCTCATCACGCAGTTGAAGGCCGACGACTGGGTCGACGCATTGCAGTCTGTCTTCAACGCTTCTCCTCCCATCAAAGCTGGCGACGTTATCCTGGCAACAAACGGCGAAATCCTCGACGTGGTGGGCAGGCTGTTCGCCGCTTATGATGCTGAGCACATCCTTCATCACACGGCCTGGTGGTTTTTGCAGCTGATTGGTGGGTTTACAAGCAACCGAATATTTAATTCTGTCAGCGTATCTCGGACGGGAAAGCTAATCCAAAAGATGATGTGTGCCTCACAAGTGGAGGCGACGGATTATGTGCTTTTGGCCGCTGTGAGCCAGACTATGTTCCCTTCCGAGCAGCGCCGTTCCATCAGGCGTCACCTAGAGCGCGTGCATGCCACGGCCGTGGAAAAAGTGCGTGCTTCGGCGATGACAGCCAGTCCTGTCAAGGAGGCCCTGTTGTCTTTCCTGCAGCGGACGACGACCGTCACGTGGCCCGAAGAAGCCTTCACACCCCAGAACGACCCGAGCAGCAACTACTCCCAGTCCACGTCTGCCTACGACGACGGAAACGTCTTCACTTGGTGGCGCTCGCTGAGGGAGCGCTTGCAGCGATCAATGGTCAGCCAACAGCAAGCCGCGATTGCCAAACTACCGCGCCTGGACACGAGAGCAGTGACGTGGTACGACCCTGTTCTCGACGTCATCTCTGTTTCGTACACGGCCCTGGCACCACCGTTGTACTACAAGAGGGGCACCAGTGCGATGCTGTACGGTGGCATAGGCTTCATCTACGCCAGAGAGATCGCGCAGGCACTTGGCGTCCTGACGACGCTGGTCGACGATGGTGGCCACATAATCGCGCCATCCGACAGAGCGATGAGCTTTACGTTATGGAACAACATGACGTGTCCCCATTTGGAACCGTCGGACGTCGAAACAATGTTTCCTTCACTACCAGCCTTGGAAATCGCCCACGCAGTGTATCTCAAATATCGAGACCCAAAGTACGACCTTCCAGTGAAGGGTCTAGAGAAGTACACCGCCGAGCAGATTTTTTTCATCACATTCTGTCTTGCAACGTGTCACGTAGAGTTTTTGGGCATGGGTTTGTCGAGGTTCTGCAACAGTGCAGTGGAAAACTTTCAGCCGTTCGCCAGGGCTTTTTCCTGCCCTCCAGGATCAAGGATGAATCTCGAGCGAAAATGCCGCGTTTTCTGAGGTTTGATGTTCTTTGTCATAGTAAGATCGATGAACGCAATTGGTAGTTTTCTTACTACATCATTCGCTAAAACCACCAATATTTATCTTGGAACAGGAAATATCAAGACATTTTTTATTTTTTTCTTCTTGCATCGAACTCGTACGAATATTGCAACACAAAGCATCGGTACCTTTCCTTTAGAAGCTTTAGACAAAAAACTTGTGTCTATGGCTGTTCTGCTGTTCACCAGCGTGCACCTTGACTAAGATTTCTTAACGGTTATTCTGCCTAAACCGTGCTGCAGAGAAATTGTGCGTTCCCACATGTAATTGTGTTTTTTTCTTGAAATTTTGGTTTTGATTACCTGTGATCCAAAGCGCATTTGGCGTAGTGTTCCAAAATGCTGGTGGCGCACACATACGTGTTAATTGTTTATTTTGTCTCGGATGCTCAAGCTGTCACGTTCCACGATATTATTGTACGCGGCTGCACTGCGGGCTTCTTGAGCTTCTCTGGAACTTGTATTAAGATTGTATTTGCTATTTGAGGCTTCGCTGGAGACAAGCGCATCTAATATGAAAGTGCTGTAGCCATTAGCATGGGGCTTTTCAAGATTAGCGAACTTACTGCTTCAGTCATTAAAACTTCTTTTTCAGCGATTTGGTACATTCTGATTTTATAAATAAAATTACAGCGCCAAAACATGCAGCCACAGAATACTGCGTCAAGGACAGTGAAGGGATTGTCACCTTGTGTGTATACGAGCCGCCTTTTGTGTTCGCGCGCCTGTTTTAAGTAACAACTAAGGTTTTGAACATCTTCCGCAGATATTTTCTGCTCTAGTTCAAACTTGTTTCACGAATGTTAAGTATCAACCGCCCAGACGACAATTGAAAAATCAACTGAAATCAATTGAAAAGACACCCTTATTAAAATTTTCATGCTTCCAAGCTGGTAAAAGTCATTTTTTGCTAGAGGTTAATGGTACCCAGCGTGAAATAGCACATTTTAGGCTTGAAGACAAAAAGTTCTAGCAGGAACTTTATTGTTTTCAGGCACTGTTTTCAAGATCAACTTTCATGCTGATAAGACAGTGGGACTGGCAGAAGATCCAGAACGTGTGTTTATCACAGAAGCTTTATCAGCTACCACATGGTATCTTGCATTCTCTAACTGAGCATCCGCATGACATTGAGGTGCAAAATCTTTATTAAAATACTTTACTTTGCCGCAGTGAGGCAGGTTACTTGAAAGAGAACAGCATAGCGCGAATAATACTTCCAGCGTCTCTCGAGTCGGCTGCTTCGCTGGCTACTCGGTGCTGCTCATGCTCTTTGGTGACAGCCATCCACGCTCACTCCTGTTGGAAAGTGCTACAAGTCCTCAAATGGCTTGCGCTGCGTCCCTCACCGATAGTTTTTTTATAACTCTTTGTGGCTACGCGGCAATTTCCAAACGCACTCGAAAGCTTCATTATCTCGTTGCATTGCAATAGCGTTGTTCCCATCAAGTATCGCTTTTCTCCTTTCGGTCGTGTGCTTATCTCGCTCCTTTAGCAGCTTCGCGCCGTGGTAAGGCGCTGACAAATCGGCAGGTTGATGGTCGCGGGGTGTGCATACAACGACGCGTCAATGACGTCACACGGCATGTCACCGCGGCCACAATAGACCGACGACGATGCCAGCAGGACGAGGAGCAGCATATTCTTGCAGCGTGACATGCTTTTAACGTCGACAACACCGAAAGATACGGCCGGCGTGCGATCATCGTTCATGTCGTTGGCTGATCGGTGGCTTAGCGAAAACTTGAAGCTAATGAGGCGGCGGCGTGAATATAACTGCGCTTGTTTCAATATTATCCGCATTAGAAATCAGCACAACGAGCGGCTACATTTCAGATGGGCCTACTTAAAAACTCACCAGCGATACACGCTTGTCAAATTTAATCGATGACAATCTCTTTCCACGACGAGCTGGACTATTGGCTAGCGAGTCCGCAGGATTGTTGCATGCGATTTCGGTTATTGTGGAGAGTGAATTGACACGTTTTAGCGAATGTGAATAGCCATCGAGTGTAGTTCTGACAAAAGTGGCCTGAAAGCGGCTATTGCTTACATAGCAGGACGCGCATACAACCAAACGGAAGTGCAGGAGTGACCCAGCCTGCCGAACAATGAATGCTTTAGGCGACCAGGAGCGGGCGTAGCCGTCGATTGTGGATAGCAAATTAGGCCGTTTCAGTCAATGCGAACAGTCACTAAACATACTTCTGGACAAAGTTATTTAAAATGAAGGAGTGCTCACATCGGAGAAAACACGTGAAATTAGCGAGAAGCCTCGGTCCTACGCGATGCCAGAAGCCTGGCTATAAGTATTTTCCATGAAGCGTACTCCTGGAAAACATATGCGCTGGCGCCTGCATTATACTTAGGATAGGTCACTCATGCCCGGTGGCCGACCACATAGGAACAGTATTGAGGAAAAAGCATGGGCATACTGCTTGTTTCACCTAGAACTGCTAGCTATTCCTAAAATGGCTTTATTAAGTTAAAAGAGGCGTATTCGTTTTTCCCAGTGGTCTCTATCACAAAATAACTTAGATGTGGTAATTTGGAAGTTAAAAACTAAACTCTACTGAACAACGTTTAAGTGACGGAGGCCAATAGTCACCGCAACCAAGGAGCATAGGAGCTATCTTTTTTTTCGCAAACCACAAACCACAAAACACAAAAAAATCGCTTAGGCTCCTTGGATTCGGTGTCTGTTGGGTTGCGTCATGAATGTCATAACGAGCCCCTCTTTTAATGCGACAACATTTCTTATGTCATGAATGGCGTGTACAGGAGCGGCCAGCAGAGCGTGTCTGCAAGAAAATGACCATTTATAAAAAGGAACTCGAAGGCATTGCGGTTCGCACCCAGGTCCTTCGTGTGCCGGGCGGGCGCGCAACGCATACATCACAAAGGGTTTTAATTTTTCTCATCATAATATTTATTACAATGATGTGATGTTTTATGTACATGAGCTACCGGCAAACATTAGGAAAACAGTGTAAATCAACACATAAGCAATCAAGCACGAGAAAAGAGTCAATGCAGAGCACACAGCTATTAGATCATAATACGACACATCTAAGCAACGAATAACTAGAAGAAAAAAGAAATGAAGAGCACAGCACTAACACTGGGTGCGTCTGTTGTTCATACTAATACTGGCCATACAATTTTTTAGGTGTACAATGATTCCAGTGAAGAGGTCTTTAACAGAAACAACAGATTTACGATTTTCATCCATCATGCGTGTTTTGCACAGGCTGTGTAAGCTAATTAGGAATAACTTATTTAATGGTTCAACAACAAATGGCAGTGCAGGGAGATATCGTACAAAATGCGGCAGCAAATTGTCTCTTTTCAATGTCTTTCGCTTGATGCCCCAGTAGAGTATTGCATCTTTACAATTGAGGATACGGTGCTCAATAGTTTCAGGAGCATCACAAAGGCGACAATTACGCGTAGACACAAAAATACCCTTCTTTAGCCACATTTTAACTGGCAATCTCTCAGTACCTAAAGAAAAACGTTCATGCACATGGCGAGAGGAGAATTTTATGTACTCTCTTGAGTACGTCATGTTCCGGTAAACAAAATTACACAAGGCGATACATTGGCTGAAGGAAGAGCATAAAAACTAAGTCCTTGTGCAAACTTTCCCTCGACACCGAAAACTGGGACTCGGGGCAAAATGAACAAGTAGGAAACGAACAGCCAAATGCACTACATGCACGAAGTCCCACAAACACGGACGATCAGAAACATCACAAGACACATTGAGGCTCGCTAAAGCATGAACTAGATTAACTTTCAAGAATGCACGCACTATTGGGAGAGCGGTCTCAAGGAAAATCATGAAACGTGGAACTACCTGCCGGACATAGAGGTGGACTAAAGCAAGGCCGCCAGCGCTTACAGGCCGATAAATGCTATCACGCGCTGTAGATACAAAAAACGAATTTCTCACAAAAGTGGCGAAAATTCTCTAAAAGGTCGATATAGAGTCTTGTGCAATGAATAATTTGCAGGACGTAGTGAATTTTACTGGCGAGAAACAGATTGCATGCGGTCTCCCTGCCAAAAATCGAGAGACCATAGGGCAAAAAATTCTGAGCGTAGCGCTGAAGAGTCGTCACGCTGTCTTTCCAGTAATGTGCATTAAATTTATAGGCATTCAAAGGAACGCCAAGGAACTTTATTGACATACGTGTCAATTGCATACCAGCATATTCGGCAGGCGTCGTGCCCCGCATACCAAACCAGAGACCGCAACTCTTAGAACGATTCATTCAAGCTCCTGGCTCTGCACCGAAGTCTCCCCTCAAACGAATAACCTCATCGATGCTTGGCTTATCAGCAAGAAAAACGTGAGGTCGTTTGGCCGATGGCTCAAAAGGTTACATTGCTCGACTACTAAACCGAAGTACCCGGGTTAGCATTCAGCAGCGGCGGCCACGTTTTGATGTAGGCGATTCGCTAAAAGGAGCCCGAGTGATGTGCGATGTCAGTGCCTGTAAAAGATCTCCATGTGGTCGAAATTATATTGCAGCCCTCAAGTAGGCACCTTTTTCTCCCTTTCTTCTTGAGCAGCCAACTTCTCCTTCCTCATGGCGCGTTTGTGATGTCCACCTAGAAGTTGAAAAGTTTCGGCCCCTTAATTTCCTTATAAACGATTCTACACCTCCTGCTCCTACTCTTTTCTTGTTCGAAATGATTTCTCTCTCTCCACGCCGTTCATTGGCCTTTCCACAACATCCGGTTAAAGGCTACGCTAACTACGATGCCACTGAAGCCTAGAACGGGCGCTTAACAGCAACCTACACCAAAGAAACACACATCCCAAGCCCGATGATGAAAAAAGGGGAAGAGCACGACAGGGCGAAATGCAAAATATTTACTCAAATAGCGACTCCAGCATAGCGTATAGATACGCAGCCTTTATTAAGAGCAAGAACCGTTGCAGGTCTTCTGAAAAAAAATCTTACTAACTGAAGGAGTCGGTGTGCCCGTGATCGGACTAAACTATCTTGAAGCCCACCATGACTTATGTTTTCACGTTGGCAGTTGCTTGAATACCGACCCTGGAGAGGCTCACAGGTACATGACTAGAGCTACCAAATCGAACACATTCTCTTCGCATAGTTTACGCAGTACAATATGTCCTTAATTCACTCCTTGCAAGAACAATCTCTTTGAAACACAGGTTTCTCTTGTTTCTTTCATGGGGTTCTTGAGTTCATACTGCCTTGTCTTGTGAAGCCTTAACAGCAATCGCTTACCATTTAGAGTCACTAATGCGAAATTATAACCTGTGTATTGCACTGAGTGGATGTTCGTATCAGCTGCTTTGTTCTTCACACCTTTCATAACAGCAGGGAAATCGCAAGAATAATAAGAAGCTGTTATTTATGTAAGGCAGGTTCCTTGATGCAACCTGCATTCGGCAGGTCAACGTCGCTCGAAACACATGACGGGACAGGTCATCGCATCTGGTCTCGTCGTCTCTAAGACATGTCAACTCCAGGAATGCTAGCTGTAACGGTGCGTGGCTGTTGTCTATGCAAAGAATCAGTGAGAAGTTGCAGAGCTCAGCTCTTTTCAGTTGCAGTCGGCTGCGCGATGACCATCATTTGCCTACGTATTTTAATGGAGGCATTGTCTACAGCTTAGCACGCTAGGGTTTCGCTACGTCTCGACTCTTTCGCGCCGGAACGGACTTCTTAGAAACTTGGAGCGTTCCAGCAAACCATGGAAAGGACAAACCGAACAATTCTGGAAAATCATTTTTGAGCGGGAAGAATTTTATGAACGCACTTTTTTCTTACAGTGTGCGATTTCACTATGACAATTAATATATCTACAAATCTCCCGTCGGCAGGCTTGAATTTTTCACTTTCAACGTTTTTTGTGTTGTCAAAAGCTTTCTCTATGGTTTTTTTATGGCAGCCTTAACTGCTCGATGCGATCAATGAAAAAACTTTGGAAGAAAGGTTTTGCTACACAGGGGACGAGTGAACCATTACCTTCAATATTTCTATACCAGAACCTTACAGTTATCTATTATTCAATATTTTTAGCAAAGAATGTTGGAGATGTATTGTGCTACAGGTCTGTAGTTAAGAGAGTTGCTTCCTCTATGAGAGAAACGGTGTTCCTCTTCCTCTACAGTCTTCTTTCCCAGAACCGGGCTCATAGCCCGGAGGAGCTTCTAATGAGGTGGCGAGCGCCAAAAGCAAGTGAATCCTTTTGAAAGCGCCTTTGTATGTTGCACGGTCGCTTGCAATAATGCCCCTCAGTGAACAGCCAACTGAGCGTAAAAGGACACCTTTTCGCTGAGCAACCACTTATTTTCTCTCTTCCGGCTCCTTGCTCGTTAATGAGGTGAAGTGGCCACTCCCTCAGTACACAAGGCTGATAAAACTTTCTCTTCCGACCTCTCTAGACAAGCATCGCAGAAACGAACACAGTGGCCCCAGCTTAATCTTTACAGGCAGTTTTCCAGGGTTATATTCTCCACAGCCATTATTAGCGTTGATGTATTTGGGTCATTTTCTCTGTAAGAAGGAAATAAACTAAAACAACTTTGTTGGTTCAGATAGTCTCGTTCTACAGTGTGCTGAGTCAGTCAAGGCGAACCATTTCCAGCCAATGAACCAGTAGTAGTGATGTTAGCGATAGTCGAAATCTCAAAAATATGTTATCCCCAGTGAACTAAAATATCGCGCCAAAGCCCACACGCTTTTGGTCTCCGCGGCATTATCCTGACTTCCGCTCGGCTCTTCGAAACCTGATTAAAGTCTTTGTATAATAATGTGACTTTGTAGAACCATATCCTGCGCGCCTGTGCAAAAAGCCGCTACTGCTAAGTTTTAGCGGTCAGGATGGCGGAAGCCTTCCCAGATGTTGGCGAGAAAAGCGTGCCCCTGCTCAAGGTAAATTTTAAAAGAGCTGTAAATGGTGCCAGTCTCGACGGCCGACGGAGAACTTCGGACTCCTAAAGAATCGAAAAGACACTTTGTGTACTCAGATCCTGCGCACCGACCTCTCGTTTGGGCTCCAGGTTACCAGGGCCTCCACGGAAACGAAGCAGCCGACGCCGGCGTCCGCGCACTATCGCACCGGGCATTTCCCACGGGACCCGACGCTGACCAGGACTCTGATTTCAATCCGGTTTACACTTTTAAGGACATATGCGATTATTACAAATCCATGCACCAAACCCTTCCCACCCCGTGCAAAGGGCTGGGGAAGGCCAATGACCGAGTACTCCTGCGCCTGCTCCCTAACACGATGTTGCGCTTAGCAACTCTAAAGCATTTCAATCCTCAATTCGAAGGGCGGTATTCAGAGTGTGGGGAGCTGTCTGACACCTACCTCATGGTGTGGGCCTACCAGCAGAACACATATCTAGCCCGTATCCCAAACCCCACCCCAGAGGAGTGGGAGGCGACCCTGTCCGGCTGCTGCATCCTCGATGCCAAAAGAGCCTTAGCGCAGCGCACCTAGACTGCGGCAACCGAGAATGTGGTGCCTGACTAGGAATGCCACCTAGTGGTTGTAGGGGCATGACCCTTCAGGTCACGACCCCGAACACCTCTCTCTGTAATTATTAAATACTTTCACCACCACCACCACCACCTTCACAAGCTGGTAGAACAACAGCGGGCTAACGGGGTGGCATTTCCTATTATGGCGCTGATGCTTTAGTTTAAGATTTCGACGTGTCTGTCTTTATGTCTGAAAATTACTTGACATGAAATAAAATAATCGACATTTTTTCACAGCGGCGAGTGATGTTCGAACCAGGATCGGCGATAACGCATCAGTTTTCGTGGTTACTGAATTAGACAACTGCGACACTGCCGTAGCCGAGCATTCAGCGTCATAAAATACCAATCTCTTGCACTGTGTTTTGAATTTCATCGTCTTCATCAACTGCATCCATGCGCAACGGAACAGAACACCGAAACAGCACTGAAAACCGAAGTGCTAGCACTCATAGTTGCATTTGGCGTAACCACGCTAAATCGTCCGAAATTTGTTTTTGTGCCACTGTTTACCTGTGCCATGCTCTGCTCTTGTAGCAAAGCTGGTGGAATTCATAAAGCTAGTGGAAGGCAATAATGAACGTAACTGATCTGCAGAAGCTCTGATGCCATTTTTAGGAGATTTTACTCCGCGTGTGGAGAGACCCTTTGCCAGGACTGACAAATTAGCAGTTGTAAGTTTTGTTTTATGACATGGCTTGAGACAAGAGTGCGTCCTCGACCTTTCGGGGCCGTTTTCGCAGAGGCGCCGCCTTCGTCGTGCTTCACCGTAGGGAGCAGAAACATGGAGAATTCAAGGAGAAACCGCGGTATGGGCTCCACGGTCCGACGAACAGTAAAAGGAGGAAAAAAAGAAAGACAGGCAAACGGGCACCGCAGGAGACCTCTCCCCACTGTCCTTTTTTTCCAACCCCTCACCGCTCTAAAACCCGCTGCACGTGTAGTTCTTGAAAAAGAATTTCTCTCTACCCATGCGCCTGCTGACATCATCCTTGGCCATTCACGATACCGCCCGTACCCCTTCTTCGTGCGTTTGATACTGACAAGTGCGTCTTGTTGTTGTAGCCTTTGTGGAATGAACACTGCCAATAATTGTGTCCGACGGATTGGTTGAAATTCAAGCAAATTTTAGTTAAGACGATTGCGAATACCTGCTTATTTGTTTTAAAATCAGCGACAACAGCAATGGCACATCTTTTAAGCATGCTTCTCGAGGACGGTGTGTGATTCGTTCCACAGTGCCGCTTTGTACCCTTCGGTTTCCAATGGGCACAAGTTTTCTCGAAGCCTGGTGCATGGTTCCTTTTAGTTGAAGTGCTTGTAATATGGTCTTTCACCTAACGTTCTGTTACTTGTGTTGAAGAAAACACTTCATCCCATTGCTCTTGGTGCGAGGTTGCCATTGCACTATTAAATCTCAACATCAGCAAAAGAAAAAAATTCTAAGAAATGGATATCCAAGATTCTTCACTCGATGTATCATCCAAAACCGAAAAGAATGCAATGATACAACAATTCATGAGAACCAGAAATCAGGCACCCATGACAATAGCACTGCAAGAAAAAAAGTGGACCTGCAGAACTCTCCGGGTACAAGATCTTTGATGACGGTTTGGGACGGAAAAGCAGAGTAGCCATATTTGTCAAATCTAATATAGCCGCCCTAATACATGAGGTTAGAAACAAGGAAGCAATCGCAGTTCTGCTCGAGTGCATCACCGAAAAAGAACAGAGGGAGCGTCTTCATCCTAAACATATACAGCACGCCTCAGCAAACCGAGACAAGATTTGCGACTTGCCTAAGTAGAGCCATGAGAATAGCAAACGGGAAACCCCTAATTGTCATGGGAGATTTCAACGCCAGCCACACCAGATGGGGGTATCAAAAGATTGACGCCAAAGGAAAAATGTTAAATGACGACATAGAAGAACTGGAATTAAAGTTGCTCAAACAAGAAGGCATTAAAACAAGAAAAGGAGAAAATTATCAGGCAGACACTACTCTGATCTAACCCTATCTAACTCGGCGGAAGATGCCATATGGAGATGCAGTAGTAAAGACTTCGGGAGTGACCATTATATCATAGAAGCAAAGTTAAACAGGAAGATCATCATGAAGCACTGCCAAAGGGTCAAAGAACAGGTCACGGACTGGGAGAAGTTTAGAGATCTAGCGGAAGAAATCCCAGACTTAGAAATCAATAACATAGCCGAATGAGTAAAGGACGTGATTTTAAGACCTAAGAAAGCCACCAAAGAGGATAAAACGGAGAATGAAGGGATTGAGCCTGACAGTCACGTGTTCAAGCTTTGGGAAAATAAGGAAAAGCTAGAAGCGAAAAGAAGAACACCTAGGTGAACAAGAAAGGTTAGAAGACAACTAACCCTACTCAACCACGAAATAGGAAAACATGCAAGATACCTGGAAAGACAAAGATGGGAGAACAAGTGCGATGAGCTCGACAGGAACATGGGAATCACCAATACCTGGCAGCTCTTCAAGATTCTGGTAGAACCAGTGAAAATCAAAAGTGTCACAAAAAGAGACCAGGAAATCAAGAAGCACTGGTACAGAGGGACGGACGGAGCCACGGAGGCTAGATATGAAGACTATAAATGGAAAGCTAACGATGAGCTAAAGGGACCAATCAGAGAGGCCGAAGTAAGAATAGCACTTCATGCACTCAAGAGAAGACCTGCCCCAGGACCAGATAAAGTCAACAAGAAGGTGCAGAGGAATCTCGATGAGGGAGTCATAAAGAAAATAATGGAACTCTTCACTGAAGTCTGGAGCAAAGGAGAAATCCCGGAGATGTGGAAACATGCCAACATCATACTAGTACATAAAGCAGGGAAGACACCTAGATTAGAGAACTTAAGACCAATCTCGAAAACATCGAGCCTAGGAAAAGTCATAGAAAACATAATCCAGAAGACAGTTTCAGACTATACGGAGAGAGAAGGCCTATGGCCTCACGAAATGGTTTGTTTCAGGCCGATGCTAAGCACACAAGATACAATGCTTCGACTGAGAAGGACATCAAGTGCGACAAAGAGAAAGGGATAATGGTCGTTCTTGGTATAGACATGACCAAAGCGTTTGACAATGTAGAGCATGACAGCATATTAGAAGAAACTAACCAGCTGAACCTGGAAGAAAAAGCATTCAAGTTGATCAGATCTTTCCTGAAAGACAGAACAGCCAACGCCAGGTTCCAAGGAGTGGAAGCGGGGAGCATCAAACTTAGGAACAGATGTACCCCGCAAGGGGTGGCACTCTCGCCAATGCTCTTCAATCTCACCATGAGGAGGTTGGTGGAAAAAATCAAGCAAATCCCAGGATTAGAAGTAGGAATCTATGCAGACGATGTAAACGTTTGCGCCAGTATGAGGGGCAAGAGGAAGCCAGAAGCATATCTTCAGCTAGCAGTGCATACGATAAAGGGTCATGCAGAAGAGAAGGGACTTACTTGCTCGCCGCAGAAATTCGAACTTCTGATAATGGGCAGAAGAGCAGAACGCCAAGATATTAGGATGGAGCTGGACGGAACAGAAATATCAAAAGTGGAAGAAGTGAGGATACTGGGTCTAATCATCAACAAGGCTGCAAAGAACGCCACTACGACAAAGAAACTCAAGGACGAGGTGGTCAAAGTCTGTGGGATGATCAGAAGAATCACCAACAAAGTCAAAGGCATCAGGGAAGAAAATGCAATAAGCATCATCCAAGCATTCATCATCAGCAGTTTGCTACGCACTGGATTATATGAACCTAAAAAAGGCAAACAAAAAGTATGTAGAAATCATCATAAAAAGGTGCGCCAAAAGAGCGATAGGCCTGCCGATTACAACACCGGACACAAATTTGGAAGAAATGAGCATTCTAAATACGCTTGAAGAATACTTGGAAGCTACGAAGCAAGCGCAGAAGGTAAGACTCGCCAGGACTGCAGCAGGCAGAGCAATAATAAAAATGTCATGAGTAGAAGGAAAACCTGCAAGACGGCACTCCACCTACCGAAGAACACACCGAACGAAAAGCTGCTCCAGCTGGGGATGAGCAACGCCTTCACCGAGCTAGTGGAAGCGCAGCTTGGAGCACAAATAGTAAGTCTCAGAGGCACGGCCACAGGAAGAGCGCTCCTGACGAGGTTAGGTCGAGACATGAGTGGACGCCTCGTTCGATACGCCTACGTACCCGACGACATCCGTAAGACCCTCCAGGTCAGCCCTATACCGAAAAACGTGGATCCGAATCTCCACGCGGCCAGGAGACAGGCGCGGGCAGAGTAAGTAGAACGGCATCTAGCCAAGCTCGAAAACACGGTGTTCACGGACGCAACATTATACCCGTGGAACAGGAATTCAACATGCATTAGAGCAACAGCCGTAGTGGTATACAACACAGGCAAGCTGATTACCTGCGCAACCACCGGAAGCTATACGGTAGCTGAGGCGGAGGAGGTCGCCGTGGCGCTGGCGGCGGCTGAAGGCTACCAGAAAAACAATTCACTATACATCCTTACGGACTCAAAAGAAGCATGCAGAAACTACACGAAAGGTAGACTTTGCAGAGCCGCCCTAAATATCCTCCGTAAAGTAGGGCATCTCAAGCACAACACAACCCCCAGAATAATCTGGATTCCAGTACACACGAGAATAGAGGGTAACGAAAAGGCGGATAGCTTAACTTGCGAGATCACGCACCGAGCAGAGCAGACACAAACCCTGGGTCACCACTATACCGTTGAGATCGGATATTCGGAGATATTGAATTTTCGCAGAGGAAGGAGGATTAGATACTCTCCTCCGCATAAGTCTCTAACACAGCAAGAAGCAGCTAGTTGGCGTAGGCTGCAAACCGGAACTTTAACTTACACATCCTACACAACATGCATCCTAAACAATTCAGGGACATATGCCCTTGGTGCGGGGCGACCCCCACGCTATACCATATCACCTGGGAGTGCCAACGCAACTACGCATTCCACCAACACAAAACCCCGAGTGCGGAGCAATGGGAGAGCCGGCTCACCAGCTGCGAGCTCACTTCCCAAAGGGCACTAGTGTAGCACGCAAGCGAAGCAGCTAGGATCAGTGGAGCCCTGAAATAGGGGCGCAAACTTGCTGAAAGAGGTGAAGCGTCGACAGCGATGAAGACGAAGACCGAACCGCCAATCTTTTAAGAGACCGCAATAAAGTTTCTCTCTCTCTCTCTTTCCCCATCAAAAGGAGCGCTACACTCCATGTTGTGTCGTCTGCTCAGCGCATGCATGAAGCAGATCACGCAATTGTCGCTAAATTTCTTGAACAGTAAGTTCATCGATGGAAGAAGGGTTGGCGACGAGTTCCTCGTGCGAACTACAAAGCATCCTGCTTCTGTTGAGACTAGAGGAACAGCGTTCTGCGCCGCGTTGACCCCACGGCGTTCCGCGGCATATGGGGTGCCACTTTCGATGGCTGTTCCTCTGCTCTCAGCCAGCGGCCTGACCGACCGCTTTGAGGCGCCGCCTTATTGATACACAGACGTGATAGACGATACTGTAAGCCTAGGGAGCTTCGCACTACTATCCACAGATACGTAAATGACCATGTAGGCAAAATACATTTTTTCACGTGGATCGCTCATCACCGATACCAACGGAACGAACGCTGCTTACCTAAACACGAAGTAGCGTTCGGCAGAATAAAATACGCACATTCAGAGGTTTAAGCAGTTTTTATCTTCGCAGAGGGTAAGGTTGCCGCTGCCTGTCTCGTGGGTGCACCACCAAAACGCTGCAATTGTTCAGGCGGACGAACTTCACAGACTTGCGAGGCTGCGCTGCAACCGTTCGCGAAATTTAGTCACAAAATGGCGCTGTGCGTTTGAAACGCGCGCCTTCTTTTTTTGTCTGCTAGCCTACACCTCCAAAGAAAACAGTGTAGAAAGTGTACTTACCCTCCTACACTACGCATAAAAGAAATACGCTCGTGTAGGTGTGCGGAGCTACACTTTTTCTACACTGGTAAAAAAATAGACCGATGCTACACTGGCTACACTAGTGTAGATATTGTAGGTAAAAAAATGGCCCTAGTGGAGGCTGCTTAGACGAACAACTCACTCTTTTTAGCAGGCCCGGCTCCTTTCTTGAGTGTAGCGTTCCGTGGTGAGTGCGTCTCCTGGGTCTTCTGTGGGTTCACCGGCTTTCGAGGTTAGAGGCCCGCGGTTTGGTGGCGTCTGTCTTGGTACCACTGCGCGCTAAAGTTTTACGACCGGCGTTCACGGTGTCCACACTGTACTTTTAAGTGTGATTTTTGTTGTCTTGTGTGTGCGACGATTCCGGGTTATCTGGGTGGCCGTGGTGACTTCTACGTTCTACTTCCTGAGCGGTGGAAGGGGTGGCCATTCTTCAGCGCTTCTGTTCCAAGGTTTCTTAGGATGGACGGTGAGTGCCTTACTTGGACCGTTGCTCTGATTCACTTCCGTGGGCAGTGTTGCGCTGTTGCTGTATCTTTGCGGTTCTGCCGGCCGATCGAGTTGGGTTTGATTCAAACGGGGCCGATGCTCATTCTTGGGTCAATCCTCAGCCTTCTGCTCCTGCTCAGTCTTGTTCTGCTCAGTTTTTCTACTTCTGCACATCTAGAATAGTGCTCTGTGCAGCAATTAGAGAGACATGAGAGAGAGGCCATATCGGCGGAGACCTGAACCGCGCCGTAAGGGAGGGGATAAAGGAGGGAGTGAATGAAGAAATGAAGAAACACGGACAATTGAGGGAGTTGGTGCATCATTTTAAAACTTTCGAAAGCACTGACGGGTGCCTCTCGGTGTCCCCGTAGCAGCGCATTCGAAAGTTTTAAAAAGAAATGAAGAAAGGTGCCGCAGTGGAGGGCTCCGGCTTGTGGAAAAAACCCGCGTTCTGGAAAATTCCACGCTTTCCATTTCCTGCACGTGATTACTGTTCACGTGCCTGCAGACTTTTTTAAAGCGAAAGCTTTACTACTACCCTCCGTAGTTTCTTCGCTGTTTTTTGCGCCGTGTGCGCGAGTTATACCAGAACTACGTAGGAAGCGCATGACAGCATTGACGTTACTCAGCCGCGGCCGCCGAACCCTAGCACGCGCCTCTGTTAGTATAGGCCATCGGCGTTCATTGTGTTCATTGGTGATGACAACGTTCTAGACTCCAATGATTTTTAGGAACGTAAGGGAGCATAACTGGCTCCCTTGGTCAGCGGAAGCCTCAATCGCGCTTTGAGGTACGTGGCGGTGTCGAGAGAGAGATGTGGGCTGCATGCCTTAACGCTGACAATGTTGCCGCAGACACGTGGCACTGCAGCAATAGAGCGCAGCGTTCACAGGGTGACAAACCTCTTGTGACAACCATCAACTTCCCTCTGCCAGGGCGGGCGCGCTGCGTATCGTGTGTGCGGTACGCATTCAACGTTACAGACAAAAAGCCACGTCTATGTGCTCGATACATCAGAGTTTCGCTCTCTAATCAGTCAGCAATAGTTGAACCGCAGCTAATTTTGAAGCCAAAAGCTTCACTACGCCAGCTTTTAGAGCCGTCAGCGGAGCCGCAAGTTTGGCCTCAAATATAGCTAGAGGTCACGGTGGCCGCAAGTTTCGCCTTGAACGAAGGTAGAATTCAAGCCATGAGCATAACTGGTGGTAGTCAGGATCGACACATGACGTCTAATGCAGCAGCGACATCAGCGGCTGTTACACCATCTCGACTGCTGTTGCCGACAGGATGAAAGAAAAGGAAAGTGCACGAGCCTGCCTACTGGCTTAAGCCGAGGTACGCTCGCTGCCGCGTGCTGAAAATATACAAGAGAGTTTAAGGATAAGAGAGCAAAGACAGAATGAAAAGGCCCCCGGCCAGCGTCAAGCGTCAAGCGGGAAAACGTTTGCCGGCATCGCATGCGCAGGTCAAGAAAGTTGGTTCTTCATAAAACACAGGCGCACTTAAATGCGTTCAGTAAAACGGAACGCTAGGTGTGATCGATGCGACGCCTGCCGCGGAGACCGACACCCGAACCGCGCCCGTAAGGGAAGGAAAATGAAATGCAAATTGGTTTCAAGGATAAGTATTTAGGCCAGTCTCACATATCTCCGTGGACAACCGAACCGCATCTATGGAAACCGCCGCTCGCTCGACCACACACGCAGCCAGGGAAATGCAGCTTTTAGCTTTCGACCAGGGTTAATTCCTGGTAGCTCCCCACAGCGGTCGCTCAGTGTTAAGACGCTCGGCAGATGATCCGGTGTTCCCGGGTTCGAACAAGACCGCGACGGCTACGTTCTTATGGAGGCAAAACGCTAAGGCGTCCGTGTGCTGTGCGATGTCAGTGCACGTTAAAGATCGTCAGGTGGTCGAAATTATTCCCGAACCCTCCACTACGGCACCTCTTTCTTCCTTTCCTCTTTAATTCCCTCCTTTATCCCTTCCCTTACGACGCGTTTCAAGTGTCCGCCGATACATAAGACTGATACTGCGCCATTTCCTCTCCCCACAAACAAATTATTATTATTATTATTATCATCATCATCATCATCATCATTAATATTATTATTATTATTATTATTATTATTATTATTATTATTATTATTATTATTATTATTATTATTATTATTATTATTATTATTATTATTATTATTATATTCGTTGTCATTACCAGGGTTAACCTGAGCTGAGCCACCAGCAATTTTTTTCATTTCGAACCCACGAGCCTTCGTAGCGCGCTCTCCGCGTGCTCGCCTCGCAATCTCGAAAGACCTTGGTTTGTTTCCACGTATCTTCACAAGGTTTTTATTCGGAGATTCTCGTGTTTCGTGTTACAATGCCAACAACATAACACGCCAGCGACCGACAACGCCGTTACCGGATTATCTGCGGTAAGAGCTTCTTAGCGCTATCGCGTTAAATGTTTCTACCGCCACCATCATGGCACCTCTTTCGTCTTTCACTCCAATTTCCTCACTTCCCTTAGGCGTGGTTCGGGTATGTACCGATATGTCAGACAATTTTGTGTTGAGTGTTCCTTCCAGAAACAGTGAGACAAGCAGGTTGAAACGCGTTCTCGATGACCAGCAAATGCGGGAGAGGACCGCGCAGCCAGGTATGGGTTTAGCCACTTCGATCTACACAGTTAAACAGGTCGGTCAACACAATAAAACAGCATTCGTCTTCAGCAGGTGGACAAAACCGCCGCTTACCTCAAAGCGCGATTGAGCTGTGCCCTAACCCAGAGAACCAGTTATGCGCTTGTCATTTCCTCCAAATCAACGGAGTCTAAATTGCCTTTTTGGTTTTTGAGGAAAGGAAATAGCGCTGCAATTGTCTCTCATCACGTAGGACACTGGACCCACTGCGTAAGGCAAGTGAAGAAGATGGCAGTGAAATAAGAAAGAGAGAAAGAGGTGGCATTGTGGAGGTCTCCGCAATATTAATTCGTA
Source organism: Amblyomma americanum (assembly GCF_052857255.1). Classification (NCBI taxonomy): domain Eukaryota; kingdom Metazoa; phylum Arthropoda; class Arachnida; order Ixodida; family Ixodidae; genus Amblyomma; species Amblyomma americanum. The sequence goes on from NC_135500.1 coordinate 122,522,545, forward strand.
CGCCTGGAGTTATTTAACCCACCGCGGTGGCTCAGTGGCTAGGGCGCCTGGCTACTGAGCCGGAGTTCCCGGGTTCGAATGCGACCGCGGCGGCCGTGTTTCGATGGAGGCAAAACGCTAAGGTGCCCGTGTGCTGTGCAATGTTAGTGCACGTACGTTTAGGATTCCCAGATGGTCGAAATTACTCCGGGGCCCTCCACTACGGCACCTCTTTCTTCCTTTCTTCTTTAGCTCCCTCCTTTATGCCTTCCCTTCAGGCGTCCGCCGACACCTGACACAGATACTGCGCAGTTTCCTTTCCCTAAAAAGCAATTTCAATTTTTTTCAGACTACTAAGAGCTTGACTGAGGTGTCCACTTACCCCTAATGACCCAGTTGCATTTGCTACTCAGAGGCTTTAGACAGGCGGAAACCGCTGGAACCCGGGGAGTCAGTGCTTTAGCAATAATAGGTGCTCGAACCCCAGATGGTCGAAATTATTTCGCAGAACTCTACTGCGGCGTACGGCCTTTACTGTGGGGAAGTGTCCGATAACTTCCACATGGTTTTAGTCCGTCATAAGAGTCCTTCCCTTCCTCCAAACCCTTCCCCTTCCCGAGAGGCATGGGAGGCAGCTCTGCTCAACTGCTCAGGGCTTGAGTCTCAAAGGGCTGTAGTCCAACGGGCGCGAGTAGCGGCCTCGTTCAGCGGGGTCCCGGACTAAGGACTCGACCTATGGAAAGGGCCATTTTTGTCCTGCAAACTCACTTCACTGAATAAATAGTTTTCACCATCACCACTACCACCACAACATGCGGTGGATTAGGCACAAATATCAGGCAAAAAACTTTAGTAGTAATGATGCAGGAGGCGTCCTTTGTATTTTCTTAGTCACCTTGGCGGAATACATCTGACACAATGTCAATACACATAAGCCCATCCGTCGCTAGTATATTTTTGTACTTTGTATGTTAGTATGCTTTTCGTGCCGATACACCGTCCTAGCGAATTCGTTCTGAAGCAGGGCGAAGTCTCAGATCTTTTGCAGACAAGCCTACCCTTTGCACTCGATAACTCTCGACGCGACACGTAACGAAGCATGGATTCCCTGCACTGGTTGTAAAGCGCCGCTCTAGTGGCATCCGGAGGAACAATTCGAAGTGGCGTCCTCCTTGTCATCGTTAGGGGCCAAGATCGTCTCTATCGAATCCAGCTGCACAAGCGACTTTGTCTTAGCACTTCGTCTCGCAAAGCCAGCGCTCCGCTGTCCACGCGATACTGGTGTGTCCGTCCCAAGGTTGGCCAACAAACGCGCTGTGAACGCGGCGCACGACAACGTCACGTGCCACTGTTGGCAGCAGTGCTTGATGCAGGGCACTGGTGTTCGACCCATCGAGAGGCCAGACCTCACTGCGACGCGCGTACTGGGGAGCGTTATCACGGTGGTGGTGGTGGTTATGCATAACGGTGTCGATCCAAATCAACGCGGACGCGTTGCTAAACGCAGCAAGCCTGTGATAAGCAGCGACGACGATGCAGGCGGTGTGGCGGTCGGCGAGTCGGAGGTCACCGGAGCCACGGCGGGTCAACGCAAGACACCAGGCAGCTGCTGGTGTGGGGATGACCCCGGATTCAGTGCCCGACACACCCTGACCGACGACTTGACCGGCGTGGTGGTGATCAGCGGGGGCAGGTGAGTCAGTCCTGATTGAAATTTATTCTCCATGAAAACTTGTGAAAATTGTGAAACGCGGCAGGTCAGTAATTTAAAGAAGCGAAGTATGCTGTCCAGTTGAGTTTGTAATGAACGAAATATCGAAATTTACTTCGGTTCATTCGATTGGAAATAAAGGACGCGTAGATGCGTGCACGTGGGCTTCTACACGAAAAATGATGGACACTAAACGCTGTGCACACAACTTCTTCGTGCCGGAATTCGAACACTGTCTAATGCGCAGGAGCCATGTCTCACTCACTAGGCTTTCTCGATTCTTATCTGGTTAGCTTCATATATTATGGAAGCGTAAAGCCTCTCTACGCTAGGTAAAGCAGTCTTCGGTTAGGCAGCGCAACTACCTTGAACGACGTTCATTCCAGCCAGGATAGCCATGCATGACCATATGTAGTACAGTTATGGTGTCGAACCCTTGACCCCTGATCTTGAACCATTACCTTTAGTTGGCCTTTGACCTTTGATATTGGGCGAATTCTGGATTGATCTTTGACTTTAAGAATATCCGATGGGGTCATGTGATGCTACGTGATGATATACGATGGGGGTGTCGAACGACCATGTGATAATAAGTCATAGCCACGTGGTCGTGTGGGTATATATAGAATTGCTGTCGTGAGCGTGTAGCGGCCATTCTATCCATACCCACACAACCACGTGGCTAAGACGTGGTACTCTTGTGAGTGTGTAGCGGAGTAGCAGCGGTGGCTTCTTGGCCTCACGGGGGCCCTCTCTAGGGACTCTGGCACATGTGGCAAGGGCTCCTTGCCACCGGGGTTATCTGTTGCTAATCCGTCGTCGTCGCCTCTGATGACGCAGTTGTGTCGACCGCGCGTCTCTTCTTTCACTCTGTCGTATGCTATCTTTCAACTCTCGTACTGTCTGCACGAGACAGCAATTGTGACTCAGCTTGAGCCAGTGCGCAATCCCGTGCAATTTCCTTTCCAGTCTTCCTGCAGCCGCAACAACAAAAGCGTATAGCGGAGCTCCAAGGGACGAGTCTAAGACGCTTAGCAAGCGAGCTTGCTTTTCGCTGAATTCCGGGGTTAGCCAAGTTTAGCTGCTATTTTTTTTTTGCACGGCTTGTCTCAATGTCCTTAGGGTGCATACTCTCTAGTTTCTGCAGTGATGTGACCTACAGTCGTGTCCAACGTGACCGGAAGGAAAGAAACGTTGGTAGTACTTTGGTTTTTTTGAGGAATTTTAAATCAGCCGTGGCACACACACACGCGCGCACACAAAAAACGAGCGGGAACACTGGTCTATTCCCCACTCTTTCGAATATATATAAATGCACAATTCGTTAGCACTTCCGAGCCCGCATTCCGTACTGAAATTGGCTGAGACCATAGAGTAATGTGCATCTTTATAATACAGATATAAAAAAAAATTTATCGCTTAAACCGCTGGCTCGATTCCGGCAAACCTGAGCACAGAGCTTGCATATTGTAGTACATTTTGTGTCGTAGCAAGTTTTACAACCATAATTACTTCATTCAGCCGTGAATGATGAAACTCCGCAATTGTCTCCGTCTAGATTGATGAAACGAAAGCCGCCAGCGCCGAATTGTTGCGAAGGACGCCAGAGACGCCATAAAAGGATTTGCGCAGCTTGTAATGATGACCTCGGCACTCTTAGCATTATAACGCTTTCTTATACGAACACCCTTTGGCGAACACCCAGAGTCGGCGGCTTTTGGTTCGTCAATTTCTAGGCAGACGATTAAGGGTTTGCATCGTGCGCTGCTTAACGAGGTAGGTACCGTTGACAAACATATTACGAGACAAAAGTTACAGCAACACCTAATTTGTGTGCGCAGTTTCAGCGTAAACGAGGCAGTGGTTAATTATAATAATAATTGTTTTTTTGGGGGAAAGGAACTGGCGCAGTATCTGTCGCATATATCGTAGGACACCTGAACCGCGCCGTAAGGGAAGGGATAAGGGAAGGAGTTAAAGAGGAAAGGAAGAAGGAGGTGCCGTAGTAAAGGGCTTCGGAATAATTTCGACCACCTGGGGATCTTTAACGTGCACTGACATCGCACAGCACACGGGCGCCTTAGCGTTTTTCCTGCATAAAAACGCAGCCGCCGCGGTCGGGTTCGAACCCGGGAACTCCGGATCAGTAGTCGAGCGCCCTAACCACTGAGCCACCGCGGCGAGTCAGGCAATGGTTGAGGCGAGAAAATTTTTAAGTCGTGCCGCAGTGGCTCAGTGGTTAGAACGCTCGGATATTGATCTCGAGTTCCCGGGTTCTTTCCCGACCGCGGCGGCAGCGTTTCGATGGAGGCGATACGCAAAGGCACCCATGTGCTGTGGGATGTCAGTGCACGTTAAAGATCCCCAGGTGGTCGATATTATCTGGGAGCCCTCCACTACAGCACTGCCTTTCTCCTTTCAGTCCATCCTTTATCTCTTCCCTTACGGTGCGGTTCAGGTTTTCCGCCGATATGTGGGACAGATACTGCGCCATTTTTCCTTTTCCCAAGAACCAATTTTCCTTTACAATAAAGATGCACTATACTGTATATGCTATGCGTCTCGTATATTGGACGCGATCACATCTGCAGCATTGAATGAAACGCATAAAGGAGCACAAACATGAGCTGATGGAGAAGAAATATAGACGTGGTCGAATAAGGCTTTCAAAGAGGTGTCTTAGCACCTTGAAAAAAAACCGC